>NC_060189.1:21466124-21806749 GCF_021184085.1 Oncorhynchus gorbuscha | reverse complement strand
AGCTTTCTAAATGACAGTGTTCTAAATGTTACAGTGTTCTAAAAACAACAAAGTGTTACACATAAACAAACGTACAATAAAATGACCATGTATTACAGTGTTCTAAATTACCAGGTATTACAGTGTTCTAAATGACCATGTATTAGTGTTCTAAATTACCAGGTATTACAGTGTTCTAAATTAACATGTTTTACAGTGTTCTAAATGACCAGGTATTACAGTGTTCTAAATGACCAGGTATAACAGTGTTCTAAATGACCAGGTATTACAGTGTTCTAAATTACCATGTATTACAGTGTTCTAAATGACCTTGTATTACAGCGCTCTAAATGACAGTGTATCATAGTGTTCTAAATGACCATCTATTACAGCGTTCTAAATGACAGTGTTCTAAATGACCGTGTATTACAGCGTTCTATATGACCGTGTATTACAGCTTTCTAAATTACAGTGTTCTAAATGACCGTGTATTACAGTGTTCTAAATGACTGTGTATTACAGCGTTCTAAATAACCGTGTATTACAGTGTTCTAAATGACCGTGTATTACAGCGTTCTATTTGACCGTGTATTACAGTGTTCTAAATGACCGTGTATTACAGCGTTCTATATGACAGCGTTCTAAATTACCGTGTATTACAGCTTTCTAAATTCATGTGTTCTAAATGACAGTGTATTACAGTGTTCTAAATGACCGCGTATTACAGCGTTCTAAATGACAACGTATTACAGTATTCTAAATGACCGTGTATTACAGCATTCTAAATGACCGTGTATTACAGTGTTCTAAATGACCATGTATTACAGTGTTGTAAATGACCATGTATTACAGTGTTCTAAATAACCATGTATTAGTGTTCTAAATGACTGTGTATTGCAGTGTTCTAAATGACCAGGTATTACAGTATCCTAAATGACCATGTATTGCAGTGTTGTGAATGACCATCTATTGCAGTGTTCGAAATGACCGTGTCTCACAGCGTTCTAAATGACAACCTTTAACAGTATTCTAAATTACCATGTATTCTAAATGGCCATGTATTACAGTGTTCTAAATTACCATGTATTAGTTTTCTGAATGACCGTGTATTACAGTATACTACTCTTTCTTCCCCCTTTTTTAAATTCCACCTTTATTTAACCAGCTAGACCAGAAGAGAACAAGTTCTCATTTACAACTGCGACCTGGCCAAGATGAAGCAAAGCAGTGCGACAAAAACAACAACAAAGAGTTACACATAAACAAACGTACAATAAAATGACCATGTATTACAGTGTTCTAAATGACCAGGTATTACAGTGTTCTAAATGACCATGTATTAGTGTTCTAAATTACCAGGTATTACAGTGTTCTAAATTAACACGTTTTACAGTGTTCTAAATGACCAGGTATTACAGTGTTCTAAATGACCAGGTATAACAGTGTTCTAAATGACCAGGTATTACAGTGTTCTAAATCAACATGTTTTACAGTGTTCTAAATTGTCGTGTTCTAAATTACTGTGCATTACAGCGTTCTAAATGACCGTGTGTTACAGCGTTCTAAATGGCAGCGTTCTAAATGACTGTGTATTACAGCGTTCTAAATTACAGTGTTCTAAATGACGTTGTATTAAAGTTTTCTAAATGACGTGTATTACAGCGTTCTAAATTACAGTGTTTTAAATGTCTGTGTATTCCAGTGTTCTAAATGAACGTGTATTACAGCGTTCTAAAATACAGTGTTCTAAATGACCATGTATTACAGTGTTCTAAATGACAGTGTATTACAGCATTCTAAATTACAGCGATCTAAATGACCGTGTATTACACTGTTCTAAACTACCATATATTACAGCATACTACTTTTTTTTGTATTTTGATTGATTTTGTATTTTGATTTGATTTCATTACAGAATCACCCACCCAAATCGGAACAAGCGGCGTGGTAAAGGACAGCGACGACAGCAGCAGCAGCATCAACAACAGAGGCCAGCATCACAGGACTCCTGGACATGGGAGGAGATACTGAACGGAGAGGGACCCTGGGCACAGGCTGGGGAAAATCGCCTCCCCAAAGCAGAGCTGGAGGCAACAAGAGCTGAGCGGCGGCAATATGAGGAGCCAGCACGGCAGTGCGACAGGTACGAAAGGCAGCCCCCAAATTTTTTTTTGGGGGGGGGGGCACACGAGGTGTGGTACTAAGCCAGGTAGCAGACCTGAGCTCACTCCTCGTGCTTATGATAAGCAGCGCATTACTGGTCAGGCACCGTGTTATGCGGTTAAGCGCACGGTGTCGCCAGTGCGTGCCCGTAGCCCGGTGCGCTATAGGGCAGCCCCCCGAAAGTGCCATGCGAGTGTGGGCATTGAGCCAGGGCGTATGGTGCCTGCTCAGCGGGTCTGGTCGCCGGTACGCAGTCTTGGTCCAGGTTATCCTGCGCCGGCTCTGCGTGCTGTGTCTCCGGGGCGCTGGGAGGGTGCTGTGCGTCCTCTGCCTGCGCTCCGCTCGTGCCGGGCAACTGTGGGAGTGGAGCCTAAGGGAGAGGTGCATGTAGTAAGCACTAGATCTCCCGTGCTTACCCACAGCCCGGTTCAACCTGTGCCTGCACTCTGGAGGGTCCGGGCTAGAATAGTTGTCCAGCCTGGGGAAGTGGTGCCAAGGTTGCGCACCAGAGCTCCAGTGCTCCCCCACAGCCCGGTCTTTCAGGCTCCTCCTAACACCAAGCCTCCTGAAGGTCTCCCCAGCCTGGTGGTTCCTGTGGCAGCCCCACGCACCAGGCTGTCTCTCTGTCTCCTCCCTGCAGGTGCTCCCGCCTGTCCGGCGCCGCTGCCGGAGTGTCCCGCCTGTCCGGTGCCGCTGCCTCCTGTGGCAGCTCCACGCACCAGGCTGTCTCTGTCTCCTCCCTGCATGTGCTCCCGCCTGTCCGGCGCCGCTGCCGGAGCCTCCCGCCTGTCCGTCGCCGCTGCCGGAGCCTCCCGCCTGTCCGGCGCCGCTGCCGGAGCCCCTCAGCCCAGAGGTTCCAGAGCCCCTCAGCCCAGAGGCTCCAGAGCCCCTCAGCCCAGAGGCGCCAGAGCCCCTCAGCCCAGAGGCGCCAGAGCCCCTCAGCCCAGAGGCGCCAGAGCCCCTCAGCCCAGAGGCGCCAGAGCCCCTCAGCCCAGAGGCGCCAGAGCCCCTGCCCCTCTGTCCAGAGCTTCTGCCCCTCTGTCCAGTGGGGTCATTGAGAGGGTTTGCCATGGTGAGAAAGCCACGGAGGCGGACAATAAGGCGGACTAAGACAATGGTGAAGTGGGGTCCGCGTCCAGCGCCAGAACCGCCACCGCGGACAGACGCCCACCCAGACCCTCCCCTATAGGTCAAGGTTTTGCGGCCATGTAATACAGTTTTCTATGTGACAATGTATTACAGTGTTCTAAATTACCGTCTATTACAGCGTTCTAAATGACAGTGTTCTAAATGACCGTGTATTACAGCGTTCTATATGACCGTGTATTACAGCTTTCTAAATTACAGTGTTCTAAATGACTGTGTATTACAGCGTTCTAAATGACCGTGTATTACAGTGTTCAAAATGACCGTGTATTACAGCGTTCTAAATGAAAGTGTTCTAAATGACCGTGTATTACAGCGTTCTATATGACAGCGTTCTAAATTACCGTGTATTACAGCTTTCTAAATTCCTGTGTTCTAAATGACAGTGTATTACAGTGTTCCAAATGACCGTGTATTACAGCGTTCTAAATGACGTGTATTACAGTATTCTAAATGACCGTGTATTACAGCGTTCTAAATGACGTGTATTACAGTATTCTAAATGACCGTGTATTACAGCGTTCTAAATGACCGTGTATTACAGTGTTCTAAATGACCAGGTATTACAGTGTTCTAAATGACCATGTTTTACTAAATGACCGTGTATTATAGTGTTCTAAATGACCGTGTATTACAGTGTTCTAAATTACAGTGTTTTACAATGTTGAAAATGACAGTGTATTACAGCGTTCTAAATTACCATGTATTATAGTTTTCTAAATGACCATGTATTACAGTGTCCTAAATTACCATGTATTCTAGTGTTCTAAATGTTGTTTGGCAGGCTATTTCTGCTATATATTTCATTTTCTCATTCTTCTGCTTTTTTGTGACTATAGTCTTTCTCCTTTTTTTCACAGATACAGTATGTTTTGTTTGATAAAAATATTTGATCTTTATGCTTATATATAGCTGGGGCTGAATGTGTATTATTAAATGCAATGGAGTCTACAGCTAGGTTAGAAATTGTGCAGAAGGGAATAACGATAATGGTAATCCTAAATGATTATGCTGACATGAGGATTTCCCTCAGTATAAATTTAGTGTTAACATGTTAATCCTTAGGTCATAAATTCAGAGAGAAACGTAGATTGGATCGTATTTGAGATTAGGATGATTCATAATAACCAGCCACAGAAATAGCCCTCTCTGGTCACGCTCCCATCACTGACCCTGTCATTAACATGGATAATGCATCCATTGACCGGGCAGGAAGAAAACGGTTACTGCCACTGTTCTCCTATCACCCCCTCGTGTGGTGCAGAAGGGCAGGGGGGCCAGGTGGATGAAACGTATCCTAGATGATGTATACAGCAGCTCTCCTTTCCTTTCAGTCATTGGAAACCAGCCTAAACAGACACACACGGCACACTGCTATCAATTTAGGGCCACTGCAAAGACAGCCCAATGAGAGAGTGGGAGGAGGTAGCGAGGTGATAAAGGGAGCGAGAGAGAGTGGGAAGGGGTGTGTGTGTGTGTGTGTGTGTGTGTGTGTGTGTGTGTGTGTGTGTGTGTGTGTGTGTGTGTGTGTGTGTGTGTGTGTGTGTGTGTGTGTGTGTGTGTGTGTGTGTGTGTGTGTGTGTGTGTGTGTGTGAGAGAGGAGGGATGGAGGGATGTGTGTGTGTGTGTGTGAGGGAGAGAGAGAGAGAGAGAGAGAGAGAGGAGGGGGGTGGAGAAGCTCTCTGTATGGCTGTGATAGTCTCTCATCCTGGATACTGCCTTTCCTCTCTGGTTTTGTCCCTTTCACTGGCCACCCTGTGTCCCCAGGAGCAGGCAGCGGTGTAGCGGCACACGGACAAGTTGTTAGCCACGGAGGAAGCTGGGGATGAATCATCCCCCAAAAAGAGCTATTGAGATGGCAGTGTGTGCGTCTGCCTGGAGGGAGGAACGCGTCAAGCTTTCTCAAGCAAGCAGCAGCCTGCAGTGTGTGCCTGCTTGAGAGCCAGCCCTTCTCGACTGTGTGTGTGTGTATATTCTTGTGTGAGGGTTTGTGTGACGGAGTGTGTATAACGAGTGCTTGTGTACAGTGTATGTGTGTGTGCACACTCTTGCTCGCAAGCCTCTGCCCTTCCTGGAGGAAAGGCTCTCCTTTTCAGCGAACCGCAAGGTAAGGAGCCTGCCATTTTTATAGCACTAATTTCTCCCTCCACAGACCCTGTTTATTCCCTGGGGGCATGGGGGAGAAAAAAGGAAAAGTGGCTTAGCTCCATTGATAAAGAGCGGGCTACTGTGTGTGTGTGTGTGTGTGTGTGTGTGTGTGTGTGTGTGTGTGTGTGTGTGTGTGTGTGTGTGTGTGTGTGTGTGTGTGTGTGTGTGTGTGTGTGTGTGTGTGTGTGTGTGTGTGTGTGTGTGTGTGTGTGTGTGTGTGTGTGTGTGTGTGTGTGTGTGTGTGTGTGTGTGTGTGTGTGTGTGTGTGTGTGTGTGTGTGTGTGTGTGTGTGTGTGTGTGTGTGTGTGTGTGTGTGTGTGTGTGTGTGTGTGTGTGTGTGTGTGTGTGTGTGTGTGTGTGTGTGTGACGTCTGCAGGCAACAGCGTTGGTGGAGGAGATGCAAATACAGAGGGAGAGAGGGGGAGGGAGAGAGAGAGCAGAATGCAGTATGCCCATGTGGTAATAAGGGAGAGAAGAAAATACTATGAAAAGCTGATTGGGTGATGTGCTGGATTCTGGGAAAGGCTGCATCTCAGAAAGGAGCTGCTTTCACCTTCTGCCCACCCACCCCACGTTCTCTCTCCCTCCATCCCTCTCTCTGTCCTCAGCTTCTGTTGAAAGGATGTAACCTCAGTTTAGCTGGTGAGCAAACAGAGTTTTGACAGATTTAATCATGTGAAGATAATACAGACAAAGCTATAGCATTTAATGCTGATTACATGTATGCACTGACAATAAAGGTGCTTAATTGTTGTCACTATGCATCTGTCCTTATCTGTGACTGTGAGCTGAGAGCTCAGGTGAACTCTATAGCTTTATATCAGACGAACACTGAGTTGAATTGGATCCAGCTGCTGCATGTATAGTTATGCTTACGTGGATGCCGAGGGAAGGCATCCACATAAGCTTTATTCTTCTGCAAAGTGACAACATGCACAAAATGTGTTCCTTTTGTGAGTCAGGATGGTTGTACTGTACACAGTTCTTGACTTGGGAAGGAGCTCTGCTGGGGACCGGCCCCTCAAATTTTCTACTGCTTGTGCTCCTGTTCCTCTTTTAGAACATTAGCTCAAAAGTATTGTGGAGTTCCTGCACCTAAATATAAACACCTATTTCATTCCAAGTCAAGCACTGACTGTACTCTGTGGAATTGATGATACAGAGAATACATGTTCAGGGAATAGCAGAGACCCAGTGGCAGACTGACAGTTAAACAGTCATGTCATTTCACAAGGTCTTATACTATAGATTGCATTATTGTAATAGTCTACGCCACACTAGTCTTGTTTTAAGTAATTAAATCAATTAGAGAATATAATGGTATATAGTTTTCATGGGATTGCTGGTACGGTAAAACATTGATGGATTTATCTTTACTGTGACCAGTGGTTAGGACTCTAACTACATGCTCTGGAGGGACACACTGCCAATTATGTCTTAAAATAAATGTCCAGTGTTTCCAGATTTCTCTGAAATATGACCTATAATTAATTACAATATAGGTTCAATATTTTTTAAACTTTTTATTTGATTAAGTATGTTACAAAGCAGTTTTTCTGTGTTGAAATGGTGTGAGCGTACCTAAACAACAGAATGGTGTGGGCATATACCGGTCATTCATATACTGTATACCGGTCAGAGCACTTATTGGTCTGCTTGTCTTCCTCAGGAGGGTGACATCATCCTCTATGAGGAAATAGCAAGCAATTTTTAAACAGTCAGTTTGTGGTTGGGATTTCGAAGTGTTTTTTTTTACCTCCAAATTATGCTTTGGCCACAAATACATTATTTGGGTATGAGTCAACAGAATTTTTACTTTTAAAGTGAGATTTTCACTGGACAGTTACTTGCGGCTAGGTGTCCCGCTAGCGTTCCACTATGACAACATCCTGTTAAAATCCTGTCAAAATACATAAATCGTAATATTAAACATTCATGAAAATACAAACATTCATGAAAATACAAATAAAGCTTAACTTCTTGTTAATCCAACCGTGTTGTCAGATTTCAAAAGGCTTTACGGCGAAAGCACACCATGTGATTATCTGAGGACAGCGCCCCACATCAAAATACTTTTTCAAACCAGCACAGGCGTCACAAAATCACAAATAGCGATAAAATAAATCACTTACCTTTGAAGATATTCCTCTGTTTGCAATCCCAAGGGTCCCAGCTACACAATGAATGGTTGTTTTGTTTGATAAAGTCCTTCTTTATATCCAAAAAAGTATGTTTAGTTGGCACCATTCATTTCAGTAATCCACTCGTTCAACATGCATACACACGAATCCAAAAAGTTATTGGTAAAGTTTGTCCAAACAAGTCAAAGGATGTTTCTAATTAATCCTCAGGTACTCTAATATCTAAATAAATGATCATATTTAATACGGAGAGTAGTATGTTCAATAGGGAAGATAAATAACGAAGAGTGCGAACCTCATTCACGCACGCAACAAGACTACTTTTCTAATGAGGGACACCTTGGATAAACTACAACTACTTGTTCATTTTTCAAGAAACAAGCCTGAAACCCTGTCTAAAGACTGTTGACATCTAGTGGAAGCCATAGGAACTGCAATCTAGGTCACTTTTTTGTATATCCCATAGGCTAGCATCGAAATGGCCTGTGACCTAAAAACAAATGTCCAGATGGATGGTCCTCGGGTTTTCACTTATCATATAAGTTCTGTTATACCCACAAACATTATTTTAACAGTTTTAGAAACTTCAGAGTGTCTTTTACCCAATGCTACCAATTATCTGTATATCCTAGCTTCTGGGCCGGAGTAACAGGCAGTTTACTTTGGGCACATCAGTCATCCGGAATTTAGGATACTGCCCCTAGCCTTAAGAAGGTGCATTCCAGTCTGACTGCAGCAGTATGACATACAGCACTTACCTCTCATACCATTAGTAAAGTTGTGAGTAGTTGACCCCGTTTGACTCAGCTGAATGGCCCCTGTGCACCTGCAGCACAGCACAGGGATGTTTCTTTTACCTAGCAGGCTAAGGGCCAGTTAGAGCCATCAGACAGGGAAGTGCTGCTCTGGGACATCCTGGATCAACAGATCTATAGAGCTCAGCTCCCCCAAACCAGAGAAGGTTAGGAGTGGCAGAGGCTCCACTCCTAGGTGCTGGAGGATTTAATTGAGGTTAATCAATAATCAGCACTCATGCAACTTGATCAGTCATTAATTTACCCCATTCTACATTTTGTAAGTATGTTTAATTAATTGGTGGGGGGAGGCTACAGCTTGGTCACTCTGTATACCACAGCCAGCGGTAACGAACACGCCATGTGTTTGTGTCTCAGGTTTCTCACTGATATTCAAGAAGGCCAGGTAGGGAGGGATAGAAAGAGTAGATGAAAGGAGAGTTTTAATATTCCACACAGAGCCAGATGGACATAGAGTATGTTACCTGGGCGTGAGTGACGCGTCATGCACACTCATGGGTCCTCTACTCACTTCATGACTTCTTTTGGAGCCTTTTTTCTAATTTTTCCCTTCACGGTCTAGCACGGCCTTAGAGTGCTGTCAGAGCGATGGCAAATGAAATTATGCACCCCATGGAGAAGCACACATGTGCTGCTGGGACATACTTCTTCCTATACTGTATGTACCCTTACCATATAGCCCAGCACTGTGTGCACATGTTGGCCTGCCAGAGGAATGCTTGTTTAGCAGTTATGTCCGCTAGGGGAGAGGAGAGCTGAGGAGAGGAGAGTGGTTATTAAAAGCTTACTGTGGCCAATGGCCATGACCAAGTAAAATGAGGACGGGGTGCCCAGCAGTCACATTGTGTGATGAGACAGCGGCCATACTGGATGAAGGAATAAGAACTGAGCTGCCGCAAATTGACAACATGGGAGATTTAAAAATCTTTGTCATTTTGTCTCTGGGAGAGGTGCGCTGAGGATGAAGCGGTGAAAGATGAATCATGGCTTCATAGGGAGAAGGGTGTACAGTAAAGCTCGCTAGGGAGGCCCAATGCATCAATAAATTAGACCCCTGAGAGGCCATTTGACCTGCTTCATTGATCCGGCCAGATGATCAAATCAAATCAAATCAAATGTATTTATATAGCCCTTCGTACATCAGCTGATATCTCAAAAGTGCTGTACAGAAACCCAGCCTAAAACCCCAAACAGCAAACAATGCAGGTGTAAAAGCACGGTGGCTAGGAAAAACTCCCTAGAAAGGCCAAAACCTAGGAAGAAACCTAGAGAGGAACCGGGCTATGTGGGGTGGCCAGTCCTCTTCTGGCTGTGCCGGGTAGAGATTATAACAGAACATGACCAAGATGTTCAAATGTTCATAAATGACCAGCATGGTCAAATAATAATAAGGCAGAACAGTTGAAACTGGAGCAGCAGCACAGTCAGGTGGACTGGGGACAGCAAGGAGCCATCATGTCAGGTAGTCCTGGGGCACGGTCCTAGGGCTCAGGTCCTCCGAGAGAGAGAAAGAAAGAGAGAATTAGAGAGAGCATATGTGGGGTGGCCAGTCCTCTTCTGGCTGTGCCGGGTGGAGATTATAACAGAACGTGGCCAAGATGTTCAAATGTTCATAAATGACCAGCATGGTTGAATAATAGTAAGGCAGAACAGTTGAAACTGGAGCAGGAGCATGGCCAGGTGGACTGGGGACAGCAAGGAGTCCTCATGTCAGGTAGTCCTGGGACATGGTCCTAGGGCCCAGGCCAGTTGAAACTGGAGCAGCAGCATGGCCAGGTGGACTGGGGACAGCAAGGAGTCATCATGTCAGGTAGTCCCGGGGCATGGTCCTAGGGCTCAGGTCCTCCGAGAGAGAGAAAGAAAGAGAGAAGGAGGGAATTAGAGAACGCACACTTAGATTCACACAGGACACCTGAATAGGACAGGAGAAGTACTCCAGATAAACAAACTGACCCCAGCCCCCCGACACATAAACTACTGCAGCATAAATACTGGAGGCTGAGACAGGAGGGGTCAGGAGACACTGTGGCCCCATCCGAGGACACCCCCGGACAGGGCCAAACAGGAAGGATATAACCCCACCCACTGATACGACTTTATCCGCTGAGAGTCAGATTGTTTAAAGGACTGGTGGAAGCAAGGAGCATCATAAATTAGACAGAGTGTGTGTCAGTAGTATACTTTACTTACCTACTGCCTATAGGCCTGTGGTACAGTTAGAAGTACAATATATGACCGGGCGGTTTGGGGGCTAGGACTCATTAGAGCACTCATTTGGTACAGGCATGTGTCAGCAGCATCCCTGTAGACATGCAGTGAATAGCACATCAAAGATGATGACTTGAGATGTGCTGCATTTACAATGTCATTATGTCAAAGTTCTTGGGCTAGATAAGAGCTAACTTTTAATGTACATGACTCGTACATGTTAGTGTTTCATCGAATCTGGCCTAGTGGAGAACAAAGCCATTTTGTCTCCCACTTACTGGGCCTGGAGAATCTGTGCCAATCTAATTCAGGCAGAATGATGTATATTCTTTGTCAAGCTCCCCGTCCTCTTCTCAAATCCCTCTTATCACGGCTTGTTTATAGCCAGCGAAGCCAGTCAAGGTTGACATATAAAGACATTGAGTCTCTTGGTGTTGAGGAGGGATGACAACATGCAGCAAGATAATAAAGTGAGACAGCAAAACAAGTGAAACGTCAGTGGCAGGCGACAGTGACAGCCCTCACTCAATACCCCCCCTTCCCCTCTCGCTCTCTCTCTCTCTTTGGTCTGTTCCTTCTCTCAGACTATTCCTCCACTCCATACTTTGAACATTCAACCAAAAGTGATGTGCAGTCATGCACTGTGTCTACCCTACAAGCTCAGAAAGCACAAAGTTGTTGGATAAGGACATTTATGTATTGTCCTGTCTCTGGCTCCATATCTGGGGCTGTTTTCTGTTCATTCAGTGACTAAAAACATGATAAAAAATCATTCAGGTTTTTTTTCTAACCAGAATGTCCGTGGTTGATGCAGTCTAATGACCAGTGACCTCATGGGTGGAATGTTTTTCATATGTTTGATAATTAATAAACAATAAAAACATGTAACACAGTAAATACAGTGTTTCCCTGTCAAACGGTTATGTTATATTTCAGTCTTCTGTGATGTATCTAAAGTGTAATATTGGGATGAAAATGTAAAAAAATGTAATACATTTCAACTCTATATCTGACATGGTACAGGTGTCTTGTTTTTTTTAGGCCCATAACCATGTGTGTGAGGTGTATACTTTGGTTTCAAAGTAGATTTGTTTACCAAGAAACACTTTGTGACCCCGATTTAGCTCACTGCAGAAGAAGGTTGAGACAGTTCTGACTTTCTTACTTCACAGGAGTCTTTATCTCTTGCAGGGACAGATGATGTAGTTCAGTGAATTTTACATTCTCACTTTTCAAAGATGTTGTTCTTTTTATAGCCATGAATGTGAAAATAATCTGGTTCTGCTCCCATGTGTGATCTTCATTTGAGCTAGCGATATAATAATACGGTTGGGAAAGGCTGTTGTTGTAGCACTTGCTCAAATAAAGACCACACTTGGGAGGGGTAAGCAGCATGCACAAATTAACCTTCTTTATTTTCATAGCATTTTATTTTTGTCTAGCCCTTATTCCACATTTGATGTGTGTAATTCATCTCCTTGAATACGTTGTATTTTAGTGTCCCGTGCCCTCTGCTCAAATAGCTCCTGTTATATTGAGTAATTGTAACATGATTATGGATTATCAGCAAATAAAATAAATTTTTCCTCTATGAGGAAGGTCTGTCCCTAGTGACTCTACTGTCTGGCATGCTATAACACGGCTGCTGGGAGCACAGTCACACTCTGGCAACAATTAACTTAGTGCAGGTTCTATAGCATGTCTCGCTTTTTGCTTGCACACGACTTGCATGATACATCAGACCACCTATTAATGAAATATGCATGTAGGGAGTGTGCCTTTTTGTCTCATATGAATCTAGCTTCATTACACCTGTTTAACACAATAATCATCACACATGTTGACTCATCTCTGTTATTGCCTCTAGAAGTGACTTTTTAGAGAAAACAGGCAGTCCTACTGAATGAAAGGACAGCATCAACCACAGTCATAAACACTGAAATTGTGCCGTCCAGTCACGTCCAGTTCTTGTTTACCTTTCTCTTACCCTCAGAGTGTGTGTGTGTGTGTGTGTGTGTGTGTGTGTGTGTGTGTGTGTGTGTGTGTGTGTGCGTGCGTGCGTGCGTGCGTGCGTGCGTGCGTGCGTGCGCGTGCGCGTGTGCGTGATTGTGTGTGCGCTGAGAAGACAGACACCTCCACCCCCGGCCCCTTGAGGGACAACACAGTCTCATTACACTCAAAGGGCAAAATGGTCATCATAATAAAGCTGATAGAAGAGCACGGCACAGATCCAGCTGTGCTATTTAGCCTTTCATTATGCTTATTTCTGCATTGACAAACGGAAAGAGGATTACCTTCTGTCCTTTCTCCCACCCACACCTCACAATTTGACACAAATCTTGTGCACAACAAACATGCGTCAGGAGAAACTGTGTCCTAAAATTGGATCAGAGGAGGGCTGAACACAGTGGACACGCTACTAATCCTACAAGCATAGTTACCTACACTCTCCATACATCAGTACAAGCCTGCCAAAACAAGATAGAAATGGAATCAGGGCAAAATAGGGAAAACGCTCACTTGAGCTTGGCGGACTCAAATCTAATACCTCTCTTATCTCTCTGTATCTCTTTCTACCCCCTCCCACTCAACATCTCCAAATCTGGCTGATATAACTACGGTAGGGGGGTGCATAAGCTATCCCTCACCAGTCCTGTCCATAATAGATTGACGGGATAGCTGAGAGGCTTGTCTGCCTGTTAAAGCTGCTCACGGGGAGTATGGCTGTTGTTAGATCTGAAGATGAGCGTAGGGTGTGAAGGCATGTTTGGGGTCTGAGGTATGTTGTTTACAGGGCCACTGACATACTAGAATTCATACAAATTAGAAGTGAGAAAGGCTATCAGGCTGTCAGTCTGCATGAAGCAGCCAGAACTGCCAGTCTGCAAGGAGCTGCCAGTCTGCAAAGAGCTGTCAGCCTGCAAGGAGCAGCCAGAGCTGTCAGTCTGCAAGGAGCTGTCAGTCTGCAAGGAGCTGCCAGTCTGCAAGGAGCTGCCAGTCTGCAAGGAGCTGCCAGTCTACACGGAGCTGCCAGAGCTGCCAGAGCTGCTAGTCTGTAAGAAGCCGCCAGAGCTGTCAGCCTGCATGGAGCAGTCAGAGCTGTCAGTCTGCATGGATCAGTCAGAGCTGTCAGTCTGCATGGATCATCCAGAGCTGTCAGTCTGCATGAAGCATCCAGAGCTGTCAGTCTGCATGAAGCAGCCAGAGCTGTCAGTCTGCATGAAGCAGCCAGAGCTGTCAGCCTGCAAGGAGCTGTCAGTCTGCAAGGAGCTGCCAGTCTGCAAGGAGCTGCCAGTCTGCAAGGAGCTGTCAGTTGTAAGGAGCTGTCAGTCTGCAAGGAGCTGCCAGTCTGCACGGAGCCGCCAGAGCTGCTAGTCTGTAAGAAGCCGCCAGAGCTGTCAGCCTACATGGAGCAGCCAGAGCTGCCAGTCAGCATGGAGCAGCCAGATCTTTCAGTCTGCCAGGATCCGCCAGTCAGCCAGACTCTTCCAGATCTGCCAGTCAGCCAGACTCTTCCAGATCTGCCAGTCAGCCAGACTCTTCCAGATCTGCCAGTCAACCAGACTCTTCCAGATCTGCCAGTCAACCAGACTCTTCCAGATCTGCCAGTCAACCAGACTCTTCCAGATCTGCTAGTCAACCAGACTCTTCCAGATCTGCTAGTCAACCAGACTCTTCCAGATCTGCCTGAACTGCCAGTCGGCCAGGATCTGCCAATCAGCCAGGATCTGCTGAGACCACCAGCCAGCCAGGATCTGGTAGATCTATCTACCTGCCTGAGCTTCCTCTCACTCCTGAGCTTCCTCTCACTCCTGAGCTTCCTCTCACTCCTGAGCTTCCTCTCACTCCTGAGCTTCCTCTCACTCCCGAGCTGCCTCAGTCCCGAGCTGTCCTTCAGTCCCGATCTGCTCCTCAGTCCAGTGGGGTTCTGGGTGAGGACTACTAGGCCATGGTCGGCGGCGAGGGTGGACTATCCAGGGACACAAGGAGAGGGGATTAAGACATTTACTGAGTGGTGTCCACGTCCCGCGCCGGAGCCGCCACCATGGACAGACGCCCACCTGGACCCTCCCTATTGTTTTGAGGTGCGTTCGGGAGTCCGCACCTTGGGGGGGGGGGTTCTGTCACGCCCTGGTCGAAGTATTTTGTGTTTATCTTCATGTATTGGGTCAGGCCAGGGTGTGGCATGGGGTTTTTGTATTGTGGTGTGTTTTGTCTTGGGGTTTTGGTGTGTATGTATTGGGATTGTAGCTAGTGGGGTGATCTAGCAAAGTCTATGGCTGTCTGGAGTGGTTCTCAATCAGAGGCAGGTGTTTATCGTTGTCTCTGATTGGGAACCATATTTAGGCAGCCATATTCTTTGAGTTTATCGTGGGTGATTGTCCTTAGTGTCCTTGTAACTGTCTAGTGTTAGTTTGCACCAGTTTAGGCTGTTTCGGTTTTCATTACGTTTATTGTTTTTGTATTGATTCGTGTTTACTTTGTTTTTATTACACATGGATCACAATCTACACGCTGCAGTTTGGTCCGACTCTCCTTCATCACACCAAGAAAACCGTTACAATGTGTCCCTTTGACAAGTGATTTTAAATGATTGTTTGTTCTGAGCTATCAATCGTTTAAAATGTAATTGTCAAAGAGACTGGTGTCAAAGTGATTGGTTCTGTGTTCATGGCAGATATTTGGATTCATGCTATATTGCTGGTGTGTTCATGGAGTTAGAAAGAAATAAACCAGTGTAGCACAATTTAGAATGGCCTCATCCTCTTTGGCTTTTGATATCCTTGACAGCATCTGCCCAAGTTTTGCTTCAGCACTTTGGTAGGATTCAAGCCAAGCTGCATGGGGTCAAGTCCCTGTAGTTCAGAGGCATTTAAAGTGGGGCAAAAAAGTATTTAGTCAGCCACCAATAGTGCAAGTTCTCCCACTTAAAAAGATGAGAGGCCTGTAATTTTCAACTATGACAGACAAAATGAGAAGACAAAATCCAGAAAATCACATTGTAGGATTTTTAATTTATTTATTTGCAAATTATGGTGGAAAATAAGTATTTGGTCACCTACAAACAAGCAACATTACTGGCTCTCACAGACCTGTAACTTCTTCTTTAAGAGGCTCCTCTGTCCTCCACTCGTTACCTGTATTAATGGCACCTGTTTGAACTTGTTATCCATATAAAAGACACCTGTCCACAACCTCAAACAGTCACACTTCAAACTCCACTATGGCCAAGACCACAGAGCTGTCAAAGGACACCAGAAACAAAATTGTAGACCTGCACCAGGCTGGGAAGAAGAAATCAACTGTGGGAGCAATTATTAAGAAATGGAAGACATACAAGACCACTGATAATCTCCCTCGATCTGGGGCTCCACGCAAGATCTTGATCACAAGAACGAGAAGAAGATTGGGAGAATGTTATATGGTCAGATGAAACCAAAATATAACTTTTTGGTAAAAACTCAACTCGTCATGTTTGGAGGACAAAGAATGTTGAGTTGCATCCAAAGAACACCATACCTACTGTGAAGCATGGGGGTGGAAACATCATGCTTTGGGGCAGTTTTCCTGCAAAGGGCCCAGGACGACTGATCTGTGTAAAGGAAAGAATGAATGGGGCCATGTATCATGAGATTTTGAGTGAAAACCTCCTTCCATCAGCAAGGGCATTGAAGATGAAACGTGGCTGGGTCTTTTAGCATGGCAATGATCCCAAACACACTGCCCGGGCAACGAAGGAGTGGCTTCGTAAGAAGCATTTCAAGGTCCTGGAGTGACCTAGCCAGTCTCCAGATCTCAACCCCATAAAAAATCTTTGGAGGGAGTTGAAAGTCTGTGTTGCCCAGCAACAGCCCCAAAACATCACTGCTCTAGAGGAGATCTGCATGGAGGAATGGGCCAAAATACCAGCAACAGTGTGTGAAAACCTTGTGAAGACTTACAGAAAACGTTTGACCTCTGTCATTGCCAACAAAGGGTATATAACAAAAGTATTGAAATAAACTTTTGTTATTGACCAAATACTTATTTTCCACCACAATTTGCAAATAAATTCATTAAAAATCCTACAATCTGATTTTCTGGATTTTTTTCTCATTTTGTCTGTCATAGTTGAAGTGTACCTATGATGAAAATTACAGGCCTCTCTCATCTTTTTAAGTGGGAGATCTTGCACAATTGGTGGCTCACTAAATACTTTTTTGCCCCACTGTATGTGACCAGAAACCATTATTACAGCAAGTGCAAGTTTAGCTCCACATGCATGTGTACTTATTTTCCTATGGGCTGAGAAATCTATAAGATATTGTTATCTGGACATTCATAAGTTTAGTAGATTTGTGAGAGGTCGGTATAAGTGCAGATGCATGTTATTACATCTTGTAAACCAATATTTTTTATTTATTTTTTATTTGACCTTTATTTAACTAGGCAAGTCAGTTAAGAACAAATTCTTATTTTCAATGACAGCCTAGGAACAGTGGGTTAACTGCCTGTTCAGGGGCAGAAAGACAGATTTGTACCTTGTCAGCTCAGGGGTTTGAACTTGCAACCTTCCGGTTACTAGTCCAACGCTCTAACCACTAGGTTACGCTGCCTAGCTCCTCCTTTTCAATTAATTTTGTTGAACATGAATCAAGATACTGTGTTTTTTTATTTGGGTCCAAATACTTGGTTCTTTACTTCGTAATGTCCATGTATACCGAATGGAAACACATAGAAGGAATACAGTGATGTATAATGAATGCTGTTGTGTTCTGTTATCTGCAGGTCTGCATGGCATTGATGCCTCATAGATGATGCCTCATCAATGATGCCTCATAGAATAGCACAGAGCAGTGAGAGCAGCTATTCTGTTTGTGACGGTATCAGCCTATCATCACTGGCATCGGATGACTGTATCAGTTTGCATTTCACTCATGAGTAAATATTGATTGATCTGCTTGTACAGGAAACACAAGCGTAGTGTATAAATATTTGGTTCAGTACTGCCAACATCTGCACTTCACAGTGCTACACAGAACCAGAGAACCGGGCATACGGAGTGAAAAAAACAAAAAAACAGTAGTGTATTTTCTGTCTATTTCGAGCCTTTCGTTACTCAACCTCAAAAGACACACAGGCCTTAAAAGCCTTTTCATGTTTTAGAGTGAAAAACTAGGTCCATTTCTGAAAACACAGCCAGGTTTACCCTGCTCTGTGGTCCCAGCTCCATTCTCCATCTCACCCACCCCCACCTCCCGACAGCCTCCCTCACGCCATAGTGTCCCTGTCAGATGGAATTAAATTAAATTCCTTCTCAGCTCCGCACTATGTACATAGGGAGAGCACAGAATGATACGCTTATGCAACACTTAGCACATTAGCCTTGTGATGGAATTATCCTTGGAGGGGGACATGTCCCTCCCAGCATTGATACTCTACTCCCTCAACCTTGTCCCCACCTTCCCCTCCATCTCTCCCTTTATAAATCAGGTTAATCTGAAGTGTGACTGGGGGCCTCTCCACTCTGGTGCCAGGGTGAAGACCGGGCTGTTGGCATGCAGTGGTTAGTCATAACGGGGGTCACTGCAGCTGATTAGAGGGCTGTCTGGGGGAGGAGAGCAGAGGAGGCTGCCAGTGTGATTGCATGCCGAGTTGGAGAACGCTGCAGTAGTGATTTCCTCAACTCCCACAATGCATCATGGCAGATGTTGGGTATTCTACTGATGGCATCTTTGTTGTGTTAAATGTGATGGTGTGTCATGAGAACTTGTTACAGTGGGCCACCAGCCATGTTCCCATATCAACATTAATCAGTTCTCCAACAATACTTTATCTTTTTTATTTTATTTTTTAACCCCCTTTATCTCCTCAATTTCGTGGTATCCAATTGTTTAGTATTGTCTCATCGCTACAACTCCTGTGCGGGCTCGGGAGAGACGAAGGTTGAAAGTCATGCGTCCTCCGATACACAACCAAACCAAGCCGCACTGCTTCTTAACGCAGCGCCATCCAACCCGGAAGCCAGCCGCACCAATGTGTCGGAGGAAACACTGAGAACCCAGAGTCTCTGGTGGCACAGCTGGCTCTGCAGTACAGCTGGCGCTGCCCTTAACCACTGCGCCACCTGGGAGGCCCAACAAGACTTTATCAAAGAGCAGCTCATATAAAGCAGTATATTTTCAACTAATTATGGACACGTAAATGTGGGTGAATTATGTCCAAGTACAGCAAATTTAATGATATGTAATATAATTGATTACTGTATCGTGGTACAAAATGATTGACACTTGATAAAGATGAGCAAAACTTATGGTATGAAATAAATAATTCAAATACAGAGCTCTTTTGTATGCTACAAACAAGTATTTTATACTAATACAATTGTTCAGGGAAAGAGATTTTGTTGAAAAAGTAATAAAAAAATTCTCAAAAAGGTAGGGGTCAAAATGATTGACATCCCTGTTTTCAATACCTTTCAATACCTCACCTTGCAAGGATAACAGCACTGACCCTTTTTCTAAAATGTTTTATGAGTTGGAGAACACACTGGGAGGGATCTTTCAGATCCTTGATATCCTTTGTCTGCCCTCTTCAATTCAAACCACAAGTTTTCAATGAGTTTCAAGGCCAGAGACAGAGATGTCCATTGCAAAAGGTTATTGAAAGGTATGTCAATATTTCTGACCCCTACTTTTTGAGAAAATAAATTGTTACTTGTTAAACAAATCTCTTTCTCTGGGCAATTATATTAGAATAAAATAACATAATTTCCAATTTGTCTTGTTGTATACAATATAGTTCAGTATTTTGTATTATTTATTTTATACTGTCATATTCACTCATCTTTTTCAATGGTGTCAATAATTGCAGACCTCATTGTACATATAAGATTCATAACAGCAGTGTCCCTAGCTTACACTATGCCACTCATTTTATACAATACAATTGTTCAGAGAAAGAGATTTTGTTTAACAAGTAACATTTTATTTTGTCTGGTTATGTTTGGTTATGGTGGTAGACTCCAGCATAGGGACATTTACATTTACATTTAAGTCATTTAGCAGACGCTCTTATCCAGAGCGACTTACAAATTGGTGCATTCACCTTATGACATCCAGTGGAACAGCCACTTTACAATAGTGCATCTAAATATTTTAAGGGGGGGGGGTGAGAAGGATTACTTTATCCTATCCTAGGTATTCCTTAAAGAGGTGGGGTTTCAGGTGTCTCCGGAAGGTGGTGATTGACTCCGCTGTCCTGGCGTCGTGAGGGAGTTTGTTCCACCATTGGGGGGGCCAGAGCAGCGAACAGTTTTGACTGGGCTGAGCGGGAACTGTACTTCCTCAGTGGTAGGGAGGCGAGCAGGCCAGAGGTGGATGAACGCAGTGCCCTTGTTTGGGTGTAGGGCCTGATCAGAGCCTGGAGGTACTGAGGTGCCGTTCCCCTCACAGCCCCGTAGGCAAGCACCATGGTCTTGTAGCGGATGCGAGCTTCAACTGGAAGCCAGTGGAGAGAGCGGAGGAGCGGGGTGACGTGAGAGAACTTGGGAAGGTTGAACACCAGACGGGCTGCGGCGTTCTGGATGAGTTGTAGGGGTTTAATGGCACAGGCAGGGAGCCCAGCCAACAGCGAGTTGCAGTAATCCAGACGGGAGATGACAAGTGCCTGGATTAGGACCTGCGCCGCTTCCTGTGTGAGGCAGGGTCGTACTCTGCGGATGTTGTAGAGCATGAACCTACAGGAACGGGCCACCACCTTGATGTTAGTTGAGAACGACAGGGTGTTGTCCAGGATCACGCCAAGGTTCTTAGCGCTCTGGGAGGAGGACACAATGGAGTTGTCAACCGTGATGGCGAGATCATGGAACGGGCAGTCCTTCCCCGGGAGGAAGAGCAGCTCCGTCTTGCCGAGGTTCAGCTTGAGGTGGTGATCCGTCATTCACACTGATATGTCTGCCAGACATGCAGAGATGCGATTCGCCACCTGGTCATCAGAAGGGGGAAAGGAGAAGATTAATTGTGTGTTGTCTGCATAGCAATGATAGGAGAGACCATGTGAGGTTATGACAGAGCCAAGTGACTTGGTGTATAGCGAGAATAGGAGAGGGCCTAGAACAGAGCCCTGGGGACACCAGTGGTGAGAGCGCGTGATGAGGAGACAGATTCTCGCCACGCCACCTGGTAGGAGCGACCTGTCAGGTAGGACGCAATCCAAGCGTGGGCCGCGCCGGAGATGCCCAACTCGGAGAGGGTGGAGAGGAGGATCTGATGGTTCACAGTATCGAAGGCAGCCGATAGGTCTAGAAGGATGAGAGCAGAGGAGAGAGAGTTAGCTTTAGCAGTGCGGAGCGCCTCCGTGATACAGAGAAGAGCAGTCTCAGTTGAATGACTAGTCTTGAAACCTGACTGATTTGGATCAAGAAGGTCATTCTGAGAGAGATAGCGGGAGAGCTGGCCAAGGACGGCACGTTCAAGAGTTTTGGAGAGAAAAGAAAGAAGGGATACTGGTCTGTAGTTGTTGACATCGGAGGGATCGAGTGTAGGTTTTTTCAGAAGGGGTGCAACTCTCGCTCTCTTGAAGACGGAAGGGACGTAGCCAGCGGTCAGGGATGAGATGATGAGCGAGGTGAGGTAAGGGACAAGGTCTCCGGAAATGGTCTGGAGAAGAGAGGAGGGGATAGGGTCAAGCGGGCAGGTTGTTGGGCGGCCGGCCGTCACGAGACGCGAGATTTCATCTGGAGAGAGAGGGGAGAAAGAGGTCAGAGCACAGGGTAGGGCAGTGTGAGCAGAACCAGCGGTGTCGTTTGACTTAGCAAATGAGGATCGGATGTCGTCGACCTTCTTTTCAAAATGGTTGACGAAGTCATCTGCAGAGAGGGAGGAGGGGGGGGAGAGGAGGATTCAGGAGGGAGGAGAAGGTGGCAAAGAGCTTCCTAGGGTTAGAGGCAGATGCTTGGAATTTAGAGTGGTAGAAAGTGGCTTTAGCAGCAGAGACAGAGGAGGAAAATGTAGAGAAGAGGGAGTGAAAGGATGCCAGGTCCGCAGGGAGGCGAGTTTTCCTCCATTTCCGCTCGGCTGTCCGGAGCCCTGTTCTGTGAGCTCGCAATGAGTCGTCGAGCCACGGAGCGGGAGGGGAGGACCGAGCCGGCCTGGAGGATAGGGGACATAGAGAGTCAAAGGATGCAGAAAGGGAGGAGAGGAGGGTTGAGGAGGCAGAATCAGGAGATAGGTTGGAGAAGGTTTGAGCAGAGGGAAGAGATGATAGGATGGAAGAGGAGAGAGTAGCGGGGGAGAGAGAGCGGAGGTTGGGACGGCGCGATACCATCCAAGTAGGGGCAGTGTGGGAAGTGTTGGATGAGAGCGAGAGGGAAAAGGATACAAGGTAGTGGTCGGAGACTTGGAGGGGAGTTGCAATGAGGTTAGTGGAAGAACAGCATCTAGTAAGGATGAGGTCGAGTGTATTGCCTGCCTTGTGAGTAGGGGGGGAAGGTGAGAGGGTGAGGTCAAAAGAGGAGAGGAGTGGAAAGAAGGAGGCAGAGAGGAATGAGTCAAAGGTAGACGTGGGGAGGTTGAAGTCGCCCAGAACTGTGAGAGGTGAGCCGTCCTCAGGAAAGGAGCTTATCAAGGCATCAAGCTCATTGATTAACTCTCAGAGGGAACCTGGAGGGCGATAAATGATAAGGATGTTAAGCTTGAAAGGGCTGGTAACTGTGACAGCATGGAATTCAAAGGAGGCGATAGACAGATGGGTAAGGGGAGAAAGAGAGAATGACCACTTGGGAGAGATGAGGATCCCGGTGCCACCAGCCCGCTGATCAGAAGCTCTCGGGGTGTGCGAGAACACGTGGGCGAACGAAGAGAGAGCAGTCGGAGTAGCAGTGTTATCTGTGGTGATCCATGTTTCCGTCAGTGCCAAGAAGTCGAGGGACTGGAGGGAGGCATAGGCTGAGATGAACTCTGCATTGTTGGCCGCAGATCGGCAGTTCCAGAGGCTACCGGAGACCTGGAACTCCACGTGGGTCGTGCGCGCTGGGACCACCAGATTAGGGTGGCCGCGGCCACGCGGTGTGGAGTGTTTGTATGGTCTGTGCAGGGAGGACATTAGGGGTTATGGTGGTAGACTCCAGCATTTGAACGTTAGGGGTTATGGTGGTAGACTCCAGCATAGGGACATTAGGGGTTATGGTGGTAGACTCCAGCATAGGGACATTAGGGGTTATGGTGGTAGACTCCAGCATAGGGACATTAGGGGTAATGGTGGTAGACTCCAGTATAGGGAAGTTAGGGGTTATGGTGGTAGACTCCAGCATATGAACGTTAGGGGTTATGGTGGAAGAATCCAGCATATGAACGTTAGGGGTTATGGTGGTAGACTCCAGCATAGGGACATTAGGGGTTATGGTGGTAGACTCCAGCATTTGAACGTTAGGGGTTATGGTGGTAGACTCCAGCATAGGGACATTAGGGGTTATGGTGGTAGACTCCAGCATAGGGACATTAGGGGTTATGGTGGTAGACTTCAGCATAGGGACATTAGGGGTAATGGTGGTAGACTCCAGTATAGGGAAGTTAGGGGTTATGGTGGTAGACTCCAGCATATGAACGTTAGGGGTTATGGTGGAAGAATCCAGCATATGAACGTTAGGGGTTATGGTGGTAGACTCCAGCATAGGGACATTAGGGGTTATGGTGGTAGACTCCAGCATAGGGAAGTTAGGAGTTATGGTGGTAGACTCCAGCATAGGGACATTAGGGGTTATGGTGGTAGACTCCAGCATAGGAACGTTAGGGGTTATGGTGGTAGACTCCAGCATAGGGAAGTTAGGGGTTATGGTGGTAGACTCCAGCATAGGGAAGTTAAGGGTTATGGTGGTAGACTCCAGCATAGGGAAGTTAGGGGTTATGGTGGTAGACTCCAGCATATGAACGTTAGGGGTTATGGTGGTAGACTCCAGCATAGGGACATTAGGGGTTATGGTGGTAGACTCCAGCATTTGAACGTTAGGGGTTATGTTGGTAGATTCCAGCATATGAACGTTAGGGGTTATGGTGGTAGACTCCAGCATAGGGACATTAGGGGTTATGGTGGTAGACTCCAGCATTTGAACGTTAGGGGTTATGGTGGTAGACTCCAGCATTTGAACGTTAGGGGTTATGGTGGTAGACTCCAGCATATGAACGTTAGGGGTTATGGTGGAAGAATCCAGCATATGAACATTAGGGGTTATGGTGGTAGACTCCAGCATAGGGACATTAGGGGTTATGGTGGTAGACTCCAGCATAGGGAAGTTAGGAGTTATGGTGGTAGACTCCAGCATAGGGACATTAGGGGTTATGGTGGTAGACTCCAGCATAGGAACGTTAGGGGTTATGGTGGTAGACTCCAGCATAGGGAATTAGGGGTTATGGTGGTAGACTCCAGCATAGGGAAATTAAGGGTTATGGTGGTAGACTCCAGCATAGGGAAGTTAGGGGTTATGGTGGTAGACTCCAGCATATGAACGTTAGGGGTTATGGTGGTAGACTCCAGCATAGGGACATTAGGGGTTATGGTGGTAGACTCCAGCATTTGAACGTTAGGGGTTATGTTGGTAGATTCCAGCATATGAACGTTAGGGGTTATGGTGGTAGACTCCAGCATAGGGACATTAGGGGTTATGGTGGTAGACTCCAGCATTTGAACGTTAGGGGTTATGGTGGTAGACTCCAGCATTTGAACGTTAGGGGTTATGGTGGTAGACTCCAGCATATGAACGTTAGGGGTTATGGTGGTAGACTCCAGCATAGGGACATTAGGGGTTATGGTGGTAGACTCCAGCATAGGGAAGTTAGGAGTTATGGTGGTAGACTCCAGCATAGGGACATTAGGGGTTATGGTGGTAGACTCCAGCATAGGAACGTTAGGGGTTATGGTGGTAGACTCCAGCATAGGGAAGTTAGGGGTTATGGTGGTAGACTCCAGCATAGGGAAGTTAAGGGTTATGGTGGTAGACTCCAGCATAGGGAAGTTAGGGGTTATGGTGGTAGACTCCAGCATATGAACGTTAGGGGTTATGGTGGTAGACTCCAGCATAGGGACATTAGGGGTTATGGTGGTAGACTCCAGCATTTGAACGTTAGGGGTTATGTTGGTAGATTCCAGCATATGAACGTTAGGGGTTATGGTGGTAGACTCCAGCATAGGGACATTAGGGGTTATGGTGGTAGACTCCAGCATTTGAACGTTAGGGGTTATGGTGGTAGACTCCAGCATTTGAACGTTAGGGGTTATGGTGGTAGACTCCAGCATATGAACGTTAGGGGTTATGGTGGAAGAATCCAGCATATGAACATTAGGGGTTATGGTGGTAGACTCCAGCATAGGGACATTAGGGGTTATGGTGGTAGACTCCAGCATAGGGAAGTTAGGAGTTATGGTGGTAGACTCCAGCATAGGGACATTAGGGGTTATGGTGGTAGACTCCAGCATAGGAACGTTAGGGGTTATGGTGGTAGACTCCAGCATAGGGAAGTTAGGGGTTATGGTGGTAGACTCCAGCATAGGGAAATTAAGGGTTATGGTGGTAGACTCCAGCATAGGGAAGTTAGGGGTTATGGTGGTAGACTCCAGCATATGAACGTTAGGGGTTATGGTGGTAGACTCCAGCATAGGGACATTAGGGGTTATGGTGGTAGACTCCAGCATTTGAACGTTAGGGGTTATGTTGGTAGATTCCAGCATATGAACGTTAGGGGTTATGGTGGTAGACTCCAGCATAGGGACATTAGGGGTTATGGTGGTAGACTCCAGCATTTGAACGTTAGGGTTATGGTGGTAGACTCCAGCATTTGAACGTTAGGGGTTATGGTGGTAGACTCCAGCATATGAACGTTAGGGGTTATGGTGGAAGAATCCAGCATATGAACATTAGGGGTTATGGTGGTAGACTCCAGCATAGGGACATTAGGGGTTATGGTGGTAGACTCCAGCATAGGGAAGTTAGGAGTTATGGTGGTAGACTCCAGCATAGGGACATTAGGGGTTATGGTGGTAGACTCCAGCAGAACGTTAGGGGTTATGGTGGTAGACTCCAGCATATGAACGTTAGGGGTTATGGTGGTAGACTCCAGCATAGGGAGTTAAGGGTTATGGTGGTAGACTCCAGCATAGGGAAGTTAGGGGTTATGGTGGTAGACTCCAGCATAGCGTTAGGGGTTATGGTGGTAGACTCCAGCATATGGGTTAGGGGTTATGGTGGTAGACTCCAGCATAGGGAAGTTAGGAGTTATGGTGGTAGACTCCAGCATAGGGAGCATTAGGGGTTATGGTGGTAGACTCCAGCATAGGGAAGTTAGGAGTTATGGTGGTAGACTCAGCATAGGGACATTAGGGGTTATGGTGGTAGACTCCAGCATAGGAACGTTAGGGGTTATGGTGGTAGACTCCAGCATAGGGAAGTTAGGGGTTATGGTGGTAGACTCCAGCATAGGGAAGTTAAGGGTTATGGTGGTAGACTCCAGCATAGGGAAGTTAGGGGTTATGGTGGTAGACTCCAGCATATGAACGTTAGGGGTTATGGTGGTAGACTCCAGCATAGGGACATTAGGGGTTATGGTGGTAGACTCCAGCATTTGAACGTTAGGGGTTATGGTGGTAGACTCCAGCATATGAACGTTAGGGGTTATGGTGGTAGACTCCAGCATAGGGAGGTTAAGGGTTATGGTGGTAGACTCCAGCATAGGGAAGTTAGGGGTTATGGTGGTAGACTCCAGCATATGAACGTTAGGGGTTATGGTGGTAGACTCCAGCATAGGGACATTAGGGGTTATGGTGGTAGACTCCAGCATAGGGAAGTTAGGAGTTATGGTGGTAGACTCCAGCATAGGGACATTAGGGGTTATGGTGGTAGACTCCAGCATAGGAACGTTAGGGGTTATGGTGGTAGACTCCAGCATAGGGAAGTTAGGGGTTATGGTGGTAGACTCCAGCATAGGGAAGTTAAGGGTTATGGTGGTAGACTCCAGCATAGTGAAGTTAGGGGTTATGGTGGTAGACTCCAGCATAGGGACATTAGGGGTTATGGTGGTAGACTCCAGCATAGGGAAGTTAGGGTTATGGTGATAGACTCCAGCATAGGGAAGTTAGGGGTTATGGTGGTAGACTCCAGCATATGAACGTTAGGGGTTATGGTGGTAGACTCCAGCATAGGGACATTAGGGGTTATGGTGGTAGACTCCAGCATTTGAACGTTAGGGGTTATGTTGGTAGATTCCAGCATATGAACGTTAGGGGTTATGGTGGTAGACTCCAGCATAGGGACATTAGGGGTTATGGTGGTAGACTCCAGCATTTGAACGTTAGGGGTTATGGTGGTAGACTCCAGCATTTGAACGTTAGGGGTTATGGTGGTAGACTCCAGCATATGAACGTTAGGGGTTATGGTGGAAGAATCCAGCATATGAACATTAGGGGTTATGGTGGTAGACTCCAGCATAGGGACATTAGGGGTTATGGTGGTAGACTCCAGCATAGGGAAGTTAGGGGTTATGGTGGTAGACTCCAGCATATGAACGTTAGGGGTTATGGTGGTAGACTCCAGCATAGGGACATTAGGGGTTATGGTGGTAGACTCCAGCATAGGGAAGTTAGGAGTTATGGTGGTAGACTCCAGCATAGGGACATTAGGGGTTATGGTGGTAGACTCCAGCATAGGAACGTTAGGGGTTATGGTGGTAGACTCCAGCATAGTGAAGTTAGGGGTTATGGTGGTAGACTCCAGCATAGGGAAGTTAAGGGTTATGGTGGTAGACTCCAGCATAGTGAAGTTAGGGGTTATGGTGGTAGACTCCAGCATAGGGACATTAGGGGTTATGGTGGTAGACTCCAGCATAGGGAAGTTAAGGGTTATGGTGATAGACTCCAGCATAGGGAAGTTAGGGGTTATGGTGGTAGACTCCAGCATATGAACGTTAGGGGTTATGGTGGTAGACTCCAGCATAGGGACATTAGGGGTTATGGTGGTAGACTCCAGCATTTGAACGTTAGGGGTTATGTTGGTAGATTCCAGCATATGAACGTTAGGGGTTATGGTGGTAGACTCCAGCATAGGGACATTAGGGGTTATGGTGGTAGACTCCAGCATTTGAACGTTAGGGGTTATGGTGGTAGACTCCAGCATTTGAACGTTAGGGGTTATGGTGGTAGACTCCAGCATATGAACGTTAGGGGTTATGGTGGAAGAATCCAGCATATGAACATTAGGGGTTATGGTGGTAGACTCCAGCATAGGGACATTAGGGGTTATGGTGGTAGACTCCAGCATAGGGAAGTTAGGAGTTATGGTGGTAGACTCCAGCATAGGGACATTAGGGGTTATGGTGGTAGACTCCAGCATAGGAACGTTAGGGGTTATGGTGGTAGACTCCAGCATAGGGAAGTTAGGGGTTATGGTGGTAGACTCCAGCATAGGGAAGTTAAGGGTTATGGTGGTAGACTCCAGCATAGTGAAGTTAGGGGTTATGGTGGTAGACTCCAGCATAGGGACATTAGGGGTTATGGTGGTAGACTCCAGCATAGGGAAGTTAAGGGTTATGGTGGTAGACTCCAGCATAGGGAAGTTAGGGGTTATGGTGGTAGACTCCAGCATATGAACGTTAGGGGTTATGGTGGTAGACTCCAGCATAGGGAAGTTAGATGGTATGGTGGTAGACTCCAGCATAGGGACATTAGGGGTTATGGTGGTAGACTCCAGCATAGGGAAGTTAGGGGTTATGGTGGTAGACTACAGCATAGGGAAGTTAGGGGTTATGGTGGTAGACTCCAGCATAGGGAAGTTAGGGGTTATGGTGGTAGACTCCAGCATAGGGACATTATGGGTTATGGTGGTAGACTCCAGCATAGGGAAGTTAAGGGTTATGGTGGTAGACTCCAGCATAGGGACATTAGGGGTTATGGTGGTAGACTCCAGCATAGGGAAGTTAGGCGTTATGGTGGTAGACTCCAGCATAGGGACATTAGGGGTAATGGTGGTAGACTCCAGTATAGGGAAGTTAGGGGTTATGGTGGTAGACTCCAGCATATGAACGTTAGGGGTTATGGTGGTAGACTCCAGCATATGAACGTTAGGGGTTATGGTGGTAGACTCCAGCATATGAACGTTAGGGGTTATGGTGGTAGACTCCAGCATAGGGACATTAGGGGTTATGGTGGTAGACTACAGCATAGGGAAGTTAGGGGTTATGGTGGTAGACTCCAGCATAGGAACGTTAGGGGTTATGGTGGTAGACTCCAGCATAGGGAAGTTAGGGGTTATGGTGGTAGACTCCAGCATAGGGAAGTTAAGGGTTATGGTGGTAGACTCCAGCATAGTGAAGTTAGGGGTTATGGTGGTAGACTCCAGCATAGGGACATTAGGGGTTATGGTGGTAGACTCCAGCATAGGGAAGTTAAGGGTTATGGTGATAGACTCCAGCATAGGGAAGTTAGGGGTTATGGTGGTAGACTCCAGCATATGAATGTTAGGGGTTATGGTGGTAGACTCCAGCATAGGGACATTAGGGGTTATGGTGGTAGACTCCAGCATTTGAACGTTAGGGGTTATGGTGGTAGATTCCAGCATATGAACGTTAGGGGTTATGGTGGTAGACTCCAGCATAGGGACATTAGGGGTTATGGTGGTAGACTCCAGCATTTGAACGTTAGGGGTTATGGTGGTAGACTCCAGCATAGGGAGGTTAAGGGTTATGGTGGTAGACTCCAGCATAGGGAAGTTAGGGGTTATGGTGGTAGACTCCAGCATATGAACGTTAGGGGTTATGGTGGTAGACTCCAGCATAGGGACATTAGGGGTTATGGTGGTAGACTCCAGCATTTGAACGTTAGGGGTTATGGTGGTAGATTCCAGCATATGAACGTTAGGGGTTATGGTGGTAGACTCCAGCATTTGAACGTTAGGGGTTATGGTGGTAGAGTCCAGCATAGGGAAGTTAAGGGTTATGGTGGTAGACTCCAGCATAGGGAAGTTAAGGGTTATGGTGGTAGACTCCAGCATAGGGAAGTTAGGGGTTATGGTGGTAGACTCCAGCATAGGGAAGTTAGGGGTTATGGTGGTAGACTCCAGCATAGGGACATTAGGGGTTATGGTGGTAGACTCCAGCATAGGGAAGTTAGGGGTTATGGTGGTAGACTCCAGCATAGGGACATTAGGGGTTATGGTGGTAGACTCCAGCATAGGGAAGTTAGGAGTTATGGTGGTAGACTCCAGCATAGGGACATTAGGGGTTATGGTGGTAGATTCCAGCATATGCACGTTAGGGGTTATGGTGGTAGACTCCAGCATAGGGAAGTTAGATGGTATGGTGGTAGACTCCAGCATAGGGACATTAGGGGTTATGGTGGTAGACTCCAGCATAGGGAAGTTAGGGGTTATGGTGGTAGACTACAGCATAGGGAAGTTAGGGGTTATGGTGGTAGACTCCAGCATAGGGAAGTTAGGGGTTATGGTGGTAGACTCCAGCATTATGGGTTATGGGTAGACTCCAGTTAGGGGTTATGGTGGTAGACTCCAGCATAGGGACATTAGGGGTTATGGTGGTAGACTCCAGCATAGGGAAGTTAGGCGTTATGGTGGTAGACTCCAGCATATGAACGTTAGGGGTTATGGTGGTAGACTCCAGCATATGAACGTTAGGGGTTATGGTGGTAGACTCCAGCATATGAACGTTAGGGGTTATGGTGGTAGACTCCAGCATAGGGACATTAGGGGTTATGGTGGTAGACTCCAGCATAGGGAAGTTAGGAGTTATGGTGGTAGACTCCAGCATAGGGACATTAGGGGTTATGGTGGTAGACTCCAGCATTTGAACGTTAGGGGTTATGGTGGTAGATTCCAGCATATGAACGTTAGGGGTTATGGTGGTAGACTCCAGCATAGGGACATTAGGGGTTATGGTGGTAGACTCCAGCATTTGAACGTTAGGGGTTATGGTGGTAGACTCCAGCATAGGGAGGTTAAGGGTTATGGTGGTAGACTCCAGCATAGGGAAGTTAGGGGTTATGGTGGTAGACTCCAGCATATGAACGTTAGGGGTTATGGTGGTAGACTCCAGCATAGGGACATTAGGGGTTATGGTGGTAGACTCCAGCATTTGAACGTTAGGGGTTATGGTGGTAGATTCCAGCATATGAACGTTAGGGGTTATGGTGGTAGACTCCAGCATTTGAACGTTAGGGGTTATGGTGGTAGAGTCCAGCATAGGGAAGTTAAGGGTTATGGTGGTAGACTCCAGCATAGGGAAGTTAAGGGTTATGGTGGTAGACTCCAGCATAGGGAAGTTAGGGGTTATGGTGGTAGACTCCAGCATAGGGAAGTTAGGGGTTATGGTGGTAGACTCCAGCATAGGGAAGTTAAGGGTTATGGTGGTAGACTCCAGCATAAGGAAGTTAGGGGTTATGGTGGTAGACTCCAGCATAGGGAAGTTATGGGTTATGGTGGTAGACTCCAGCATAGGGAAGTTAAGGGTTATGGTGGTAGACTCCAGCATAGGGAAGTTAAGGGTTATGGTGGTAGACTCCAGCATAGGGAAGTTAGGGGTTATGGTGGTAGACTCCAGCATAGGGACATTAGGGGTTATGGTGGTAGACTCCAGCATAGGGAAGTTAGGCGTTATGGTGGTAGACTCCAGCATAGGGACATTAGGGGTAATGGTGGTAGACTCCAGTATAGGGAAGTTAGGAGTTATGGTGGTAGACTCCAGCATATGAACGTTAGGGGTTATGGTGGTAGACTCCAGCATATGAACGTTAGGGGTTATGGTGGTAGACTCTAGCATAGGGACATTAGGGGTTATGGTGGTAGACTCCAGCATAGGGAAGTTAGGAGTTATGGTGGTAGACTCCAGCATAGGGACATTAGGGGTTATGGTGGTAGACTCCAGCATAGGAACGTTAGGGGTTATGGTGGTAGACTCCAGCATAGGGACATTAGGGGTTATGGTGGTAGACTCCAGCATAGGGAAGTAAGGGGTTATGGTGGTAGACTCCAGCATAGGGACATTAGGGGTTATGGTGGTAGACTCCAGCATAGGGAAGATAGGGATTATGGTGGTAGACTCCAGCATATGAACTTTAGGGGTTATGGTGGTAGACTCCAGCATATGAACGTTAGGGGTTATGGTGGTAGACTCCAGCATTTGAACGTTAGGGGTTATGGTGGTAGATTCAAGCATATGAACGTTAGGGGTTATGGTGGTAGACTCCAGCATAGGGAAATTAGGGGTTATGGTGGTAGACTCCAGCATAGGGAAGTTAAGGGTTATGGTGGTAGACTCCAGCATAGGGAAGTTAGGGGTTATGGTGGTAGACTCCAGCATAGGGAAGTTAAGGGTTATGCTGGTAGACTCCAGCATAGGGAAGTTAAGGGTTATGGTGGTAGACTCCAGTATAGGGAAGTTAGGGGTTATGGTGGTAGACTCCAGCATAGGGACATTAGGGGTTATGGTGGTAGACTCCAGCATAGGGACATTAGGGGTTATGGTGGTAGACTCCAGCATAGGGAAGTTAGGCGTTATGGTGGTAGACTCCATCATAGGGACATTAGGGGTAATGGTGGTAGACTCCAGTATAGGGAAGTTAGGGGTTATGGTGGTAGCCTCCAGCATATGAACGTTACGGGTTATGGTGGTAGACTCCAGCATATGAACGTTAGGGGTTATGGTGGTAGACTCCAGCATAGGGACATTAGGGGTTATGGTGGTAGACTCCAGCATAGGAACGTTAGGGGTTATGGTGGTAGACTCCAGCATAGGGAAGTTAGCGGTTATGGTGGTAGACTCCAGCATAGGGAAGTTAGGAGTTATGGTGGTAGACTCCAGCATAGTGAAGTTAGGGGTTATGGTGGTAGACTCCAGCATAGGGAAGTTAGGGGTTATGGTGGTAGACTCCAGCATAGGGAAGTTAGGGGTTATGGTGGTAGACTCCAGCATAGGGAAGTTAGGGGTTATGGTGGTAGACTCCAGCATAGGGAAGTTAAGGGTTATGCTGGTAGACTCCAACATAGGGAAGTTAAGGGTTATGGTGGTAGACTCCAGCATAGTGAAGTTAGGGGTTATGGTGGTAGACTCCAGCATAGGGACATTAGGGGTTATGGTGGTAGACTCCAGCATAGGGACATTAGGGGTTATGGTGGTAGACTCCAGCATAGGGAAGTTAGGCGTTATGGCGGTAGACTCCAGCATAGGGACATTAGGGGTAATGGTGGTAGACTCCAGTATAGGGAAGTTAGGGGTTATGGTGGTAGACTCCAGCATAGGGAAGTTAGGGGTTATGGTGGTAGACTCCAGCATAGGGAAGTTAAGGGTTATGGTGGTAGACTCCAGCATAGTGAAGTTATGGGTTATGGTGGTAGACTCCAGCATAGGGACATTAGGGGTTATGGTGGTAGACTCCAGCATAGGGAAGTTAAGGGTTATGGTGGTAGACTCCAGCATAGGGAAGTTAAGGGTTATGGTGGTAGACTCCAGCATAGTGAAGTTATGGGTTATGGTGGTAGACTCCAACATATGAACGTTAGGGGTTATGGTGGTAGACTCCAACATATGAACGTTAGGGGTTATGGTGGTAGACTCCAACATATGAACGTTAGGGGTTATGGAGGGTGGACTATTTGTGTTTTCCTCCCTCTAATGCACTGAAAGCCTGTGGGCTTTGGCCAGGCCGACTGTGTGCTCGTCAGTAAAAGGGCACAGAGAATGAATAAGCCTTAATAGATATCCTTCATTACACACAGGCTTACAAACCTGTCCCCCCAAGACAGGTTATAAGGCACAAAAGCAAATGACAGACATAAAGCCAGTCTGGAAGATGAACATATCACGGAGAGAATATTTTTAGACTGACAGATTGGAGTTTATTCACTTGTATTTCGTTTTCTAATGGAAGTGTCTGATGTTGTTATAGTAACTTCAACGTACACATTGATGGATAATTGACTGTTCATTGATTAAAGAAGCTGTAAGTGACTTTATCAATGGTAACTGCTCATTTAGAAAAATAATGTATTGAATGTGTCTACTTCTTGTCTATGCAGGGCCGTCTTGACTTTGGCAAGCTGTCAGTCTTCTGGACCTGACGATGTTTCGTAAGAAGAAAAAGAAGAGGCCAGAGATCTCAACACCGAAGAACTTTGAGCACCGGGTGCACACCTCGTTTGACGCCAAGCGGTGCTGCTTTGTGGGCCTGCCGACCCAATGGCACAGTCTGATAGAGAACCTCCGTAGGCCCAAGCCTATGGTGGACCCCTCCCGGATCACCTCCGTGGAGCTCAAGCCAAAGAAGGTACTGGACCTTATTCTCAGCTCACTTTCCTGTTTGCACGTTTTTTTTCTCTGAATGTATTATTTAACAGACAAAAAGTGCTGAGAATGTATAGGATTTTATTTCTGAGATTTTTCCAGTTTTAGTAAGCCTCAAAACCCTCCATCAAAAGTGTTTTTATCAGAGGCTATAACGCCCTTTAGATCTTCAGCAGAGTTACCCTGCTTTTGTCGTCTAACGTTTCCTTAGTCCAGTGATGGCAGTGTGGTTGACAGCACTTGCTGTTCTCCCTGTCATATTGCTTTCTTATCTATCACGGGGCTCAGCTAATGATCCTGCTGTGTACATTGACTGTACTACGCGAATCCTTGAAGTCTCCAAGATTTATTACTCCATGCAGGAAAATAATAACGATCCATGGCTGAGGGATAGAAAGTGCACGTACAGCAGTGGAAATGCCAGTGAGCAAAAAAGCCTGCAAATCTAAGGATTTCTGCACTAGGCTGAATACTCATGCCGATATGCCCCTTACAAAAACACAACACATTTTCATTACCACCATTGGATAATTTTCAGTTTTGCATTTCAAAATCCCACTGTCAGCTTCTGAAGCAAGGTCATGGTTTTAACAGGATCATCAGGATTGAATTGGTAGTACATGGGAGACTTGTGTTCTGTATGTAAATAATGTAGCGTTTACGGCAGAGGCAAAGGTTGGAGAGGTTACAAAAATAATTATTACATTTGAGACATTTGTACAATAATTCGCAATTTTGTCATTTGTAAAGAATTTGAAGTGGGATGTTAATTAGTGTGGCTAAATTACCTGTGCAGCTGTGAGAGCTGACCAGAGCACCATTCCAAAGACAGAGAAACATAGGAGACTCTCGTGATGATGAACAGAACTTTACTTTAACCAGAGATTGAGTAATCAGCCAATTGGCCTTTCTCTAATAGGTTCAACTGGAAGGCCCAACACATTTTTTAAGTCTGTGTCATCTTGTTTTGTCAGGGCAAGGTAATGCTCTTTTTCTACGCACACTGCAATGTTTGCTGCTTGACATTTCACTCTTCAGAAATAATCTATCCGTCATTACAGTTTTTATACAAGCCACATTGCAAAATAGAAGTGCCTGTGTGCAGTATGTTACAATCATTCCAGGTTGGCTGAACATTACTGCTTTCATTTCAGACCATTGTGCGTGGGAGTATGATCGGTCATGGAGACTACATCTCAACCATGATCTCCGACATGAGCAGGTTGTCGGTGACCAGCTCCAACTCCCTGAGGAAGAGCAGCCCTTCGGCCAGGAAAAGGGCCCAGTCCCTGGGCAGGCTGGGTGAGGTGAAGGAGGGGGACACCTACCAGTATGAAGACCTGGGAGAAGATGAGCTGGAGCAGCAGCAGTGGAGAGACAGGGCTCATAACGTCCACAGTGAGAGTGGGACGAGTATTACCTTACAGCCGAACGGCGTTCTCCCCAGGGCCAAGTCCACCTATGAAGTGAGCATCAGTTGTCTGGAGGGACCCCTGGCTCCATCCCAGCCAATGCAAGTGCCTTTTAAAGGGGCTTATATCAGCTGTGAGGTGGGTAGCCCCACAGAGACACTGATGGTTAAGAGAGACTTCCAGGTGCCCAGGGTTATGCCACAAAAACAGAGGCCTATCTCGTTCTTCTACAGCCCAGCCATGGCTGTCCAGCATACCGACCATGGGGGTCGCCCCCCTCCGGAGTACAGCACCAACCCTCTACATCCACTCCCACAACAGCCCTGTCAGACCATACTCCTCCTACGACCTGAAGGTGAGCAGATCACTTAATCATAATCTCTCATCTATATTTTAGATGGACATTGTCATAGGCCAGCCCGTTTGCTGCTATAACAGCCTCCACTCTTCTGGGAAGGCTTTCCGCTAGATGTTGAAAATTTGCTTCGGGTACTTGCTTCCATTCAGCCACAAGAGCATTGGTAAGGTCGGGCACTGATTGGGTTGAGGTCAGGGTTCTGCGCAGGCCAGTCAAGTTCTTCCACCCCAATCTCGACAAACCATTTCTGTATGGACCTCACTTTCTGCATGGGGCATTGTCATACTGATATAGGAAAGGGACTTCCCCAAACTGTTGCCACAAAGTTGGAAGCACAGAATCGTTTAGAATGTCATTGTATGCTGTAGCGTTAAGATTTCCCTTCACTGGAACTAAGGGACTTAGCCCGAACCATGAAAAACAGTCCCAGACCATTCTTCCTCCACCAAACTGTACACTATGTTCTCCTGGCATCTGTAAAACCCAGATTCGTCCATTTGACTGCCAGATGGTGAAGCGTGATTCAACACTCCAGAGAACGCGTTTTCACTGCTTCAGAGTCCGATGGCGGAGAGCTATACACCAGTCCAGCCGACTCTTGGCATTGCGCATGGTGATCTTAGGCTTGTGTGCAGCTGCTCGGCCGAAAAACCGATTTCATGAAGCTCCCGACTAACAGTTATTGTGCTGAAGTTGCTTCCAGAGACAGTTTGGAACTTGGTAGTGAGTGAGGACCGACAATTTTTAAGTTCTTCATCACTCGGCGGTCCCATTCTGTGAGCTTGTGTGGCCTACCGCTTTGCGGCTGAGCCATTGCTGCTCCTAGACGTTTCCACTTCGCAATAACAGCACCTACAGATGACCGGGGCAACTCAAGCAGAGCAGAAATTTGAATGAACTGATTGGTTGGAAAGGTGGCATCATATGACGGTGTCACGTTGAAAGTTACCGAGCTCTTCATTAAGGCCATTCTACTGCCAATGTTCATCTATGGAGATGGCATGGCTGTGTGCTCAATGTGTGCTCAATTTTATAACCCTGTCAGCAACAAGTGTGGCTGAAATTGCCGAATCCACTAATTTGAAGGGATGTTCGCATACTTTTGTATATATAGTGTAGTCAACCAATATCACATTGGCCAGTAGCTAACTCTGGTATAAACTGTAACTTACAGCTTTACTCTTTTAAAAATCCTTTTCCATAATATGGCCAGTGAGTTAGTTCTTAAACTGTTTTTTTTAGGTAAAACATCTTATAGCAGCCTGCATTCCTGCATTCTACAGTTGATTGCTCAATTTATGCTGTTGTTTTTTGGGGGATGCTAAAATATGATTTGTGACTTGATTGCTTCGATGTGCTTGTAAACATTGAGAGATGCTATGTTTGGCATAATCTCAAGGGTACATTGAGGTACCTATGGCAACGTTTTAGCAGGGAGCGCAACAGGTGAAGTCAATGCATAGTGTGAGAGTGAAGCACTGTGATTTATATCCAGTAATAAAGCAAGCCAGGGACCCTGGGAAGACAGCCAACTCTACCTCTCTCTCTCTCTCTCTCTCTCTCTCTCTCTCTCTCTCTCTCTCTCTCTCTCTCTCTCTCTCTCTCTCTCTCTCTCTCTCTCTCTCTCTCTCTCTCTCTCTCTCTCTCTCTCTCTCTCTCTCTCTCTCTCTTTGTTATCGTCCAGGCAGAGTCGGCTCTGAGGCACCACCAGTCAGGCTTCCTACCAAGCACCACCAGTAGTCCCTTCATGAGTGGCATCAGACCCCACAGGATGGTACACTCCTCAGCCAGCTACACCCTGGGACTGTCTCCCAACATGGGCCTGAGACCCAACGGCCCTGACCCCTTTCTGAGACACTCAGACTGCCCTAATACTCCCTTCCCCGGACAGGACAGCCCCTCCCAGCTCCGTCCTTCCCCCACCGGCTCCCTGGCCACCAGCCCTCTAGGCACATGTTCCCCTGCCTTCAGACCCCCTCAGAACCCACAGAGGCCACCACCAGACCCCCCCAAGGTGACCCATAAACAGTTTAAGGCTGCCCTGAACATGGTGGTGGACAAGGGAGACCCTCGGTCGTACCTGGAGAACTTTGTGAAGATTGGAGAAGGGTCCACAGGGGTGGTGTGTATCGCTCGGGAGAAACACAGCGGCAGGCAGGTGGCCGTGAAGATGATGGACCTGCGGAGACAACAACGTAGAGAGCTGCTTTTCAACGAGGTATGACGACCTCCAGTCAACACTATCCTCAATGACCCCCCTCAAAACACCACCCCGAATCACCAATAAATCATGCTGGGATAAATCACATAACAGAGCCCAGATGTTATTTATTTGTTGCCGGGTTTAACATGTTCATGCATTTTAAATTGTCAAACAAAATACATTGAAACTGCTGGGTCAAATGCCCCCTTAGATCCATCTAGTTCTAGCGTAGAGATAGATAACACGAAGTCACTGTTTTGGTACACTGTAAAGTCCATGGAGAATAAGAGCACCTCCTCCCAGCTGTCCACTGCACTGACACTCGGAAACACTGTCACCACCAATAAATCCACCCGTACAAATCAGCTGGGCTAGACAATCTGGACCCTCTCTTTCTAAAAATTATCCGCTGCCATTGTTGCAACCCCTATTACCAGTCTGCTCAACCTCTCTTTCGAGAGATCCCTAAAGATTGGAAAGCTGCCGCGGTCATCCCCCTCTTCAAAGGGGGTGACACTAGACCCAAACTGTTACAGCCCTATGTCCATCCTACCCTGCATTTCTAAAGTCTTCTAAAGCCATGTTAATAAACAGATCACCGACCATTTAGAATCCCACCGTACCTTCTCATCTGTGCAATCCGTTTTCCGAGCCGGTCACGGGTGTACCTCAGACCCGCTCAAGGTATTAAACAATATCACAACAGCCATCAACAAAAGACAGTACTGTGCAGCTGTCTTCATCGACCTGGCCAAGGCTTTCGACTCTGTCAATCACTGCATTCTTATCGGCAGACTCAACAGCCTTTGTTTCTCAAATGACTGGCTTGCCTGGTTCACCAACTACTTCTCAGATAGAGTTCAGTGTGTCAAATCGGAGGGCCTGTTGTCCAAACCTCTGGCTGTCTCTATGGGGGTACCACAGGGTTCAATTCTCGCGCTGACTCTTTTCTCTGTATACATCAACGATGTCGCTCTTGCTGCTGGTGATTCCCTGATCCACCTCTACGCAGACGACACCATTCTGTATACATCTGGCACTTCTTTGGACACTGTGTTAACAAACCTCCAAAAGAGATTCAATGCCATACAACTCTCCTTCCGTGGCCTCCAACTGCTTTTAAATGCTAGTAAAACTAAATGTATGCTTTTCAACTGATCACTGCCCGCACCCGCCCGCCCGACTAGCATCACTACTCTGGATGGTTCTGACTTAGAATATGTGGACAACTACAAATACCTAGGTGTCTGGCTAGACTGTAAACTCTCCTTCCAGACTCATATTAAACATCTCCAATCCAAAATGAAATCCAGAATTGGCTTCTTATTTCGCAACAAAGCCTCCTTCACTCACGTTGCCAAACATACCCTCGTAAAACTGACTATCATACTGATCCTTGACTTCGGCGATGTCATTTACAAAATAGCCTCCAACACTCTACTCAGCAAACTGGATGCAGTCTATTAGAGTGCCATCCGTTTTGTCACCAAAGCCCCATATACCACCCACCTCTGCGACCAGTATGCTCTCGTCAGCTGGCCTTTGCTTCACATTCGTTGCTAGGTAAATCTCCGCCTTATATCAGCTCACTGGTCACGATAACAACACCCACTCATAGCACGCGCTCCAGCAGATATATCTCACGGGTGATCCCCAAAGCCACACCCACGTTTGTGATCCCCAAAGCCACACCCACGTTGCAAAAATCGCTGAAGTTGGAGACTTATATCTCCCTCACTAACTTTAAACATCAGCTATCTGAGCAGCAAACTGAACGCTGCAGCTGTACACAGCCCATCTGTAAATAGCCCATCCAATCTACCTACCTCATCCCCCTATTGTTTTCATTGATGTTTTTGCTCTTTTGCACACCAGTATTTCTACTAGACCATCATCATCTGCACATCTATCACTGCAGTGTTAATTTGCTAAATTGTAATTACTTCGCTACTATGGCCTATTTATTGTATACCTTCTCACTCCATTTGCACACACTGTATATAGACTTTTTTCTATTGTGTTACTGACTGTACGCTTGTTTATTCCATGTGTAACTCTGTGTTGTTGTTTGTGTTGCACTGCTTTGCTTTATCTTGGCCAGGTTGCAGTTGTAAATGAGAACTTGTTCTCAACTGGCCTACCTGGTTAAATAAAGGTGAAATAAAAAATATAAGAAAATAAAAACTGTTTCCCAGACAATAATACCCAAATAACCTTTTTTTGCCCATGAGTACCCTCTTGAAATCATCAGGTACATTACATGACACCTCTGTTATCAACTGTATGTGTTTGTCCAGGTGGTGATCATGAGGGACTACCAGCACAGGAATGTGGTGGAGATGTTTAAAAGTGCCCTGGTGGAGGAGGAGCTCTGGGTCATTATGGAGTACCTTCAGGGTGGAGCACTAACCAACATTGTGTCTGAGACCAGGTATGGAGACATTGCACAGACTTGACCTACACAGCCAGAAATAACTGCTGTCATACAGGGGGAAAATTGTATTGAGGGGTCAATATAATGTAAAATATAAGCATTTTTGAGAGACAAGACTTCAAGGACATGTGTGACAGAAGGATGAAGCAAAAATCTTGTTATGTCTTCAGTACCTATTTTCACCATTAAGGGGTAGTGTGGTACTAATTAGTTGAGAGGACAGGCACAGTCACTCCCATTCTCACTGCCACTTTAGCAAAACACTGTCCTCCTATGGGAAAATATAATCCGATAACATCATTGGATTTGTGTGTGTTCAAATGAAATGTGGTGAAATTAATTTAGTCCCAAAACACAATTGTATCTATGCTCTCATCCTATTCAGTACTGTATATCAGATACTCTAGAAATGCATAAACAAAAGCAAGAAAATGGCCCACTCGATATAAGAAACAAGGAATTGTCAGTGAATTTGAACTCTACCTGTCAATGTATTTTCAATTCCAAACTGAAGGTTGGCTCATTCACAATACAGAGACAGGGGTATACCTCAGACCCTAGAGACATGGGGACTGAGTGCATTTCTAACTGACATATACAAATGGGCCAGATCACATTGGCTGTCATTTTCATTTTTTGTCAGCAAAACCCAAGATTTGCTAAATTATACCTCCTTCATACTCCAATCCAACCCCAAATAAGTTTTTTTTAAACAATCAATAAAGCTATTAGCCAGAACAAAAAAAAACTATTTTCTGGGGTGTTTCTGTAGCACAGTTCTTCAGTGTTCAAAATCACCTAGGCTATATTTTCATGGTGCAAACACGAGATACAGTGAATGCATGTAGTTGTCTGAACTTCACCTATACCACCCACCACTACACTCCTCGAAAAAAAGGTTACATCTAGAACCTAATAGGGTTCTTCGACTGTCCCCATAGGATAACATTTTAAAGAAACCTTGATGGTTCCACATAGAATCGTTTTGGGCTCCATGTAGAACCCTATTCACAAGGATATACTGCTTTCACTGGAACAGGCCCAGATCCCTTTCATTTGCTTGAAGAAAAGACGCAGGAAAAGGGGCCACAGATCGGGCATCCTTCTGAGAATCCATAGGCGAGCGAGTAAACTCCCACTACTATCCATTCTTCTTGCTAACGTGCAGTCATTGGAAAATACAATTGATGACCTACGATTAAGATTATCCTACCAACGAGACATTAAAAACTGTAATATCTTATGTGTCACCGAGATGTGGCTGAACGACGATACGAATAATATAGAGCAGGCGGGATTTTCCATGCACCGGCAGAACAGAAAAGCTATGTCTGGTAAAATGAGGGGTGGGGGTGTGTGTCTATTTGTCAATATCAGCTGGTGTGCGATGTCTAATGTTAAAGAAGCCTTGAGGTATTGCTCGCCTGAGGTAGAGTACCTTCTGAAAAGCTGTAGACCACACTATCTACCAAGAGAGTTCTCATCTATATTATTGGTAGCTGTCTATTTACCACCACAGAACAAAGCTGGCACTAAGACTGCTCTTAACCAACTCTATAAGGCCATAAGCAAAGAAGAAAATGCTAACCCAGAAACGGCAATCCTAGTGGCCTGGGACTTTAATGCAGATACATTTAAATAAATGTTTACCAGCATGTCACATATGCAAAAAAAAAAAATCCTAGACCACCTTTACTCCACACACAGAGATGCATACAAAGCTATCCCCCGCCCTCCATTTGGCAAATCTGACCATAATTCTATATTCCTGATTCCTGCTTACAGGCTAAAACTAAAGCAGGAAGTACCAGTGACTCGCTCAATACGGAAGTGGTCAGATGATGCGGATATTACATTACAGGACTGCTTTGCTAGCACAGACTGGAATATGTTCCGGGATTCATCCAATGGTATTGAGGACTACACCACCTGTCGTGCATAGGTGTAATAGGTGGCAGGGAAGTCAGGCGCAGGAGAGTCAAATGGAGTGTAAAATGGAGTCGTTTAATAAAGTCCACGGAGTGTGCTCCATAACACTAAACGTACATAAACAAACAAACATGGGTACGAGGACCCGACGCTCACCTAATACAACAAACACACTACACTGACAATAAAACAATCTCTGACAAAGACATGAGGGGAAACAGAGGATTAAATACACAACAGGTAATGAATGGGATAGAAAACAGGTGTGTGGGAAGACAAGACAAAACCAATGGAAAATGAAAAAAGGATCAATGATGGCTAGAAGACCGGTGACGTCGAACGCCGAGCACCGCCCGAACAAGGAGAGGCAACGACTTCGGCAGAAGTCGTGACACCACCTCAGTCATCGGCTTCATCAATAAGTACATCGACGATGTCCCCCCCATAGTGACCGTACGTACATATCCCAACAAGAAGCCATGGATTATAGGCCACATCCGCGTCGAGCTAAAGGCTAGAGATGCCACTTTCAAGGAGCGGGAGACAAATCTGAACGCTTATAAGAAATCGTGCTATGTCCTCAGACAAACCATCAAACAAGCAAAGCAGGATACAGGATTAAGATAGGAACCTATTACAGCTTCTCTGACACACATCGGATGTGGCATGGTTTGAAAACTATTACGTACTACAAAGGGAAACCCAGTCGTGAGCTGCCCAGTGACGTGAGCCTACCAGACGGGCTAAATGCCTTTTATGCTCGCTTCGAGGCAAGCAACACTGAAGCATGCACGGGAGCACCAGCTTTTCTTGATGACTGTGTGATATCGCTCTCAGTAGCCGATGTGAACAAAAGGTTTAAACAGGTCAACATTCACAAAGCCGCCTGGCCAGACGGATTACCAGGACGTGTACTCAAAGTATGCGTGGACCAACTGTCAAGTGTCTTCACTGATATTTTAAAACTCTCCCTGACCGAGTCTGCAATATCTACATGTTTCAAGCAGACCACCATAGTCCCTGTGCCCAAGGAGGCGAAGGTAACCTGCCTAAATGATTACCGCCCGTAACACTCACGTCGGTAGCCATGAAGTGCTTTGAAAGGCTGGTCATGGCTCACATCAACAGCATTCTCCCGGACACCCTAAACCCACTCCAATTCGCATACCGCCCCAATTGATCCACAGATGACACAATCTCAATCGCACTCCACACTGCCCTTTCCCACCTGGACAAAAGGAACATCTATGTGAGAATGCTGTTCATTGATTACAGCTCAGTGTTCAACACCATAGTGCCCACAAAGCTCATCACTAAGCTAAGGACTCTGGGACTAAACACCTCCCTCTGCAACTGGATCCTGGACTTCCTGACGGGCCACCCCAGGTGGTAAGAGTAAGCAACAACACGTCTGCCACGCTGATCCTTAATACTGGGGCCCCTCAGGGGTGTGTACTTGTCCCCTCCTGTACTCCCTGTTCACCCACGACTGCGTGGCCAAACACGATTTCAACACCATCATTAAGTTTGCTGACGACACAACAGTGGTTGGCCTGATCACCGACAACGACGAGACGGCCTATAGGGTGGTGCCAGGACAACAACCTCTCCCTCAATGTGAGCAAGACAAAGGAGCTGATCATGGTCTACAGGAAAAGGTGGGCCGAACAGGCCCCCATTAACATCGATGGGGCTGTAGTGGAGCGGGTCAAGAGTTTCAAGTTCCTTGGTGTCCACATCACCAACGAACTATCATGGTCCAAACATACCAAGACAGTCGGGAAGAGGGTACGACAAAATATTTCCCCCCTCAGGAGACTGAAAAGATTTGGCATGGGTCTCCAGATCCTCAAAAGGTTCTACAGCTGCACCATCGAGAGCATCCTGACTGGTTTCATCACAACCTGGTATGGCAACTGCTCGGCATCTGACCGTAAGACGCTACAGAGGGTAGTGCGTACCGCCCAGTACATCACTGGGGCCAAGCTTCCTGCCATCCAGGACCTATATAAAAGGCAGTGTCAGAGGAAAGCCCATTAAATTGTCAGAGACTCCAGTCACCCAAGTGTGACTGCTACCGCACAGCAGGCAGTAGCGGAGCGCCAAGTCTAGGACCAAAGGCTCTTCAACAGCTTCTACACCCAAGCCATAAGACTGCTGAACAATTCATAAAATTGTCACTGGACTATTTACATTGATCCCCCCCCCTTTTGTACACTGCTGCTACTTGCTGTTTATTATCTATGCATAGTCACTTCACCCCTACCTACATGTACAAATTACCTCAACTAACCTGTACACCCGCACACTGACTTGGTACCGGTACCCCCTGTATATAGCCTCGTTATTGTTATTGTGTTACTTTTTATGATTATTTTTTACTTTTGTCTATTTGGTAAATATTTTCTCAACTCTTCTTGAACTGCACTGTTGGCTAATGGCTTGTAAGTAAGCATTTCACGGTAAGGTATACACTTGTTGTATATGGCGCATGTGACAAATAAAGTTTGATTTCATATATCAGTGTCACTCTCCTATGCAGGCTGAGTGAGGAGCAGATAGCCACAGTCTGTGAGGCTGTGCTGCAAGCCCTGGCCTACCTTCACTCCCAGGGGGTTATCCACAGGGACATCAAGAGTGACTCCATACTGCTAACACTGGATGGGAGGGTAGGTCTCTCTCTCATAAGTATTTTTAATTCAGTGGAGAAAAACACTTCTGTTTATAATTTAATTTTAATGTCCCTGTATAGATCAAGCTGTCCGACTTTGGGTTCTGTGCGCAGATCAGTAAAGACATCCCCAAAAGGAAGTCTTTAGTGGGAACACCCTACTGGATGGCTCCGGAGGTCATCTCTAAATCACCATACAGCACTGAGGTGAGAAAGAAGATATTCAAAACAAATTTGTATCCTAACAAACTGTGCATGTATATTACTGCATACTAATGACATACTAGCTGTATCCAAAGAAATACTCATGATGTCCAGTATTCATGTGCATGTCAACACTGACTGAAGGTGAATATATACTGGTTTGTTGTGTCTGCCAGGTAGATGTGTGGTCTCTGGGTATCATGGTAGTTGAGATGGTGGATGGAGAGCCCCCTTACTTCAGTGAGACCCCTGTTGCAGCCATGAGAAGACTGAGGGATGAGCCAGCTCCCACTGTACGGAACGCAACACAGGTCAGAGGTGAAACAGAATACATACATAGAGGGCCTCCCGAGTCTGGGGCTGTGTCATTACCGGCCGTGACCGGGAGTCCCATAGGGCGCGTCCGGGTTAGGGGAGGGTTTGGCCGGGGGGGCTTCATTTGGCTCATCGCGCTCTAGCAACTCCTTGTGGTGGGCTGGGCACCTGCAGGCTGACTTTGGTTGTCAATTGAACAGTGTTACCTCCGACACATTGGTGCAGCTGGCTTCCGGGTTAAGCGAGCGGGTGTTAAGAAGTGCGGTTTGGTGGGTCATGTTTTGGAGGACGCATGACTTGACCTTCACCTCTACCGAGCTCGTTGGGGAGTTGCAGTCATGAGACAAGATCGTAATCACGAAATTACGAAAAAGGGGGGTAAAAAAATAAAAGAATACATACATAGAGAGATAACACCTTTTCCTATTTCAACATGTCTGCTGAATTAACTTGGAATTCACACTTTGTGTAGGTCTCCCCGGTGTTGAAGAACTTCCTGGACCGTATGTTGATCCGAGACCCAGTGGAGCGTGCCAGCGCCACAGACCTGCTAGAACACCCCTTCCTCCTAAAGAGCGGCTCCCCGCAGTGCCTGGTGCCCCTGGTGGAACAGTACCGCAAGCGCATGTCCCGCTGCTGATCCCCCCCCCCCTTGATGGACCCTGATCTCTGATTACTACTGTACCCTGAGTGTGACCTGCCCAGGCCCAACCCAGTCAGTACCCATCCCAGTGAGGGAGCAGCTCCAGAGAGCCTGGTGCTGCTACAGAGCTCATGGCAGCAGGCCGGCAGGCTTGGTAGACAGTGACACAGCCTGCAAATCTAAGAAGCACTTTAGCAATGAGTTGGCGTAGTGTTACGGCAGCATGCAAACAAACAGTATTCCTCACTCATCTCAACAACGTCTGGGCCTACCTGAGATAGACAACATCCAATGGAATTCCTCTCGACACAACACCAATCTAGCATCGGTGCATTATATAAAACTTGAACTCCAAGGGAAATGTAAACTGTAGCATATTGTGAACCTTTACCGTAATTGAGCAGTTTCCCATCGTAGTGTTTGGATATTAGTTGTGTATTTTCAGCTTGTGCTATAGGCTCAAGCTGTGGTAGCTCTTGACTTTGAGAGGAGTGTGATGTTACATACCTCTACAACCATATGGGACACTGACTGAAGTTCAGTGAAACCTTGCACCTTGTCAGTGAACAATTTGCATGGCCAAATGAAGCACACCTGGCCTGATCGGAATGGTTAAAATATGCTACTGAGAGATGACATGAGAGACATCCTCCAACATCACCATGACAAATGTGTAGATGGGTTGGCTGCTTGTAATTATATTGGGCTCAATGAATCATATTTCTTTTAATATTTATTATATTTTGCTTTTCTGAAAAGGGTTGTGAACTGTTTGTAGCCTAAGATGTGAAATTGCAAATAAGTTAACATTTTAGATTATCAACTTGAAATGTAGCGGTTGAACAAATAATGTAAATACAGATACTGTATATTAGGACTTACTACTTGCAGAGCCATTGTATAGTTAGTTATATGGGATGAATTTGACTTAATTTTGAAAGGGTGTGTGTTTATGTTTGGATGCTGTGTTAGTGTTGCCTCAAACATCCCTTCCACTGTGTTGTGACTGACTTTTGAAACTACAGGATGTGTGTGTTGCTACTGAACGTGTGTGTGTGTGTGTGTGTGTGTGTGTGTGTGTGTGTGTGTGTGTGTGTGTGTGTGTGTGTGTGTGTGTGTGTGTGTGTGTGTGTGTGTGTGTGTGTGTGTGTGTGTGTGTGTGTGTGTGTGCGTGTGTGCGTGTGTGCGTGTGTGCGTGTGTGCGTGTGTGCGTGTGTGCGTGTGTGCGTGTGTGCGTGTGTGCGTGTGTGCGTGTGTGCGTGTGTGTGTGTGTGTGTGTGTGTGTGTGTGTGTGTGTGTGTGTGTGTGTGTGTGTGTGTGAAGTATTTGAATTGGTTTGAATAGATAAAGCACACAGGTTTGGCATGTGAAGAACATCCACCAGCTGAGAGCACATTGCACATTGTCTTCGTATTCTTACCAGTGTCACAACATATTTCATGTATTTGTATTTCTATGTAGGACATTCATGAAAAAGATAATTATACATTATTTACATTTTCTAAAAATCAATAAATAATGCATATTGACTCTTGATCTTGATAATCTAAGCACTGTTATTTTGTTCCAATTCAGTTTGATGTTTTATGCCCCCTTTCACACAGTTGTATCTCTCTCTCTCCCAGCTCTCCCTCTCACATACATACATCATATCAAATGCAGAAATGACAATTCTGTCACATTTTTTATATTTTAATAAATATATGACAAGTCACACAGAGCTTGTGCATATTAACATCATGATTCATTGTAAATAATTATACATGACAGGCTTACCTAGAATATAGGCTACATATTCCATAGTATAATAGTATAATATAACATTATTTTTGACAAATAAAATCGACACTGCCATCATTACGATTGACGCATATAGCACATGACTGAATCGACAGACAAAGCAATGGACTATGTTCATTAGACTGAAGAAACACGATAGAGCTATAGGATTATCGTTATTTTACAATCTAAGAATATAGGAGATAATGTACCACACTGCTTGAACATGTGGAATCTAAAGTGCTTTATCAAATCGACTTCTCCTAATTCTTCAAATTGAACAATTGGTTTCCCTGTTACTCCAGGGAGACAACTTGGGAAGTGCTCTCAAATTCACACTTCACCCCACTAATGCTGTCCACGCTTGGCTGACTGTTAACTCTCTGGTGCGTGTGTGAAAAGGGAAAAGTCTCGGACCGGGACATCCTCCCTCTGCCCTGTGAGGAACCGGAGGAACAGTCAATTACCAGCCTCATGAACTCGGGGGCAGTGAATCGCCGCAGTAATCTGGTCCCCAGCCCGGTGAACCCCGGTGGACGGACAGGAATCTTCTCCGGCTCCATCTCTCCTCTGTGGAAGAGGAGCTTGTTGAGTCGCCCGTTCGGTGGGAGGCTGCCACGCTTCTGACTCCCTCTCCTGCTTGTTTGAGTGACGTCATTATTATCATTTTTTGGTGCCCTGATGGAATCCTCGGGTGCTCTCTGAGATTTATTTATACCGATTAAAAGTGCTTTTGGTGCCGTGACGGATTTGTCAGTGTCGTTTGTCACCTCCCAGGTGCTCTTTTGACATTCAATCTTTGCTATCAGGGATCTCTCGTCCTGCAGCGAGGCTCTCTTTAATTTCCTGCCTGATAGGCTCATGTCACACACATCACCCTGATAGGACTGCTTTCTGCTGCTCAGGAGGTCCAGGTTAAATGGCTTTGCTTTGTCCCAGAGTGGAATACTCTCTGGCTCCTCCTGTTTCATTCCTCTGTGTCTGTTGACATCTTTCTGGCATGGCGATGGGTGATGGCTCAGTGTTTTAACCCCCCTCATGTCCCGTAGCTTATGGTTCTGTATCTGTTTGGGGGTGAATATGTCATCCTGTTCTTCTTCTGACAGGGCCCGCTCAAGGTGATTTCTATCTAGAGACTGATTCTGGCATCTGATGCGCGCCCACAGTTTGTTACTGTCCCCGACCCTCAGCTGTCTCTGGAACACGCCAGGCAGATGGTCTTCATCCTGACTCTGGAACTGTTTAGAGAACCTCTCCAGAACCTGCCTGGGGAGCTTGTTGGGCTGCTGCCGCTCTGCCCCGGCCTCCATCCCAAATCCGACCTCCCCTAGTGGGTCATCTGACACTACCCCCCTCCTCCCAGAGTTCAGGGCCTGGACACAGTGGTCATGCCCAAAGAAGTTGGCCACCTGGATGGCAGAGTGGCCAGCCTGATTGGTGCGGTCCAGTCTCAGGCCCATTCTTTTGAAAGCCCTGACCAGGAAATCCAACACGTGGCTATGGCCGGTGTAGGCTGCGTACATCAGGGCGCTGTTCCCCCAGGCATCAGATACATCAGGGTCCGCGTTGAATTGCACCAGGAGTTTGACCACGTCCAGGTGGCCTAGCTCACAGGCCAGGCTCAAGGAGGTACGCCCGTGCTCATCCTGGCAATTCACGTTGGCCCCTTTTTCCAGCAGCAGGCGGGTAAACTTGGCCCTACCCCCGGGGTCCTGCAGGCAAACGGCGAACATTAAAGGGGTACGGCCATTTTCCGTCTTGGAGTTGATTATGCGGTTGTCCAGCGCATCCAGGACGAAGCGCGCCAGGTGCACTTTGCCATCGTGCATGGCGTCCAGGAAGGTCTTGGTGCCAGAGCCCTGACGCAGATCCTTAGGTCTCATCATGCTTGACGGTAACTTCTGGAGGTGAGCCTCAGACTGTGTTCTGAGATAGGAAGGGAGAGTGAATCAGGGCCCCCTCTGTGTTGACAGTGAGTGTATTTACCTCAGAGTGAGCCTCAGCGAGGAGCTGCATGTGCTTTTATACCTCTCTCTCTACACACCCTCCTTGCGTTGTCAAGGAAACAGCCATCTGAGGTCCATTATGCTGCTGCAACATCCGTTCAGAATAACTTCCCTCCGCCGGGAGGAAATATATGCTATTTGAACTGAATAATTACTCAAGGAGAAAAACATTGCTGCGTTTTTGTTGTGTGCCAGGTTAAAGCGGTTGCAAAAGAGGTGCTTAAATCAGTCTCTTTCTCCCCCAGGTTTAATACCATTCTTTCACATACAGCTCTAATTCAATTTAGCAGCCTCTCTCACATGGGTCAAAATAGAAAGCTTGGATTTTAAATTTTATACCATTTCGTTGCTAAAGATCAGCTAATCCTGCATGATATAAACGTTTTAAATAATGTATTATATTATGACTTATACATATGCATGAATATAGTTTCTTCTCTTACCAAAGTTTTCAGAGAATAATATAGAATAGTCAGGTTTGGAGCACTGATTTAGCTTTTTAAGACAGAATGGAAATTTGAGTTTTCATCACTGCACAGGTGCCAAAAACACCATCCCACCCCTATGATACAGCTCCAGTGAATTGAGGTGTTATTTACATACTGTAGCAACTCCCCTCGGCTCTCTTGTGCCAGGAAACCTGGCCCTCTCACTGCCTTTGATCCCTTTGATCTCTGTAATCAGTACGACAACGTCTATTCTTTTCCCATGTAACCTGCTGCATGCTGTGATACTAATAATGTGTCATGTTCTGTCCACGTGACAGGAGAGAGGTCTCTGAACATGGCTACCGTAATATGAATAGTGTATTGAGGAAAATGTTTTTTTCAATGCTTTATTTGTCCTGTTGAAGTGCTTCGCAACCAACTGTTTTGTAAATCACTGTTATTTTTTGTTTTCCATATACACTGAGTTTAGAAACATTAGGAACACCTGCTCTGTCCATGACGTAGACTGACCAGGTGAATCCAGGCGAAAGCTATGGATGAATGGGCAAGACAAAATATTTAATTGCCTTTGAACGAGGTATAGAAGAAGGTGCCAGGCGCACCGGTTTGAGTGTGTCAAGAACTGCAACACTGCTGGGTTTTTCACACTCAACAGCTTCCCGTCTGTATCAAGAATGGTCCACCACCCAAAGGACATCCAGCCAACGGCAGGCCAATGGTAAAAAAATTGTAATTGATGAAAGAGGACAAAGAAGGCTGACAAATTGTGCAGCGCAACAGACTGGCTACAGTTAGTCAACTGACAGTCCAGTACAACAATAGTGCCCAAAGAGCCATAAAAGAATGTACAACTCGTCGTACATTGACATGAATGGGGTATGGCAGCTGACGACCTGGGGTATGGCAGCTGACGACCTGGGGTATGGCAGCTGACGACCTGGGGTATGGCAGCTGACGACCTGGGGTATGGCAGCTGACGACCTGGGGTATGGCGCTGAAGACCTGGGGTATGGCAGCTGACGACCTGGGGTATGGCATCTGACGACCTGGGGTATGGCAGCTGACGACCTGGGGTATGGCAGCTGACGACCTGGGGTATGGCATCTGACGACCTGGGGTATGGCAGCTGACGAGTTCAACTTCTTTCAGCAAAAAACAAGAAACTGCAATTGCAGTGTTCTAAGGAATGAAAACACTGGACACTGGAAAATTGCAAAAACATTGTCTGGTCTGATGAATCCTGGTTCCTGCTGTTTCACACTGATGGGAGGACTAGGGTATGGAGAAAACCACATGAGTACATGCATCCATTATGCCGCATGTCAACATTTCAGGCTAGTGTTTGTGGTGTGATGGTGTGGGGTAGTTTCCATTGCACACATTGGGCGCCTTGATAAAAGTGGAGCAACATTTGAATGCCACAGGATATCTGAACATCAGTGCCATTCAGATGCATCCCTTCATGAGAGCAATGTATCCATCTGCAAATGTATTTTTTCAGTAGGATAATGCCCAATGTCACAAGGTTAGGACTATACAGGAATGGTTCCGTGAACATTATGGTGAATTCTGCTTACTGCAGTGGCCTGCCCAGTCACCAGATCTCAATGAGAATCTGTGGGTTGAGAAAAAATGAGCTAATCAGTATAGAGATCCACTGTCGGCCAACTTGTGGGAAGCATTGGAGCATTGGAAGCATCGGAGTCAACATGAGCCAGCATCCCTGAGGACACCTTGTAGAGTCCATGCCCTGATGAATTGAAGCTGTTCTGATGGCAAAAGGGGATGCAACTCAATATTAGGAACATGTTCCTAATGTTTTGCACACTCAGTGTACATAGATCATTCATTTGATGATGTTGTTCAAAAACCTTATTCATGTTCCCCTCAGCAACTCCTTTCAATAGGTTTATTTTTTCAGGTTCAATGGCATTGACCTGTAAGAGCGCAGCAACCAGGCTCCTGGAAGAGGAGATTTAGAGGAGGGAATGGGGATGAATCAGCCCGTTCTGTCTGTCAACTGGTGTAATTAACCACCAGCAGTATACACTAACACACTAACACAGCTTGGCCTGAATTCTAGTAAGTAGAAAACGCTTAAGGCAAAAAAGGCCATTTTTAAAATCATGTCCAGCAGCACCCCCCTCCACGCCTTCTGTTGATTTTAATGAGGTTTTAATTGCTAATATAAAAGACAGCAGGAGAAAAGCAGGACCCAGATAGTGTAGGTGAGAGAAGAAGCACTTCCTTACTGTTCACCAGCCGGTCAACATGTCTCTTCATCAAAACCCACAGCGGGTCTCTGATGAGCCAGATCCATTATCTCAACATTACATCTAAGATTTCCCCTCAGATAGATTTGATCAGAGGCAATGTGATATAAATAGGACTGAAGTTTACTCATGCAGAAACTAACAATAAGAGTTTAAATCTGGTTGTTTTGGTATTTGTATTTATTATGGATCCCCATGAGTTGTGTATAGTGCACATGCTATCATGTGTGTATATGTGCATGTGTCTGTGCCTATGTTTGTGTTGCTTCACAGTCCCTGCTGTTCCATAAGGTGTTTTTTTAATCTGTTCTTTAAATCTAATTTTACTGCTTGTATGAGTTACTTGATGTGGAATAGAGTTCCATTTATTTAGTACTGTGCACCTTCCATAGTCTGTTCTGGACTTGGGGACTGTGAAGAGACCTCTTGTGGTATGTCTTGTGGGGTATGCATGGGTGTCTGAGCTGTGTGCCAGTAGTTCAAACAGAGAGCTCTGTGCATTCAACATGTCAATACCTCCACTTTGAGCCAGGAGAGATTGACATGCATATTATTTATATTAGTTCTCTGTGTACATCCAATGGCCAGCCCTTTTCTGAACGAATTAAAGTCATTTTTTGTGGCACCTGACTGAACAGTAGTCCAGGTTCAACAAAACTAGGGCCTGTAGGACCTGCCTTGTTGATAGTGCTGTTAAGAAGGTAGAGCAGTGCCTTATAATGGACATACTTCTCCCCATCTTAGCTACTGTTGTGTCAGTATGTTTTGACCATGACAGTTTACAATCCAGCTTTACTCCAAGCAGTTTAGTCACCTCAACTTGCTCAATTTCCACATTATTTATTACACGTTTTAGTTGAGGTTTAGGGTTTAGTGAATGATTTGTCCTAAATACAAAGCTTTTAGTTTTAGAAATATTTAGGACTAACTTATTCCTTGCCACCAAATCTGAAACCAACTCTTTGTTAAGTGTTGCAGTCATTTCAGTCGCTGTAGTAGCTGACGTATAGTGTTGAGTCAAAGCCAGTGGCAATTCATCAGTAAAGACTGAAAAAAGCAATGGGCCTAGACAGCTGCCTTGGGGAATTCCCGATTCTACTTGGATTATGTTGGAGAGGCTTCCATTAAAGAACACCCTCTGTGTTATGTTAGACAGGTAACACTTTATCCACAATATAGCAGGGGGTGTAAAGCCATAAAACATGTTTTTTCAAGCAGCAGACTATGATCGATAATGTCAAAGCCATTATGGGGTATTGTGTGTAGATTGATGAGGACAAAAATATGTTTGATCCATTTTAGAATAAGGCAGTAACGTAAGAAAATGTGGAAAATGTCAAGGGTCCTGAATACTTTCCAAATGCACTGTATATGTTATTATAAACTGGGTGGTTCAAGCCTTGAATGCTGATTGACTGACAGCCATATATCAGACTGTATACCAGGGGTATGACAAAACATTTATTTTTCCTGCTCTAATTACGTTGGTAAACCAGTTTATAATAGCAATAAGACACCTCAGGGGGTTTTGACATATGTCCAATATACCACGACTAAGAGCTGTATCCAGGCACTCCGTGTTGCGTCGTATGTAAGAACAGCCCTTAGCCATGGAATATTGGCTATATACCACAACCCCTCAGGCCTTGCTTAGCTATAACACCAGAGAAGTAAAAATAATAATAATAATAAGTTGAGCAATCATACATTAGCAAGCATACAAACAAAAATCTATGAAGGCCTAATCTCTATTTTCTTGCCGCTCTCCCTCTGTGGGACTTTCTCGGCTGCTCTGATTCAGTAGCTTGCTCAATGTCAATTTCCTGAGATACAGCTTTTCCCTTTTGGGGCGCCTTTCCTCTTCCTTTTGTATCTGCCACAACTGTAGCTTCTGAGATGGTCTCTGGCACTTCCTCCGTGACAGTAGGAGACGGAGTAGTGCTAGTGGCCTCAATGGGAGCTGCATCAGTAGACTTTGCTCCTCGTGTTGTTTTCTTGACAAGTTCCTTTTTCAGATGGAACTGTTAGCAGGTGTGTCTGTGATGGCCAATACAGCACGGCTTGGAACTCTGCTTTCCCAATCCGTATCCAGGATCAAACAACCCGTTTTATAATATATCATTGTAGTGGATATGTAAAACATTAGCAAATATTTGTATAAATATTTTAATTATGGTTCTACATTCACCCTCTTAATTTCAAGGATACATTTCCCTGTCTACCCTCAAATATTTTAGGCTTTCCCCTTCAATTTGAAGTTATCCCAAGGGGTAACTTAACTCCAGAGGACCTCAGTTGTATTTTCTGGTAAAAGCGCAGACTGAGTGGTGTATCAGCGCTGAATGTCCTCAGAGACAGCTTTATTCCTTTAGCTCCAGGACAGCCAGCGTCTCCGCTTCTCACCACCATCCTACTTTAATTATTGCTAACGCACGCTCTCCATACCAATGAGCCATTGTGTTTATGATGCAACCTCTGTCTCCTCCAATGCTGATAAGATCTTAATCAGGTCAATGTGATTCAGCAGATTCTGTAATTTAACAATATAACCTAATCCCAGGAGGCCAAACTAGGTCAGCCCTAGAGAAATGTAACCTCTCTTAAACTCATAGACAGAGCTATGGATGCAAGTACTGACCATCCATGATATCACAATTTATAATTTTAACAATGTTTTGTGGCTGTAGAGTGTTATTTTTTCAATTTTAATTGTTTACAAACATTAGAGTAAAACAAGCTTATATTCTGGGTTTTGATGGGGTATGACAGTTGAACGTAGCTCATGATTAATTAATTAATTATATTCTTCAATAATCAATAGGTATATAAAGTGTATCATTAATTAATAAGTCCAAAAATAGTTTTAGCAACTAAGGTAATTAAGTTAATTATATGAGTCATTGATAAACCATATATACAAAAGTATGTGGACCCCTTCAAATTAGTGGATTTGGCCATTTCAGCCACACCTGTTGCTGACAGGTGTATAAAATCGGGCTCACAGCCAGGCAATCTCCATAGACAAACAGTGGCAGTAGATTAGCCTTACTGAAGAGCTCAACCTTCAACGTGGCACAGTCATAAGATGCCACCTTTTCAACAAGTCAGTTTGTCAAATGTCTGCCCTGCTAGAGCTGCCCATGCCAACTGTAAGTGCTGTTATTGTGAAGTGGAAACGTCTAGGAGCAACAACGGCTTAGCCGTGAAGTGGTAGACCACACAAGCTCACAGAACGGGACTGCCGAGTACTGAAGCGCGTAGCACATGTCCTCGATTGCAACACTATTGAGTTCCAAACTGTCTCTGGAAGCAACGTCAGCATAAGAACTGTTCGTCGAGAGCCTCATGAAATGGGTTTCTATGGACGAGCAGTCGCACACAAGCCAAAGATCACCATGTGCAATGCCAAGCGTTGGCTGGACTGGTGTAAAGCTATCCGTCTTTGAACTCTGGAGCAGTGGAAACACGTTCTCTAGAGTGATGAACCCCGCTTCAGCTTCTGTCAGTCTGAATTATGAATCTGGGTTTGGAGGATGCTAGAAGAATGCTACCTGCCTGAATGCATAGTGCCAACTGTAAAGTTTATTGGGGGAGGAAAAATTGTCTGGGGCTGTTTTTCATGGTTCGACATTCTATATTCTGTCCTTCCAACTTTGTGGCTACAGTTTGGAGAAGGCCCTTTCCTGTTTCAGCATGACAATGCCCCTTTGCACAAAGTGAGGTCCAAAGCGAGATCCATGCCTGACCTCACTAATGCTCTTGTGGCTGAATGGAAGCAAGTCTCCGCAGCAATGTTCCAACATCTAGTGGAAAGCCTTCCCAGAAGAGTGGAGACTGTTGTAGCAGCAAAGGGGAGACCAACTGCCCATGATTTTGGAACGAGATGTTCGATGAGCAGGTGTCCACATACTTTTAGCCATGTAGTGTACAAACAAGCCCACCTTGTAGATTATGACTTAGAGGAAAGTTGCACAGTTGGCTGCTTGATAAAAGTTGTGCTCTCCGTGCTCTTATCTGGTACTCCAGTGGAGTGCTTGCAGCCCTTGGCGGCTATTTCAGAGCTGGGTTCCTCCAGAAATAGACTTGCGCTCTCAGACTAAAGTGAATCCTAGCAGGGAGTCTGCAGGCTGTGCTTGAGTTACTGTGTTGGCTCTCACACTTCTCTCCAACTCCAGATAATCTGTAGGCCTACTTGTTGATATCATTGATGCCTTTTGAGGTGCATAATATTACAAATATATTTTAGGAGAGGTCGAAATGTACACAATAGTTAGCTGGAGGAAAATGGGGGAGTTTCATGCTTTTTCAATTTCAGACAGGGAGGGTTTAGTATTTATTTTTTTAGTCTAGAGGAGCATCATGTAATTTGGAATGAATGTAATGTCATATTGGTCAGGTTTTGATAATTAGTTGCTTATTGTCTTATGTGTGCTTGGTGATGCCCCTAATCCCTGATTCTCTGCTGGGCGTGCAATATTAAGTGCGCCTAGTGTGGTCTCAATAAAATTATGGACCGACACCAATCTGTTGAGGAATGCTTGCCGGTCTGCAGCATACAGTGCATCCGGAAAGTATTCAGGCCCTATTGGAGCTGTCCTGTGACCAAGGCCTGCACACTCGTTTTAATGAGATGCGCCGATCCACATTCTAGCTGTTCAGTAGCGGAGAATACCAGCAACTCTGCGAGATTGCAGTAAAAGACGTTAATCCCCATTCATTCTACCTACTTATGTGAGACCAGTTTCTCCTCTCTTGCTGCAACAACATCTAAATATCGCAACAGACTGGCTGTTGAAAACACCTTGACACCTCTGGACTGTCCCTGGCACAAAGCAGTTTGAGAAAGGCTGGCCTATACTGTAGATAAGCCATGTTCAAATCATTTACATGATGCGGTCACCGTGGAGATGGACAGCACATCGGTGCTGAAGTTAGGCTAATTAGAGAAGACCTAATTAATATAAACAGCCCTCATTTTCATTTGACAACAAGACCGCTTTGTGCTGGACCCTATTTCTTCCTATTCAATAAATAAGAGGTAGGCTTACCTGTTTGACAGATTAAATGATAGTCTACTATCCAAAGATTTTGTCAGCCAATTCAGTCACCAAGAACTCCTTAAATATCTCAGTGTCAGTGAAGAGCTTGGTGTGTTAAGTTAAAACCAGTGCTTGAATTGAAGGAGTATGTGAGGGAATTGTGGCTTTTGTTAAAGAAAATGGCTAAAAGCATAGGACTACCCCTTGTTAACTTGAGATTTTGTTAAAAAAATTATGGATCTGATTATGTAATGTGATCTATAACGATGCTTTAATCCGCAATGCTTTATGCTAGAAACTAGCTGTAAAATCCTGGGGAAAGACGTGACTCTGATGAATATGGGATATATTTGGTTTGTCTCTATGACATTCAGAGCCTTCTATAGCCGATGAGGAGACAAAACATGTGCTTTGTATGGGAAGTAATGATTCTGTTCGACATTGATTTTCGACATTGACGTTGGACCTTTCAACAGACTGTAAAACAACGTACTAGCTCTAAATCAGTCTGGAGCAAGCCAGGTGGCCTAAGGAATGAAAAATAAAGATTTAGGCTATATTATTATTATTTCAAGGCTATAGCCTGCCATTTAAGAAATCAATTGTAAAGCATTTGTGACACGCTACAGGCTGGCAGGAACGCTCAGCCTTTCATCAACACATCAACAACAGCACTTCAACAACATGCCTATATATTTAGCATTTATGCTATATACAATGACATTTAAAAAATACAATTACTTAGAATTAAATAATAATGAAAGGGAAAATGCCTTATTAGGCTATACAGTCATTCAACAGTGCCTTTGAATTCAGTTTTAGATACTCGAGTTTGGTCAGTCTTTGGTTTGAGGATCATGTGGTGAGCTATGCATGCCTAGTTGGTTAATTTAGCCTAGCAGATGCTCTTACATTCCCATGGCCTAATCACAGTCAACACACACCTATTTTGTAATAACAATGTCGTATAAAATATAATAAATTTGAAAATGAATGTTTCCCAAATTAGTCAATATAGGCCAACCTGATGATATGTGGCTGCTGTGTTAAACAATGAATGGCTTTTTCATTGATGATCAGATACTTCATTTGTAACTGGTTCTGTTGCCTACATTTTTACAGTTGATAGACAATTTTAGCACTGTTCCAAACTTACACTATACTCTTTTTAAACAATAGCCTGTCTAGAAATCAAAACTTCTCCGTTGCTGCAGCATGTACTCATTCGTTGTCATGCTCTGTTGTGGTATTAAAAAAGATTCTGCTTGTCTCCAGTCATGTGAAATGAATTGATTCATGCAGTGCCTTTATTATAATGGATATCTTTTCACCCTTGTCCGTGGTGATCTGCAAATCCACAACCATCTGGCTACTTTGTCATGTAATGCTTACAAATCGAAAAACAGTTTCTAAACTGTCACGCCCCCTGATCTGTTCCACCTGTCCTTGTGCTTGTCTCCACCCCCCTCCAGGTGTCTCCCATCTTCCCCACTCATCCTCTGGGTATTTATACCTGTGTCTTCTGTCTGTCTGTGCCAGATCGTCTTATTTTGTTCAAGCCTACCAGCATCTTGTGTCTCAGCGCTTGCTTTTTCCAGTTTCTCTTTTCTTTATGTTTTAATAATTATTTAGGGTATAGGGGAGGGTCTTTTTTTTCAAGAGTTCAGGGAGGGTAGGGTAAAAATATACTTTACTAAAGGGAGGGCCATCCATTTTCATTTTAAAGTGATCTGATTTTTTTCAGGTATCCCTCATTATAAATAACATACACTCCCTAATACAGAAATAGCTCAGGATCGGTGCGTGGCATGCCATTCTACGTGTACATCATTTTCATGTATCATTTTCCTAGGCTTTGACAAAAAAGTGCAATTATGTGTTTAGCATTTTAAGTGATCCAAAAGAGTGCAGAATAAGAATTGTCATTGAACGTGTTCAGAGATGACAAAAAAATGCACAGGGGTTGAATTTGTCATTAAATACACTATACCTTCCATTCAGATAATAGAATGAAAGGGATATAGTTTAAATATGCAGAGTCTGAATGAGCAGGACCCATGAGGCTGAGTAATTGAACAGATGTATGCAGAGAAAGCAGAGATGCCAGGATAAATACTCTATCTCCCATTCCCTGCTCGCTCTCACCCAGCTGCAGCCCACTAGAATGGCTGATCAAAAATTAAGGCTCATGTAAAGCCAGCTTGTTATTATCAGTCATAATGACTTAATTAGTCTCTAGGGAGAGGACACGTCCACATATACTGAATCAACAAGTCTCTCAAGGCACAGCAGAAAAAAATAACATAGCTACTTGTGGATGGTAAAGAATCCTCACACAACATGTATGATCATTATTTTATAGAAATCATGAACAGGGGTTAGTCTGGGACCTGATTAAACCAGACCTTTTAATTTTACCTGTAAATTCCAAAAGGCACACAGCCCATTAGGAGTGTTTCATCATGTCTGTCCTAATTGGACCACACCTGAGGATGCCTGCCTGGGTCTGGGATTACCCAGATCACACTGAGGAAAACAAGATGTACTCCTTCACTATCATTATTCTGCTTCTCCCTCGACAACTTCCCGAGGAGAAAAATAAGACAAGCCGGGCCATAACGAAGGGCCCTCCAGATTAATTAACTAAGCTTCATATTCAGACATGGTACAGTATTAACTCCCTGGGATGCATACAACCATCGCAGTTCTGCAGATTTTGTTGCGAGGAAACAGAATCAATAGACCATTTGTTCTGGTATTGCCCTCAGGTAGCCTGCTTCCGGTCTCAGGTTCAGGAATAGCTGAAAAAGCATAACAATTTTCTAAAATTAACTTTAGAAAAACACTACATGACCAAATGTAGTGTATGTAGACACCTGCTCATCGAACATCTCATATTAATGGGAATTAATATGGAGTTGGTCCTCCTTTTGCTGCTATAACAGCCTCCACTCTTCTGGGAAGGCTTTCCACTAGATGTTGGAACATTGCTGCGGGGACTTGCTTCCATTCAGCCACAAGAGCATTAATGAGGTCAGGCATGGACCTCGCTTTGGAGCTCGCTTTGTAAACGGGAGCATTGTCATGCTGATACGGGAAAGGGCCTTCCCCAAACTGTTGCCACAAACTTGGAAGGACAGAATCGTCTAGAAGGTCATTTTACAGTGCATTCGGAAAGTATTCAGATCCTTGACTTTTTCTACATTTTGTTACGTTACAGGCTTATTCTAAAATGTATTAAATAAAAACAATTCCTCATCAATCTAAACACAATACCCCATAATGACAAAGTAAAAACAGGTTTTAGATTTTTTTTCAATGTATAATTTTTTTTTAATGGCTTTGGAAGCGTGATTTATTAACTTTGGAAGCGTGATTCATCACTCCAGAGAACGCATTTCCACTGCTCCAGAGTCCAATTGCCTTTAAACCACACCAGCCGACGCTTAGCATTGTGCATGATCTCAGGCTTGTGTGCGGCTGTTCGGCCATAGCCGTTTTTGATCCTAGGCGTTTTCACTTCACAATAACAGCACTTACAGCTGACCGGGGCAGCTCTAGCAGGGAAGAAATTTGATGAACTGACTTATTGGAAAGGTGGCATGCTATGACGGTGCCATGTTGAAAGTCACTGAGCTTTTCAGGAAGTCCATTCTATTGCCAATGTTTGTCTATGGATATTGCATGGCTGTGTGCTTGATTGTATACACCTGTCAGCAACGTGTGTAGCTGAAATAGTCGAATCCACTATTTTGAAGGGGTGTCTACATACTTTTTTCATATATAGTGTAGCATTTTTAGAAGATTAGAGACCTGGTCAGTCAATCGATAATATATTAATACTTTTAGCAAAAGTATTTATCTTTAACTCACAATCAGTGGATTCTATTCGATTAGATATATTCAAATTGTATGTTAAAAATCACAGCACAGTTGAAAGATACATGGCTCATAAAAATCAAAAGAGGGTGGCCAGGGGAGATAGGCGGGATGGGTTGAGGGAAACCGAGGGTTGGAATTTGGAACTGGAGATGAGTGGGAGTGAAGTTGCTGAGTGAGCAACCTGGTCTCAGAGCATTTCATATTATTATGTATGTAAATGTGAGACATGTGTGGATATCCATCACCCATTTTGTATGATATGTTACAAATTTGCAAAACAAAAAATATGTTACGAATTTGCTAAACTTAAGATATGCTACGAATTCTAGCTAGGCTGTTAGTCTAGAGGTTGGGGTTAGTGGTTAAGGTTAAGTTTAGGAGTTAGATTAAAGGTTTAATGTTATGGTTAGGGGAAGGGTAGCTAAAAGGGTTCAAGTTAGGGTTAGGGTTAGGGTTCGCTAACTGGCTAATTAGTGAAAATGCTAAAGTTGTCCATGATGAGATGTTTAGTGGGTTCGATCCCCGGGACCACCCATACGTAGAATGTATGCACACATGACTGTAAGTCGCTTTGGATAAAAGCGTCTGCTAAATGGCATATATTATTATTATTATTATTATCCCACCCATCCACCTCGACCAACCACCCTACTTTTGTTTTTGCCTTAAGTAATCATCTTTCTTATGTAACCATGCCAAACGGAACACACTGTATTCTCATCCTACCATACCTTTGTCTGTACATTATGCCTTGAATCTATTCTACCGTGCCCAGAAATCTGCTATTTTACTCTCTGTTATGAACGTACTAGACAGCCAGTTCTTTTAGTCTTTAGCTGTACCCTTATCCTACTCCTCCTCTGTTCCTCTGGTGATGTGGAGGTTAATCCAGGCTCTGCAGTGCCTAGCTCCACTCCCATTCCCCAGGTGCTCTCATTTGTTGACTTCTGTAACCGTAAAAGCCTTTGTTTTATTCATTGCCCTAGCACACTCTGCCAACCCGGATGTCCTGGCTGTGTCTGAATCCTGGCTTAGGAAGACCACCAAAAACCCTGAAATTACCATCCCTAACTATAACATTTTCCGACAAGATAGAACTGCCAAAGGGGGCGGAGTTGCAATCTACTGCAGGGATAGCCTGCGGAGTTCTGTCATACTATCCAGGTCTGTGCCCAAACAATTTGAGCTTCTACTTTTAAAAATCCACCTCTCTTCTAAACAAGTCTCTTTACCGTTGCCGCTTGCTATAAAGCACTTTCTGCCCCCAGCTGTGCCCTGGACACCATACACTAATTGATTGCCCACCATCTATCTTCAGAGCTCTTGCGATTAGATGACCTAAATTTGGGCATGCTTAATACCCCGGCCGTCCTACAATCCAAACTTGATGCCCTCAATCTCACACAAATTATCAATGAACCCACCAGGTACAACCCCAAATCCATAAACACGGACACCCTCATAACCAACCTTCCCTCCAAATACACCTCTGCTGTCTTCAACCAGGATCTCAGCGTCCAAAATGGGTCTGCGGTCAAGCGACCACCTCTCATCACTGTCAAACGCTCCCTAAAACACTTCATCGAGCAGGCATTTCTAATCGACCTGGTCTGGGTATCCTGGAATGATATTGACTGTCACGCCCTGACCTTAGTTCCTTTTTTATGTCTCTATTTTGGTTGGGTCGGGGCGTGAGTTGGGTTGGGCATTCTATGTTGTTTTTCTATGTTTTCTTTTCTATGTGTTTGGCCTGGTATGGTTCCAAATCAGAGGCAGCTGTCTATCATTATCTCTGATTGAGAACCATACTTAGGTAGCCTTTTCCCACCTGGTGTTTGTAGGTAGTTGTTTCCTGTTTTGTGTTTTCACCTTTCAGGACTGTTTCGATTTTCATTTCTTACATTCACTTTGTTATTCTGTTTTTTCGTGTTCTGATATAATAAATAATCATGGACACTTACCACGCTGCATTTTGGTCCGATCCTTCCTACTCCTCATCCGATGAAGACGAGATCGTTACATTGACCTCATTCCGTAAGTAGAGGATGCCTGGTTATTCTTTAAAAGTGCTTTCCTCACCATCTTAAATAAGCATGCCCCATTCATTTTTTTTAACCAGGAACAGATATGGTTCACTCCAGACCTGGCTGCCCTTAACCAGCACAAAAACATCCCGTGGCGTACTGCATTAGCGTCAAATAGCCCCTGTGATATGCAACTTTTAGTTGGGAAACAATATACACTGGCATTTTCAAACAGATATTTGCATCCTGTACCACTACCTCCAAAATGTTATGTGACACTGTAAAGTCCATGGAGAATAAGAGCACCTCCTCCCAGCTGCCCACTGCACTGAGGCTAGGAAACACTGTCACCACCAATAAATCCACTATAATTGAGAATTTCAGTAAGCATTTTTCTACGGCTGGCCATGCTTTCCACCTGGCTACCCCTACCCCGGTCAACAGCCCTGCATCCTTCACTGCAACTTGCCCAAGCTTACCCCATTCCTCCTTCACCCAAATCCAGATGGCTGATGTTCTGAAAGAGTTGCAAAATCTGGACCCCTACAAATCAGCTGGGCTAGACAACCTGGACCCTCTCTTCCTAAAATTATCAGCCAAAATTGTTACAACCCCTATTACTAGCTTGTTCAACCCCACTTTCGTATCGTCTGAGATCCCCAAAGATTAGAAAGTTGCCCTCTTCAAAGGGGGAGACACTCTAGACCCAAACTGCTATAGACCTATATCTATCCTACCCTGTCTTTCTAAGGTCTTCGAAAGCCAAGTTAAACACTTCTTTGGGATAGGGGGCAGTATTTTCAAGTCCCGATGAAAAGCGTGCCCAAAGTAAACTGCCTGTTACTCAGGCCCAGAAGCTAGGGTATGCATATAATTGGTAGATTTAGATAGGACACACTCTAAAGTTTCTAAAACTGTTTAAATAATGTCTGAGTATAACAAAACTGATAACCCCAAGGACAAACCATCCCAAAAAAACAAAATTCAGTTTACCACTATTTTCAATGGCTAGTACTATAATTATAAGCCCAAGTTCTCACAGATTGCAGTTCATAGGGCTTCCACTAGATGTCAACAGTGTTTAGAAAGAGTTTCAGACTGGTTTTTGGAAAAATGAGCCAGAAAGTTGAGTTTTCTAGGTGGCTCTCATTTTGGCTGTAGTGTTTCCAAGTGCGTGGAAGAAAACGTGTTCTTTCTCCGGTAATGAACATACTATTCTCCGTATTAAATTTGATCGTTTATTTGCTTATTAGGATACCTAAGGTTTGATTATAAACATTGTTTGGCTTGTTTTGAAAAGTTTATTAGTAACGTTTGGGATTCATTTTGTATGCATTTTGATGTAGGGAAACTGGATGGATTATTGTCTGAAGGTCGCCAGCTAAACTGAGATTTTATGGATATAAAGAAGAACATTATCGAACAAAAGGACCATTTGTGATGTAACTGGGACCTTTTGGAGTGCCAACAGAAGAAGATCATCAAATTAAGGCATTTTCTATATCGCTATTTCTGACTTTCATGTCGCACCTGCCTGGTTGAAATGTTTTCATGTGTTGGTATGCGGGGCGCTGTCCTCAGATAATCGCATGGTTTGCTTTCGCAGGAAAGCCTTTTTGAAATCTGACACGGCAGATTGATTAACCACAAGTTAAGCTTTATTTTGATGTATTACCCCTGTGATTTTATGAAAGTTAAAGATTTATAGTAATTTTCATTTGAATTTGGCGCTCTGCAATTTCACCGGATGTTGTTGAGGTGTCCCGCTTTCCCAAACAGATCACCGACCATTTCGAATCCCACCATACCCTCTCCGCTATGCAATCTGGTTCCCGAGCTGGTCATGGGTGCACCTCAGTCACACTCAAGGTCCTAAACGACATCATAACCGCCATCAATAAGAGACAATACTGTGCAGCTGTATTCATCGACCTGGCCAAGGCTTTCGACTCTGCCAATCACCGTATTCTTATGGGCCCTCAATAGCCTTGGTTTTTCTAATGACTGCCTCGCCTGGTTCACCAACTACTTTGCAGACAGAGTTCAGTGTGTCAAATCGGAGGGCATGTTGTCCGGACCTCTGGCAGTCTCTATGGGGGTACCACAGGGGTCAATTCTCAGGCTGACTCTGATTTTTCTCTGTATATATCAATGATGTCGCTCTTGCTGCTGGTGATTCCCTGATTCACCTCTACGAAGACGACACCATTCTGTATACTTCTGGCCCTTTCTTGGACACTGTGCTAACTAACATACATATTTGACATACGTTAATAATTTCGCCACTATGGCTTATTTATTGCCACACCCCCCTTATCCTACCTCATTTGCACACTGTATATAGACTTTCTCTATTATATTATTGACTGTATGTTTGTTTATTCCATGTGTAACTCTGTTTTTGTGTCGCACTGCTTTGCTTTATCTTGGCCAGGTCGCAGTTGTAAATGAGAACTTGTTCTCTACTAGCCTACCTGGTTAAATAAAGGTGAAATAGGGCCTCGCCGGTGGCGCAGTGGTTAAGGGCGCTGTACTGCAGCGCCAGCTGTGCCACCAGAGACTTTGGGTTTGCTCCCAGGCTCTGTCGTAACCGACCAGGAGGTCTGTGGGGCGACGCACAATTGTCCTAGCATCGTCCGGGTTAGGGAGGGTTTGGCCGGTAGGGAAATCCTTGTCTCATCACGCACCAGCGACTCCTGTGGCAGGCCAGGCACAGTGCGCGCTAACCAAGGCTGCCAGGTGCACAGTGTTTCCTCCGACACATTGGTGCGGCTGGCTTCTGGGTTGGATGGCGCTGTGTTAAGAAGTAGTACGGCTTGGTTGGGTTGTGTATCGGAGGACGCATGACTTTCAACATTCGTCTCTCCCGAGCCCGTACGGGAGTTGTAGCGATGAGACAAGATAGTAGCTACTAAACAGCTACAAAACAAGATATCACGAAATTGGGGAGTAAAATTAAAAAATAAAATAAATAAAAATAAATATAATACTAATTTGGGTGTCCTGGATTTACATTTACTATGTGACATCTAGTCTATGAGACTAGGCTGGAGTGAGAGTTAAAATGAAGGTAATACATTTACAAAAATATATAGAAATAATACAATATTTAAAAATTACACAAAAAACGAGAGTACATCCAATGTCTGTTTGCATGAGGCTGATGCCACGCGAGCGCTCATACGCACACACACACACACACATGCACTCTCATTCAAATGGTTTGAGGAGGGGGGATGGAGGGGGAGGATGGAGGGGGACTGTGTGGGGGGTATTGTATAGTTGAGCAGCTTCACTACAGTTGCATTGTGTTATAAATTCAATAAAACCTGTTGCACCATTATTTAACACATCCTCTAAGTCTTATGCCACCCAGCTCGGCTGTTTTCAATATGTCCGTCAACAACATCAGATTATACACATCTTGTATAAATCAGTATGAACAGGGCACAACACCTGTCCATATGTGCTTTGTGCAAAGATCCCTGTGTCTCCCTGTGTTTTTCCACTGCTTCATAGCAGTTGAACACTACCTCTGGTTGGGCGCTGGTAGATATCTGACTGGGGCTCACAAGATTGGTCTCGCTGTATGCAGTGGAGAGGAGCCTGCTCGAGTGTCTTGCTTTCCTCATCTCCTTCTAATTCCACTAATGGCCTTTGATTTGGTACGAGGACACAACAGCTTGAGTTCAGGCAAAGTTTTCACACACAGGGAGGAAGCAGCAGGCCTCCTGTCATGGGACTGGTCCATGTGTCTCTCTCTGAGGAGACTTAGCGGAGGTCAGTTCTACTGTTGGCAGCACACTAGAGAGAGAATGTCCTTTTCAACTGCACAGCCTCTCTTGTGGAAATGTTTTCCCAACTTTAATAAAGAAGGTTCACCTCTAGCATTTAGTGTTTACTTCACAGGAATAAAAGATAGAGGGAGTCAGAGTGCGTTGTTGTTGTTGTTTAGGGTTATATTTTAGTGAAGGAACCCAGGCCAGGCCAGCACAGAGGACAATTACAGAGAGCTACAGGCTTTCAGATGAGGAGCCTGGCAGCATGCTAGGATCTGTCAATCACAGGGGCCTCAGCATGTTAGTGACCATGATGTTGAGCCCCTCAGAACCCCGCTCCCTCTGCTCTCCCATCTATTATCGCCTCCCTCGTCCCCACCATGGCCAGATGGTAATGACAACGCTGCGTCATCACCCTGCCGATTTAAGATAGCTAGCATCAGCTCTCTCACTGAGGCACTTTGGAAAACTAGGAATTAGACACCCAAATGCAATTTGTGCATTTACTTGCATTCAGCGAGCAACGGATAATAACATGATTAAAAGTATATTCAGAACATCATTCCAGACAGTATTATGTTTTTGTTTTGATCACACACACTCCAATGGTGTCTGCCTTGATTATCAACATGTCTGGACATTTGTCTTCCTGTTGTCTGTGTTGGAATCCAGCCTTTTCTGGAAAAAAACAGTTGTGTGGCTCTTATCAAGCGGGGTTTTATCAACATCCCTTTCCATTCTCAAAATAACTAATTTTAAAATCAAATGATTGCCTTAAAGACAGGATTCTCAATGGAACATCTTGATTGGAGGATCAATTTGACACAACCACATTGTTCTAACAAGTCAGATCAATACAGTCTGCATTTCTGTAGAACAAAAACACCTGAATCTGTTAGTATTATAACATCATATACAACAAACACAAGGCCCGGTGTTCGATGATTCCCTGCCTGTCTTTGGATGCACTCTGAGGAAGAGACAGAGGCCCGCAGAGCCTCCTCTCCATCTCGGCCCCTGGCAGGCCCTGTTTGTGTCCTTCCAGTCTCGCTTGCCAGTGACAGCTCCCAAAATTGGACAATTGGATAACAAATGTATTTCTGTGATGGCCATATCGTTGGGAGACGGGCCATGCTGGGACGCACCTGGAGTAATGGCCTGCAAGGTAATCCCAATCATGCCAGAAGATGCTGTAGCGGCTGGTGACAATGGCACACAGTTTCTGGCTGGGGCAGACCAGAATAGACAACATTACACATCGCCTAGAGCCTTAAAACACTACCACGTGTAGCTCACATGTCTCTGTGACTAATGCCAATAGACGCAGTAACATCCCCAGACGTTGTGGGCTGTGTACACACCCCGGTCTGTGAAGGAGGTAGATGTTGAGCATGCTGTAGCTGAATGCAGATCAGAGAGGATGTCACTCAAGGAGTTGGATCATTTTTGTTAAATCAATTGACAAAAATGGATGAAACGTTATTTTGAATTGTCAAATGCAATGCGCACGGCAGCTTTGCAACAAGGCAACAGTTCTCTATTTATATTTGTATCAAAACTTTATTTTGAGAAACACATAATGCAAAATATAAATACATTGTGCTTCTAAATGCTTCTAAATATTTCAGGTTTAAGGAAATTGTCTGGCTTTGTCACGTTCTGACCTTAGTTCTTTTGTTATGTCTTTGTTTTAGTAGGGTCAGGGCGTGAGTTGGGTGGGTTGTCTATGTTAGTTTTTCTATGTTGTGTTTTGTGTTTGGCCTAGTATGGTTCTCAATCAGAGGCAGGTGTCGTTAGTTGTCTCTGATTGAGAATCATACTTAGGTAGCCTTTTCCCACTTGTGTTTCATGGGTGATTGTTTTCTGTTAAGTGTTTGTATCTGCACCAGACAGAACTGTGTTGTTTGTTCACTTTGTTGTTTTTGTTCAGTGTTCTATTACTTTATGAAACAAATTGACACTTACCACGCTGCGCATTGGTCCTCACCTTCTTCCACCGCCAACGGCCATTACAGGCTTAGTAAAGGACTGGAATTCAGGATGGTTTAATACATCTCCCAATGGAAACATTGCTATTGTATTGGCTGAAAAGGATTAACACATTTCTAGAAGAAAGGCTCTTCGGCTATTTTTAATGACATGAATTAATGAAAATGTCAAGGGGCACAAGCATTGTACAGTATCCTGGCATGTTAATTTCTACAAGATCAATTCTGTGCACTGCAATAAAACTATGTTGATGATGGAAAGCAGTGATGTAGTCAAGTCACTAAACCTCGAGTCTGAGTCGAGTCTCAAGTCCCGAGTGTACGAGTCCATGGTCAGGTCCTTTATACTCGAGTCACGAGTCCCTTGGTAGTGCTAAAAGTTGCTATCCAACTATTTTTTTAAAGCTAAATTTCATTACAGTGTTACACATTTCTAAGGCTAAATAGATAATACAGCTATCTAACATTTGCTGTTTTAGCCAGTATGTTGAATTATGAAAAATAGAGAGTTGGACAACAAAGTCACAAGTAGTTGAGTCCAAGTCCGTAGTCACCACTGGTCGAGTCATTGTCAAGTCCTAGGCTCGAGTTCTAAAACACTGATGGAATGGTTTTTCGGACTGCAACAGCACAAAGCTTAGATAATGGCTGGAATACAGCTCTCTGAGCACTCTCTAGAGCACTTGTCAAACTCATTCCACGGAGGGCCGAGTGTCTGCGGGTTATCGCTGCACTCTTGTACTTGATTGATGAATTAAAGTCGGCAGCGTAGCCTAGTGGTTAGAGCGTTGGACTAGTAACCGGAAGGTTACGAGTTCAAACCCCCGAGCTGACAAAGTACAAATCTGTTGTTCTGCCCCTGAACAGGCAGTTAACCCACTGTTCCCAGGCCGTCATTGAAAATAAGAATATGTTCTTAACTGACTTGCCTGGTTAAATAAATGTAAAATTAAAAATTAGTAAGGACCTCCCCTCACCTGGATGTCTAGGTCTTAATTCAAAGGATTTTATATATGTTGCTCTTACCTGTCTTGTAACACTTTTTACTCTTGTAACAAATTCATTGCTTTGTTCTGGCATAGCAGTGGAGTTCAATACGTTGTGTTATAACATGAAAAGCTGAAATTCTTGTGTACGAATAGATTTGAACAAAAATGTCTCTGCTTTTCTGACAGCTTGGAATCCTACTGTGGCCACTTGCAACGATAAAAGCTTTCAAGTGCTTTGAAATAGAGGCATAATGAAAACGCTTATTTTAGCCCCACTTCACACAGCGACTGAAAAGGCTTGTTACAAACACTCAAAAGCTTGCTTGATATTTCTGACGTTTCTTGAAAATTATTTTTAAGCATAGACAGAACATTACTTAATGAGTTATATTATTATAATATGAAAAAATTCATTAAAATCCTACAATGTGATTTTCTGGATATTTTTCCCTCATTTTGTCTGTCATAGATGAGGCCTCTCATCTTTTTAAGTGGGAGAACTTACACAATTGGTGGCTGACTAAATAATTTTTTGCCCCACTGTGTATATATATATATATTTTTTTAAATATATTTTACTAGGCAGGTCAGTTAAGAACAAATTCTTATTTTCAATGATGGCCTAGGAACAGTGGGTTAACTGCCTGTTCAGGGGTAGAACCACAGATTTGTACCTTGTCAGCTCGGGGATTTGAACTCGCAACCTTCCAGTTACTAGTCCAACGCTCTAACCACTAGGCTACCCTGCCGCCCCAATATATATATATGTGTGTGTGTGCAAATGAGGTAAGATTAGGGAGGTAAGGCAATAAATAGGCCGTAGTGGTGAAGTAATTACAATTTAGCAATTCAACACTGAAGTGATAGATGTGCAGAAGATGAATGTGCAAGTTGAGATACTGGGGTGCAATTGAGCAAAACAATATATAATAATATGGGAATGAGGTAGTTGGATGGCCTATTTACAGATTGGCTATGTATAGGTGCAATGATCTGTGAGGCTCTCTGACAGCTGATGCTTAAACCAGCATGTCCAGATATACAACCTCTCTACCCAAACCCAGTGCCTGGGCTTACCTCCGCTGTACCCACACCCCACCATACCCCTGTCTGCGCATTATGCCCTAAAAATATTCTACCATGCCCAGAAATCTGCTCCTTTTATTCTTTGTCCTCAACGCTCTAGGCGACCAGTTCTGATAGCCTTTAGCCGCACCCTTGTACTACTCCTCCTTTGTTCCGCAGGTGATGTGGAGGTAAACCCAGGCCCTGCATGTCCCCAGGCACCCTCATTTGTTGACTTCTGTGATCGAAAAAGCCTTGGTTTCTTGCATGTCAACATCAGAAGCCTCTGCCCTAAGTTTGTTTTACTCACTGCTTTAGCACACTCTGCCACCCTTGGCTTAGGAAGGCCACCAAAAATTCTGAGATTTCCATACCCAACTATAACATTTTCCATCAAGATAGAACTGCCAAAGGGGGCGGAGTTGCAGTCTACTGCAGAGATAGCCTGCAAAGTAATGTCATACTTTCCAGGTCCATACCCAAACAGATCAAACTATTAATTTAAAAAATGACTCTCTCCAGAAATGTCTCTCACTGTTGCCGCCTGCTACCGACCCCCCTCAGCTCCCAGCTGTGCCCTGGACACCATTTGTGAATCGATCGCCCCCCATCTAGCTTCAGAGTTCGTTCTGTTAGGTGACCTAAACTGGGATATGCTTAACCCCCAGCAGTCCTACAATCTAAGCTAGATGCCCTCAATCTCACACAAATCATCAAGGAACCCACTAGGTACAACCCTAAATCTGTAAACAAGGGCACCCTCATAGATGTTATCCTGACCAACTGGCCCTCCAAATACACCTCCGCTGTCTTCAATCAGGATCTCAGTGATCACTGCCTCATTGCCTGTATCCGCTACGGGCCCGCAGTCAAATGACCACCCCTCATCACTGTCAAACGCTCCCTAAAACACTTCTGCGAGCAGGCCTTTCTAATCGACCTGGCCCGGGTATCCTGGAAGGATATTGACCTCATCCCGTCAGTTGAGGATGCCTGGTCATTCTTTAAAAGTAACTTCCTCACCATCTTAGATAAGCATGCTCCGTTCAGAAAAATACAGAACTAAGAACAGATATAGCCCTTGGTTCACTCCAGACCTGACTGCCCTCGACCAGCACAAAAACATCCTGTGGCGGACTGCAATAGCATCGAATAGTCCCCACGATATGCAACTGTTCAGGGAAGTCAGGAACCAATACATGCAGTCAGTCAGGAAAGCAAAGGCCAGCTTTTTCAAGCAGAAATTTGCATCCTGTAGCTCTAACTCCAAAATGTTCTGGGACACTGTAAAGTCCATGGAGAACAAGAACACCTCCTCCCAGCTGCCCACTGCACTGAGGCTAGGTAACACGGTCACAACTGATAAATCCATGATAATCGAAAACTTCACCAAGCATTTCTCAACGGCTGGCCATGCCTTCCTCCTGGCTACTCCAACCTCGGCCAACAGCTCCGAGGTTAGTTAATACAGTGTCCAAAGAAGGGCCTGAAGTATACAGAATGGTGTCGTCTGCGTAGTGGTGGATCAGAGAATCACCAGCAGCAAGAGTGACATCATTGATGTATACAGAGAAAAGCATCGGCCCAAGGATTGAACCCTGTGGCACCCCCATAGAGACTGCCTGAGGTCCGAACAACAGACCTTCCAATTTGACACACAGAACTCTGTCAGAGAAGTAGTTGGTGAACCAGGCGAGGCAGTCATTTGAGAAACCAAGGCTGTTGAGTCTGCCGATAAGAATGTTGTGATTGACAGAGTCGAAAGCCTTGGCCAGGTCGATAAATACAGCTGCACAGCATTGTTTTTTAATGATAGATTAGGACCTTGAGCGTGGCTGAGGTGCACCCATGACCAACTCGGAAACCAGATTGCATAGCGGAGAGGGTACGGTGGGATTCGAAATGGTCGGTGGTCTGTTTGTTAACTTGGCTTTTGAAGATAGAGGATAGATATATGTCTGTAACCGTTTGGGTCTAGAGTGTCTCCCCCTTTGAAGAAGGGGATGACTGCGGAAGCTTTCTAACCTTTGGGGATCTGAGACGATACAAAAGAGAGGTTGAACAGGCTAGTAATAGGGGTTGCAACAATTTCGGCAGATCATTTTAGGAATAGAGGGCCCAGATTGTCTAGCCCAGGTGATTTGTAGGGGTCCAGATTTTGCTACTCTTTCAGAACATCAGTTATCTGGACTTGGGTGAAGGAGAAATTGGGGCATTTTGGGCAAGTTGCTGTGGGGGTTGCAGGACTGTTGACCAGGGTATGGGTAGCCAGGTGGAAAGCATGGCCAGTCGTAGAAAAATCCTTATTGAAATTCTCAATTATCGTGGATTTATCAGTGGTGACAGTGTTTCCTAACCTCAGTGCAGTGGGCAGCTGGGAGGAGGTGCTCTTATTCTCCATGGACTTTACATTGTCACAGAATGTTTTGGAGGTAGTGCTGCAGGATGCAAATTTCTAGCTATCATTTGCTTTCCTAAATGCCTGTATATTGGTTCCTAACGTCCCTGAAAAGTTGCATATCGCGGGGGCTATTTGATGCTAATGCAGTATGCCACAGGATGTTTTTGTGCTGGTCATGGGTCAGGTCTGGAGTGAACCAAGGGCTATATCTGTTCCTGGTTCAATTTTTTGAATGGGGCATGCTTATCTAAGATGGTGAGGAAAGCACTTTTAAAGAATAACCAGGCATCCTCTACTGACGGAATGAGGTCAATATCCTTCCAGGATACCCGGGCCAGATCGATGAGAAATGCCTGCTTGATGAAGTGTTTTAGGGAGCGTTTGTGATGAGGGGTGGTCGTTTGACCGCAGAACCATTACGGATGCAGGCAATGAGGCAGTGATCGCTGAGATCCTGGTTGAAGACAGCAGAAGTGTCTTTAGAGGGCAGGTTGGTCAGAATGATATCTAGGAGGGTGCCCGTGTGTACGTATTTGGGGTTGTACCTGGTAGATTCATTGATAATTTGTGTGCGATTGAGGGCATCTAGCTTAGATTGTAGGACGGCCGGGGTGTTAAGCATGTCCCAGTTTAGGTCACCTAACAGTACGAGCTGTGAAGATAGATGGGGTGCAATCAATTCACATGTGGTGTCCAAGGCACAGCTGGGGGCAGTAAGTGATCTATAACAAGCGGCAATGGTGGGAGACTTGTTTCTGGAAAGGTGAATTTTTAGAAGTAGAAGCTCAAATTGTTTGGGCACAGACCTGGATAGTATGACAGAACTCTGCAGGCTATCTCTGCAGTAGATTGCAACTCTGCCCCCTTTGGCAGTTCTATCTTGTCAGAAAATGTTATAGTTAGGGATGGTGTCACGCCCTGGTCGAAGTATTTTGTGTTTATCTTCATGTATTGGGTCAGGCCAGGGTGTGGCATGGGGTTTTTGTATTGTGGTGTGTTTTGTCTTGGGGTTTTGGTGTGTATGTATTGGGATTGTAGCTAGGGGGGTGATCTAGCAAAGTCTATGTCTGTCTGGAGTGGTTCTCAATCAGAGGCAGGTGTTTATCGTTGTCTCTGATTGGGAGCCATATTTAGGCAACCATATTCTTTGAGTTTGTCGTGGGTGATTGTCCTTAGTGACCTGATGTCCTTGGTCTGTGTTACTTGACACAAGTATAGGCTGTTTTCGGTTTTCGTTACGTTTATTGTTTTTGTAGTGTTTTGTATTGATTCGTGTGTTTTTTCCATTAAACATGGATCGCAATCTACACGCTGCATTTTGGTCCGACTCTCCTTCACCACACCTAGAAAACCGTTACAGATGGAAATTTCTGAATTTTTGGTGGCCTTCCTAAACCAGGATTCCAACACAGCTAGGATATCCGGGCTGGCAGAGTGTGCTAAAGCAGTTAGTAAAACAAACTTAGGGAGGCTTTTACGGTTACAGAAGTCAACAAATGAGAGCACCTGGGGAGTGGGAGTGGAGCTAGGCACTGCAGGGCCTAGATTAACCTCTACATCACCAGAGGAACAGAGGAGGAATAGGATAAGGGTACGGCTAAAGGCTATAAGGACTTGTCACCTAGTACGTTCGGAACAGAGAGTAAAAGGAGCACATTTCTGGGCGAGGAAGAATAGATTCAAGGCATAATTTACAGAGAAGGGTATGGTAGGATGTGAATACAGTGGATGTGAACCTAGGCATTGAGTGACGATGAGAAAGGTTTTATCTCTAGAGACATCATTTAGACCAGGTGTGGTCACCGCATGTGTGGGAGGTGAAACAAAAAGGCTAGCTAAGGCATATTGAGCAGGGCTGGTAGGCTCTACACTGAAATAAGACAGTAATCACTAACCAAAACAGCAATGGACAAGACATATTGACATTAGGGAGAGGCATGCGTAGCCAAGTGATGATAGGGACCAGTGGATAGCTAGGCGAGCTGGAGACACGGCGATTCAGACAGCTAGCAGGCCGTGGCTAACAGAAGGGCCTTAGGCGGACGTTGCGACGGAAGAAGTCTGTTGTAGCCCCCTCGGACAGTTACGGCGGCAGACCAGTCGTGTTGGATCGGCAGGGCTCTGTGTAGGCAGTAAAAGGATCCAGGTCAATTGGCAACATAGGTATTGTAGCCCAAGGAGTGGCTGATGGTCCTCTTCAGCTAATAGTCCGATATGCTCTAGACAGCTAGCAGGCCGCGGCTAGCAGACGGGCCTTCATGTGACGTTGCGACGGAGGAGCATGTTGAAACCCCTCGGATGGATTACGTTGGTAGACCAGTTGTGATGGAATCGACAGGGCTCCTTGTCGGCAGTAAAGGGGGTCCAGGCCATTTGGCAAAATAGGTATTGTAGCCCAAGGAGTGGCTGATGGATCTCTTAAGCTAGCCGGGAGATTGGCCTAGCACGAGGCTAGTTCCAGGCTTACTGGTGCTTGCTTCGGGACAGAGACGTTAGCCAGGGGGTAGCCACACAGATAGCAGCTAGCTAGCTGCGATGATCCATGTGAAAAGGCTCAGAGCTTACGGTAGGAAACCGGAGATGTGGAGAAAAAGTAGTCCGGTATGCGCTGGGTTGAATCGCACTGTGCAGACTGGCAGGAGTTGACCGGGCTAAGGTTAGCTGATGACCGCTAGCAGTGGCTAACTGACTACTAGCTAGTAGCTAGTTAGCTGACTAGCCTCCGTTGGGGGTTCCGGTTCTAATGTATAGAAAATAGCAGATCCATACCACATTGGGTGAAGCGGGTTGCAGGAGTGTATGTTGAAACGGAGGATAAAAATATATTTAAAAAATACGAAATATATACGAAGAAAAACAAGATGTATACGAGACGAGCATGACGAGACAAAGACAAAAGACATCTGAACTGCTACATCTGAACTCCTACGCCATCTTGGATAGACCTGCCAGTCATACTAATTGGTTTCCCACCATGAATTACATTACATTACTATTTTTAACCATGCATCCCATGCGGGTAATGTAAAGCTCACCCAGCTTTCCAAATGGCAATTGGCTTAGAGAACTAAAAATGAGTTTAGAGAGAGCAAGAGCTCTTGTTAGCACGAAGTCCCAGTCAAAGAGTTACAAATATCACACTCTCGTTGGAATCATGACCTCACCAGGGCCACTGTGTGTAACTGTTGTTGTTTTAGCTACTCTGCTCACTGTGAATCATGGGCCCATTAAAAAAGGAGCTTGGAGCCATTATGGAGGTATCACTAGGCAACAGTGTTTCCAGATGGTGCCGGGAGGCAGAGGTAGAGCAGAATTAATCACCTGGGCAGGTCTGAGGGTAAATATTACAGGTGAAAGACCTACCTGGCAAACATGAGGGAGGGCATTAGGATTTAAACCATAGGTGGGAACAAGAAGTCACTCTTATTTGAGTCACAAGTAAATGCTAAATCATAAGGTCTGAGACCTTGCAAAAATGGGACAGACCCTCAGCATTTATTTGATAGAACTAGAGGAGATGGGCCTGTTAAAATCCACTTATTTAACAATATGCCTTGGGTTTTTAATTTAATTGGACTTGGGCTGTGAATGGATTGGTCTTTTGTGTAGGATGGTGTGGGGTGCTCATATCCCTCTCCACCCCACACATGGTGCTGTTCATAACCCGCCCCCACCCAGCCCACACAGGCTAACACACATCTTCAGCGGGAGAGAGAAACCTTGCACCTTCTGTCATGTCCTTTACTCTCTCTCTCTCTCTCTCTCTCTCTCTCTCTCTCTCTCTCTCTCTCTCTCTCTCTCTCTCTCTCTCTCTCATTCACACTCTTTTCCTATCTGCTTTATTTCTCTCTCATACCACCCATCTATTCAGTCAACTGAAATGATCATGTCTTAGATACTTTCGCTCTTTCTTTCTCTCATCATCGACAGAGAAATTAAATCAAAATCACAAACACCACATATTATTTTATTCTGATTGATTCTCAAAAGGGAGTGGCAATTCCAGAAAGGAATGTGTCCCACAGTTTTTGATCACCAAAGCGATTGATTGATACACCTAATCTAGTCCTGTGTTCCCTGGACTGTGAGCTGTCCACGGTGTTGACCAGACAGGACGCTGCCTGCCTGGGGCCTTCGCCCTCCAGCTGGTGGGTGAGTTTCTGCTGGTCCTTATGTAACATTATGATAGAAGTGACTCAAGGCTGAGTGGTATCACACATTTCAGCAGTATGTGAGGTGACAGTAATCTCAGGCTCAAGCTGTCCTGAGCAAATGGCCTGTGGACACTGATATCCTCTTTTTTTTTAAATGTCAAAGCATTAGAAGATGGGAGAAGTCCAATTGGGGAATGGAAGTTCCAACCTTCTGGACCTGGAGACATTAGCTACAGTCCCTTGGAAGTGCTTATAACGTGCATACCAAAGATAGGATTTATACAATACATTGCTTTCTGCAATGATGTAGAATTGCATTACACCACATAATCTACAGTACAGTGCTTTCAGAAAGTATTGTAATGACCTGACTAGATCATGAAGGAACAATTGTCCAAACTGAGGCTTGAGTTTACAAATTGACGGTTTATTAACCCAACTTTACACAGGTTACAGTTTGGCTGTAGCCCACGCAAATTAAATGAAAGATACCCCACAAACCAACCGTGAACTTCTCTTGTGAAGGCCAAACGTAAGAGAGAGAACAATGGCTAAACCTGGTCTTAACTTCCAATGCTCCATCCCCCTGCACAACCCCCCTCCACGCCACTACGCCAACCGCCAGGATGCCCGGCATCAGAACATTCCAGGCATTCCCGTGATTGGCCTATAGCAGGTTGATTGGCATGTCGGACCCCGCGAACACTGGTAAGTACAACACAACCCACTAATAGCCTAACACACAGCAGTCTGTGCAGGTCACTACACAGCCCCCCCGCCACAAAGTCCCTCGTCCCCGAGGGAAGAAACAAAGTATCTGAAGCGACCCGGAGGTCTCCTTTGCCTGTGTGGCCGTGATGATCTCAGAGTGTCCAGATGTGAAACAGGGGGCTCCATCTGTGGCAGGGGGCTGCCCCTCTGGGACCCAGGGGATGAAGGAAGGGATATGGGGGACAAGGAAGCAGGAATGGGGAACACAGTTCGTGGCTCCGGGGAACCACGCGGTGACACAGGGAGGGAGACAGGGGGAGTGGGCTGTCTGGAGTCTTGTCTGCGGCACCTGGAGGTGGGTGCCTGGAGAATGTCATTGCCAGAGAGGGGAATTGTGGGGGTCCCTGGGGTTTGGAGAGAAGAGGCCCCTCTGTATGGGGCTAACCTGTCCTGGTGCAGTGCCACCTTTCTCCCCTTGGCAGGAAGCTGCACCCGGTAAACAACCTCCCCTACCCTCTCCAGGACACTGCAGGATCCCACCCAGTGACTGTCCAACTTGGGGCATCTGCCTTTCTTTCTCAGGGGGCTGTAGACCCAGACCAGCTCCCCAGCCACAAAGTGCCTTCCCCGGGTGTGCACGCCATAGTTCCTTTTCTGCCTCACACCTGCATTCACCAGCTGCTCTCTGGCGAAGGTGTGGACTGTCTCCAGGCGGTCCTGGAGTCTCCGGGCATACTCCGGCCCCAGGGGAACATGAGGGCTATCCAGGGGCCAACCAAACGCCATCTCCGCAGGGGTGCGAATCTCTCTCCCCAGCATGTGGAGGGCAGGTGTGCAGGAGGTGGAGTCTTGGACAGCTGAGCGGCATGCCATGAGGACCATTGGCAGTTGCTTGTCCCAGTCACGCTGGTGTTTGGCAGAGACGATGGCTAGCTGCTGTCCAAGCGTTTTGTTGAAGTGCTCCACAAGGCCATCACTTTGAGGATGGAGAGGAGTAGTGCGGGCTTGTGCATACCCAGCCTCTCACACATGGTGGCGAAAACACAAGACTCAAAGTTTCTGCCTTGGTCGCTGTGGATGGACTCTGCAGCTCCAAACCTGCTGAACATCCCCGCTGTCAGGGCGTCGACGATGGTCTCTGCCTCCTGGTCAGGCAGAGCATAGGCCTCAGGCCATTTTGTGAAATAGTCCATGGCCGTGAGCACCCAACGGTTTCCACTGTCTGTGGTGGGGAACGGCCCAACTACATCCACTCCCACCCTCTCCATGGGAGCCCCCACTTGGAACTGTTGGAGCTGAGCATGAGAGAGGCCTGGGGGGCCCTTTCTCGCTGTGCAGTGGTCACAGTGGCGGCAAAAGTCCTCCAAATCCCTCTAGTGCTGCCCCCAGTAAAAGCCGTGACGGAGGTGGCAGAGTGTTTTTGTGACCCCAAAATGTCCAGTCACCACCCTCCCATGAGTACTCTGGAGCACAGCCTCCCGTGGTGCTTTTGGGACCACCACCTGCCACCTCTCCTCTCCCGTAGCTGACTCCTTCCATGCCCGCTGTAGCACGCCCTCAGCCAGCCGCAGTCTCTCAAACTTTGACCACAACCCTTTGGTCGTGAGTGAGAGCGCTGTCACCTGTTCCCATGGTGGCCTCACCTGCGCCCCTACCCACTGTAGCACTGGCTGCAGGCCTGTGTCCCATCCCTGCTGCTGCCCCCATTCAGCCACGTCGACTTTCTGCAGCTCACAGCAGACAGGCCCGCACGCCCGACACACTGTGGCACAGGCCCCCTCCGCTGCACACAGCTCTCTCTCACGTCGCTCTGTCCGCTCACAGTGGCGGCAGCCGTCTGCAGTACAGGGCCGATGGGACATGGCGTTGGAGTGGCGTGCCCCTGCCCTGGCACCACGTCATACGGCTGAAGCTCCTGGCCACCTGCCCCTCTGGCTTTGAAAAACATGAGCCACTGGAGAGCAGAGTGGTCAGTCCTTACAGTTAAGGGCAGGCCACCCAGGTAGTACTTGAAGTGTTTGACGGAATCCACAACAGCCAAGAGCTTCCGCCGGGTGACACAGTAGCAGCGCTCATGTTTGTCAAATGTTTTTCTGAAGTACGCCACCACTCTCTCCCCCGCTGGGCCAGCACCCCACCCATGCCCACATTGGTCATGTCTGTGTCCAGGATAAAGGGCAAGGTGAGGTCAATGGGGGCGAGCACGGGGGCCTCGATCAGTGCACGTTTGAGGGTGTTGAAGGCCTCATCACACTCCACAGTTCAAGTGAAGGCCTTGTCCCTCAGCAGCAGGCGGTTCAGGGGAGTAGCGACGCTTGAGAAGCCCCGTACAAACCTCCTGTAGTACGAGGCCAGGCCCAGGAAGCTCTTCAGCTGACGCTGGTCGGTGGGGGTGGGCCAGTCTCGGACAGCCCCCACCTTGTCCTCCATGGTGCTGATCCCCTCCTTCCCCACTCTGTGTCCTAAGAAGTGACACTTCTCTGGGGTGGAGCTTCAGACCTGCGGCAGCCACCCACTCCAGCACACGTTGAAACGCCACCAGGGCTGACTGGAAGGAGCTGCCATGGGCCAGGATGTCATAGAGGTATACCAGACACTGCTGTTGGGGGATGCCATCCAGCACCCTGTCCATCAAATGCTCCAAATTAGCTGGAGCTTTGCACAGGCCGAAGCACAGGACCTTGAACTGCCAGTGTGCTCTGTTAGTGGAGAATGCAGTTTTGGCTCTGGCCTCTGTGGAGAGAGGCAGTAGCCACTGTGGAGGTCTAGTGAGGAGAACCAGGCGGACCTCCTAACCAGGTCCAGCAACTCATCGATACGTGGTGTGGGGTATGAGTCCTTCCTGGTTACCTCATTCAGCTGCCTGTAGTCCGCACAGAACCTCAGCTTGCAGCACCCATCTACACACAATGACAAAGTGAAAACATGTTTGTTTTTTTATTGTTGCAATTGTATTGAAAATTAAATACAGAAATATCTCATTTACATAAGTATTCATGCCCTTGAGTCAATACATGTTAGAACCTTTGGCAGCGATTACAGCTGTGAGTCTTTCTGGGTAAGTCTCTAAGAGCTTTCCACACCTGGATTGTACAATATTTTCCCACAAATCTTTTCAAAATTCTTCAAGCTCTGTCAAATTGGCTGTTGATCATTGCTACACAACCATTTCCACGTTTTGCACAGATTTTCAAGCTGATTTAAGTCAAAACTATTACTCTGCCACTCAAGAACATTCACTCCAGTGTAGGTTTATCCTTGTGTTTTAGGTTATTGTCCTGCTGAAACGTGAATTAATTTCCCAGCATCTGGTGGAAAGCAGACTGAACCAGGTTTTCCTCTAGGATTTTGCCTGTGCATAGCTCCATTCCACAATTTCTTTTAATCCTGAAAAACTCCCCAGTCCTTAACCAGTTAAATGTAACTGAAAATGTCCTCTAAATAATCCCCCAAATGAATTATTTATAAAAATTGTTATAAATGACTGGGGTGTAGTCACTTTTGAGGACACAAGCTCAAGTACACAGTACAAATATGATAAAATATGAAATATTTGAAATTATGTATTTCCTATTCAATAAAACTGTATGAGCAAGACATGCAATGACTTATATGCTTTCTAAATATAGCATAATTGTAAGGTCCAGGGGGGGGGGGTCTGGAAGCAGGTGCAGAAGGTGAGTTTCATAATAATTACAAAACAGGAGCTGCGTACTGAACGCACACAACAACAAAAAACAACACAGCCTGATGACCGAGGAAACTGAGAGCTATATGAAGGAAGAGTAATCAGGGTGGTGATGAAGTCCAGGTGCTTAACGATGGGGAGCAGGTGTGCGCAATGATGGTTGCCAGGTGTGCGCAATGTGGGTTGCCGGTGTTGTGCCGAAAAGTTCCCCCCTGCCAGAACACGCACGCACTGAATTCTTCATTGCTGCGACTTGCTTGCTGGTTGAGATTTCTGTTCACGTTAGGCTGCGTTTAATTTGGCTTTGTATTTCGGTTTGATCGCGAATCGTGGGGAGGCACTTGTAATGTCTGCAGTTTTCGGTTTGGCTTTTTGTTTCAAGTGTTAGTATATAAATACATCTCTTTGCCAAAATTCGTCTTCTTTCCCATGTCTTATTTGACTAGTAGTTGTTCTGAAATGTTTATTGCTTGCCTACATTTTACTCCCTCCTCTATGTTTAATATAACACACATACATTAATTATTCATTTCGGTTGCCTATCCTGATGTGAAGTTTGTTCTATAGAAAGTATTTGAATCTGATGTGTGCCACAGAATGTATATGACTCTAGCTTCAAAATTAAGGAAATTAGAAGGGGGACTGTTCTATTTTGGGACTGTGTGCTCAAAATGATAGACTAAAGAATTTTGGATCATTTCTATCACTTTAATAATTCAATGATTCATTTAGGCCTATCCAAATAAAAATAGGCCTTCAACTTGTAGGCACTACAATTTAGGCTATCATTTTGGGTACTGGTGTCTTGTGGAATAATTTTAAGAACTCAATTTTGTGTTTTATAACTGTTTCTATTATAAGGCTCCCCTTAAAAAGAGACCCTAGCTCACAGGCCTCTAAATATAGCCTCTAAATACATGTTAAACAAAAATATTTGAAGAAGCACGTGCAGTGGCTGATAGGGAAAACAGATCTGGCAATAAGGCTATAGATAGTCTTGACCATTTGGGACCCTTCAGCTATTTCACTCGGGACATGTTATAGCCAAGACCTAATATTTTGTTTTGTCTCATTTATTGATATGGATATAGCTTCAGCGTGATGGGGTTGTGTAATGCAAATGGCTGTAACAAGCCTGCATACAGAGCCTAATATAAGGCCTACACTCCGTGCTCCCAAATACTGGAAGTGTTATTCATTAGGTTACATCATCATCACAGGAGCCCCATGCGGCTATAAAAATAAATGGCCATTAAATAACACACAATAGCATGGCATATATAAATAGCACAATAGGCCTAGCCTAAATAATATTTCCTTTCTATTTTGCAGCTCAGGCAGTTATTCTAGACAAGGCTCTTCTGTGTCTTTATCATTCTCACACAAGTCATTTGCTGAATGCCAAAGCCTATACTCCGCCATCTACTGGTATAACATCATTATTCAATGCAGTTCTAAAACAAGCTCTAGACTTTTATTTTGGAAATGAAGCCGGAAGCTGCAAAGCACTCTAATGTCTGGGCTAGAGTTGCTTGATTGACTAGCTAACTTCAACTAGCTACAGTACGTTCGCTTCATGTCCTTCGCAGGTGCCACATTACTGACAAAAGTTTGTACGCATAAAAAATATCTGTAACCGAATAAAGGGAGATGTAAAGTTAGAATTGAATGTGTAAATGTTAATTCATAGTCGTAACATAGGGTTTGTACGTTTATAGATCAAATTTAATGTTTACGTTTCATGCATGGCTTTTCTTACTATCCTAACAATTTACTTATGGATTTTCTTATGATCTTAACGATAGGTACGTTCAACCTTTTGGCAGCTATCTCGCTCCATACATGTGCTTTGTCAGTGGTTGCAAAGTAAGGTTCAGCCAGGAGGTCATGGACAGTCGGAAGAGAGAATGAAATTGTAGGAGGGACATACCAGTGGTTTCAAATTTCACATACTGTGTCACACGGGCTCAGATATACATACTACTGTGTTCGTGGGAACCAGGGCTATCGCTCAATGCAAGCAATTTTGATCTACGGTGTCCACAGATTGATTTATAAGGGAAAATATTGGTTAGAACTGGTACCAGAACCACACAGGTCCCCAAATCAGGGGACCTTACATCTACAAGTGATTAAGACCATAACATGATGCAGCCACCACTATGCTTGAAAATATGGAGCATGGTTCTCAGTAATGTGTTCTATTGGATTTGCCCTGAACTTAACACTTTCTATTCAGGACAAAAAGTGAAATCCTTTTTTTGCATTATTACTTTAGTGCCTTGTTGCAAACAAGATTCATGTTTTGGAATATTTGTATTCTCTACAGGCTTCCTTCTTTTCACTCTGTCATTTAGGTTAGTATTGTGGAGTAAGTACAATGTTGTTGCTCCATCATCAGTTTCCTCCTATCACAAACATTCAACTCTGTAACTGTTTTAAAGTCACCATTGGCCTCATGGTGAAATCCCAGAGTGGTTTCCTTCCTCTCCGGCAACTGAGTCAGGAAGGATGCATATATCTTTGAAGTGATTGGGTGTATTAATACACCATTCAAAGTGTAATTAATAACTTCATCATGCTCAATGGAATATTCAATATCTGCTTTTCTTCTTTTTTTTTACCCATCTACCAATAGCTTGTCCTTCTGACCTCCCTGGTCTTTGTGGATGAATCTGTGTTTGAAATTCACTGCTCGACTGAGGGACATTACAGATGTGTGGGATACAGAGATGAGGTAGTCATTCAACAAGCAAGCTTATAACTTTAACTAGTGCACAAAGAGTGAGTCCATGCAACTTAATATGTGACTTGTTAAGTATATTCTTGTTCCTGAACTTATTTAGGCTTGCCATAACAAAGGGGTTGAATACTTGACAGAAGATGTTTCAGCTTTTCATGTTTAATTATTCAGCAGAAATGTCTACTTTGACATTATGAGGTATTGTGTGTAGGCCAGTGATAAAATACCTCAATTTAATCCATTTTAAATTCAAGCTGTAACACAGCGAAATGTGGAAAAGTCAAGGGGTGTGAATAAGGTCTGATAAACGAGTCCCCATGCCTCTTCCAGATGTGACAGCCTCTCCATCATCTAACTGCCAATGTGGATGAATGTCTCAACTCAGAGTATTCCTCAGCTCCTGGCAACATATCCCCAAATGTGTGGCGTGAGACCTGCACCTTCCACCTGCCTCTCTCATCGCCTTGCCTTTGTGGGAATGAATTGCCCATTTGGGGCTAAAATCATAATAGACAGAGAGAAACAGCATTGTAATTATGTGTAATTATGAATGAGTAAGCTCATTGTGTTCCAGATTGGTGGCCAGGACAGGCAGAAGAAGAGCTTTACAGCAGAAGATCTGCCAGGGCCCCAATCTCTGGTTTCCCTGTATTGAAAGTAGAGAGAGACAGAGGCACTCTGGCAATAGGAACCAGTCTTCACATGTGTCATCTGCTTAAATACAAAAGAGCCAGTGAGCTCAAACAGCATAGCTAGTTATAAATAGCGTAGTGCCTCTGCATGCTTTTACTAAATTGCTTCTCCCCTGTCTTCACTGTGTCTGTCATTAAGATGCACTCAGTTCACTCAGTAATGGACATGCTGCTGATGATTCACCCTGGCCTGTACACGCTTGTCATTTGGGCCTAAATATATGCCAGTATACAAACAAGCACACTCACACAGCTCTACAAGCTCACACACACAATACAACAAACAAGCGATGCGACTGAACGTTTATCATCAGAAGGTACAGTAGTTAGCTAGCTGAATTACCGTAAACTCTGAAAACAAATGTGTTATAACAATACACATGATTGAGTATGAATTTGTATTTCACGTCACTGCTACTAACTACATAGACGCAGGTAAAAGTAGTCTCCCATGGTGGGAGGAAGTCTGCCTAAATGCACATCAGTTCATCCATAAAAACAGAATAGAATTGACACAAAGCCTGCATAATGGGCGACTTCTCTGTTCTGATCTTCTACCTTTCCTTTGTCTAAAGTTTCTCAGAAAATTACAACATGGATTCTGTGCTCTTATCCATAGAAAGCCATTGTATGAATTATGTGTGGGAGAATGTAATTAATAAAACCGAGTCCAATTGAACTGTGACAGATCCCCTCGATTCAAGTAGACTGAGAGAAATGCAATTTCTCTCTCCTTCTCGCCACATTGTACCTCATTTGTCAATCTATTAAGCCAAAAAGAGAACTACTACAGACTGTGACTATGAGACTTAAGAGTTAGAGGCTTATGTTTGAAAAATGCCTAACATTCCAACTTGACTATCCAATTCATCAACTCATAGATAACCTTAATAGGCCCCTCCGATTTGTATTAGAGCACCGTGAAACATAGAAGAATTCAAAAATAGTAATAAAAACATCCCACACTGTAGTATCAACACCTCTAACATGTCATGCCCAATATTCTCAGACATTGACCATACAAATCTATCTCCTATTGCTGAGGAAGAGGAAGGAGAGGAGATAGGTCCAGGAGCATGTCTACCACAGTTAGACATTTCCATAGAAGCCCACCCTGTCTTGCTGCTTCTCACCAGCCTGGATCCACCTGCTCAGGTAAATGGGTCCCCACACAAACGTTCACAGGCTCCCGCAGATCATCAGGAAGTGACCTCATCTTCCTCTTGTGATACGCCAGGGCCCCCTGATTGAGCTGCAGACAGGTGGACGTGAGAGGTCAGAGAGGGTGAGTGGGTGAGAGAGAGACTCATAACCCAATCCGGCTCGTAACAAAGAGGGAGACAACGCGGAGATAAAGAAATAGCAAACATATTTATTAATTACAGGATTAACTAAATGTCAATATAAATAACCCTTATAGATGTATACTGTATGTTATCCGAAGGTCAAGGTGGATGACCTCTGCAACCCTGCATTCAGGTCTGCATGATATTTAATTTTGGAAGCATGAACTGGAAAATCTGAAGCCTATACGTGCATCAGAAAAAAATCCATATGATGTTCACACATCAGCATTGGAACTCTTCTGTATCTAGCACATGTTGGAACACAAGATAGAATTCCACATTTGTAATTTGTTGACCAGTAGGCATATAGGATCTGTACATGCTTAAGATTGAACTGTATGCAATATGCGTTATTACATGGGTTAGCTCATCTGCGTATTGGATGGCCAAGGCCTGGATGGCCAATCTGTTGTAACAACATTTACGACAACCGGCACTATATACCAATGCATGCGTACAGACATGTACGGACAGGTGTGTGTATGTGAATGTGTCAGACCAGGGATCAAATACATGTGTATTTGATTATTTGTTATTTGCATACTTACTTTCTGTGTATTTGAGTATCTTCAAGTAACATGGACCAAATCAAGTATTTCTTTTGGAATTATTTGAAAGTATTTTCAAATAATTTCCTATAAATAGCTTACAGTTTGAAAATATTTTCAAATACTTCTTTCAAAAACATTATTTCAAATACTCCTAGGACCTGGGTTCAAATGAATGGGAGTATTTATGTGTATTTGAAAATGCTCTATGTATTTAATTTTTTTCAAATACATGCCAGTGCTTTCCAAGTGTATTTCCAATTACATTGCAATATGCAACTACTTGTATTTTCAAAAAAATATATTTGAATACTTACTTCAAAATGTATGTGAAAGTAAATAAAATAATTGTGTGTGTGTGTGTGTGTGTGTTTGTTTACAGCACCTGATTGGCCAGGCCTGGTGTCTCTTCACCAGAGTATCCTGCTGAGGACTGCTGTCTGTAGACTACAGTACCAATACGTGTGTAATGTAGTTCGTCTGCTGTTTGAAGAGAGTCAGACCGAAATGCAGCGTGTAGGTTACTTATGACTTTTAATGAAGAAAATAGCGGTACATGAAATAACTGAAAATACGAAAACAACAAACGAGTGAAACTAATACAGCCTATCTGGTGACTAACACAGAGACAGGTACAATCACCCACGAAATACAACGGGCACTCAAGCTACCTAAATACGGTTCCCAATCCGAGACAACTAGAATCAGCTGACTCCAATTAGGAATCGCCTCAGGCAGCCAAGCCTAACTAGACACACCCCTACTAATACACACTCCCAATTAATACAAACCCCAATACGAAATACAACATATAAACCCATGTCACACCCTGGCCTACCTAAACATATAACAAAAACACAAGATACAATGACCAAGGCGTGACAGAACCCCCCCCCCCTAAGGTGCGGACTCCGGGACGCACCTCAAGAGCATAGGGAGGGTCCGGGTGGGCGTCTGTCCATGGTGTCGGTTCTGGCTCGGGACGTGGACCCCACTCCATAAATGTCCTAGTTCCTCCTCTTCGAGTCCTAGGATAATCCACCTTCTCCGCCGACCATGGCCTAATAGTCCTCACCCTGATCCCCACATAACTGAGGGGCAGCTCGGGACCGAGGGGCAGCTCGGGACCGAGGGGCAGCTCGGGACAGAGGGGCAGCTCGGGACAGAGGGGCAGCTCGGGACAGAGGGGCAGCTCGGGACAGAGGGGCAACTCGGGACAGAGGGGCAACTCAGGACAGAGGGGCAACTCAGGACAGAGGGGCAACTCAGGACAGCGGGGCAGCTCGGGACAGAGGGGCAGCTCGGGACAGAGGGGCAACTCAGGACAGAGGGGCAACTCAGGACAGAGGGGCAACTCAGGACAGAGGGGCAACTCAGGACAGCAGGGCATCTCAGGACAGAGGAGCATCTCGGGACAGAGGGGCAGCCCGGGACAGAGGGGCAGCCCGGGACAGAGGAGCAGCCCGGGACCGAAGCAGCCCAGTACTGAGGGGAAGCCCGGTACTGAGAGGCAGCCCAGTACAGAGAGGAAGCCTTGTACTGAGAGGCAGCCCAGTACAGAGAGGAAGCCTAGTACTAAGAGGAAGCTCAGTACTGAGAGGAAGCTCAGGCAGGTAGTAGGCTCCGGTAAATCCTGGCTGGCTGGTAGAACTGGATGATTCCGGTTGTCTGGCCGATCTAGAAGATCTTGGCAGACTGGCACTTCTGGCGGATCCTGGCAGACTGGCACTTCAGGCGGATCCTGGCAGACTGGTGACGCTGGGCCGACTGGCGGCGCTGGGCAGACAGGAGACTCCGGCAGCGCAGGAGAGGAGAAAGACTCTGGCTGCGCTGAACAGGCGGGAGACTCCAACAGTGCAGGAGAGGAGAAAAGCTCTGGCTGCGCTGAACAGACGAGGCGCACTGGACGCGCTGGGCCGACTGGTAGCACTGGTGGCGCTGGACAAACAGGAGACTCCGGCAGCGCAGGAGAGGAGAAAGGCTCTGGCTGCGCTAAACAGGCTGGAGACTCCGATAGCACAGGAGGGGAGAAAAGCACTGGCTGTGCTGAACAGGCGATGCGCACTGGACGCGCTGGACCGACTGGGAGCACTGGTGGCGCTGGACAGACAGGAGACTCCGGCAGCGCAGGAGAGGAGAAAGGCTCTGGCTGCGCTAAACAGGCGGGAGACTCCGATAGCGCAGGAGAGGAGAACAGCTCTGGTTGCGCTAAACAAGCGGGAGACTCCGGCAGCGCAGGAGGGGAGAAAAGCACTGGCTGCGCTGAACAGGCGAGGCGCACTGGAGGCCTGGTGCGTGGTGCTGGAACTGGTGGTACTGGCGCGAGGACACGCACAGGAAGCCTGGTGCGGGGAGCTGCTACCGGAGGACTGGTGTGTAGAGGTGGCTCTGGATAGACCGGACCGTGCAGGCGCACTGGAGCTCTTGAGCACCGAGCCTGCCCAAGCTTACCTGGCTCGATGCCCACTCTAGCCCGGCCAATAGGAAGGGCTGGTATGAGTCGCAGCTGGCTCTGCACCCGCACTGGAAACACTGTGCGCTCCATAGCATAACATGGTGCCTGCCCGGTCTTTCTAGCCCAACGGTGAGCACAGGGAGTATGCGCAGGTTTCCTACCTGGCATAACTATTCTCCCTTTTAGCCCCCCCCAATAATTTTTTTGGGGTGACTTTCCGGTTTCGTCGCAGTGCTGCCTCCTCATACTCGCGCCTCTCCGCTTTAGCTACTTCTATTTCCTCCTTGGGACTGCGATATTCTCCCGGCTGCGCCCAGGGTCCTTTTCCGTCTAATATCATCTCCCAAGACCAGAAGTCCTCATATTGCTGCTCCTCACAATTAACAGGGAGAGTAGGCTCAGGTCTGACTCCTGACTCTGCCACTCTCTCTCTGCGCTTTCCCCGTTACCTACGGTTTTCGCTCTGTATAGCCGTGCTTTCCTTTTCGATTCCATCCGTGTATAGCCCTCTTCACATTGCTGTAGGGAATCCCAGGCGGGCTCCTGCACTCGCTCTGGGTCGGCAGCCCACCTGTCGATTTCTTCCCATGTCGTATAATCCCTGCTTCTGCCGTCCATAACGTCCTCCTTTAGATCCTGCCAGTTCACACGCTGCTCGGTCTGTGAATGGTGGTGGGCGATTCTGTAATGTAGTTAGTCTGCTGTTTGAAAAGAGTCAGACCGAAATGCAGCGTGTAGGTTACTCATGACTTTTAATGAAGAAAATAGCGGTACATGAAATAACTGAAAATACGAAAACAACAAACGAGTGAAACTAATACAGCCTATCTGGTGACTAACACAGAGACAGGTACAATCACCCACGAAATACAACGCGCACTCAAGCTACCTAAATACGGTTCCCAATCCGAGACAACTAGAATCAGCTGACTCCAATTAGGAATAGCCTCAGGCAGCCAAGCCTAACTAGACACACCCCTACTAATACACACTCCCAATTAATACAAACCCCAATACGAAATACAACATATAAACCCATGTCACACCCTGGCCTACCCAAACATATAACAAAAACACAAGATACAATGACCAAGGCGTGACAACGTGTCAATGAGGGCAGAGACTTTGAATGGCTGTGTGTGAATGCCAAGCAAGCGTGAATGCCTGAAGGACATGAAGAGTATGTCTGTAAACAGTTAATCTGGTCAGTTACTCTACCCGTTACAAATTAGATGCTACAGTACAGTGGCAAGAAAAAGTATGTGAACCCTTTGTAATTACCTGGATTTCTGCATAAATTGGTTATCAAATTTGATCTGATCAATAGACAAACATAGTGTGCTTAAATTAATAACACACACATTATTGTATTTTACTTGTCTATATTGAATATATCCTTTAAACAATCGCAGTGAAGGCTGGATAAAATATGTGAACCACTAGGCTAAGGGCTTCTTCAAAAGCTAATTGGAGTCAGGAGTCAGCTAACTTGGAGTCCAATCAATGAGATTGGAGATGCTGGTTAGAGCTGCCTTGCCCTATAAAAAACACACAACATTTGAGTTTGCTATTCACAAGAAGCATTGCCTGATGTGAACCATGCCTCAAACAAAAGAGATCTCAGAAGACCTACTTAAGAATTTAAGAATTTTTAAGATTAAGAATTTTTGACTTGCAGAAAAGGGTTACAAAAGTATCTCTAAAAGCCTTGATGTTTATCAGTCCATGGTAAAGACAAATTGTCTAGAAATGGGGAAAGTTAAGCATTGTTGTTACTCTCCCTAGGAGTGGCCACCCTGCAAAGATGACTGAAGAGCACAGCACTGCATGCTCAATGAGGTTAAGAAGAATCCTAGAGTGTCAGCTAAAGACTTCCAGATATCTCTGGAACATGCTAACATCTCTGTTGACGATTCTACAATTAGTAAAACACTAAACAGGAATGGTGTTCATGGGAGGACACCATGGAAGAAACCACTGCTGTCAAAAAAGTCTGAAGTTTGCAAAAGTGGACCTGGACATTCCACAGCGCTACTGGCAAAATATTCTGTTAACAATGAAACTACAGTTGTTGTTTGGAAGGAACACACAACACTATGTGTGGGAAAAAAAGGCACAGCACACCAACATCAAAACCTCATCCCAACTGTAAAGTATGGTGGAGGGAGCATTATGGTTTGGGGCTACTTTGCTGCCTCAAGGCCTTGACGTATTGCTATCATTGACGGAAAAATGAATTCCCATGTTTATCAAGACATTTTGCAGGAGAATGTTAGGCTATCTGTCAGCCAACTGAAGCTCAGCAGAAGTTGAGTGATGCAACAGGACAACGACCCAAAACACAGAAGTAAATCAACAACAGAATGGCTTCAACAGAAGAAAATACGCCTTCTAGAGTGACCCAGTCAGAGTCCTGACCTCAACCCGATTGAGATGCTTTGGCATGACCTCAGGAAAGTGGTTCACACCAGACATCCCAAGAATATTGCTGAACTGAAACAGTTTTGTAATGAGGAATGGTCCAAAATTCTTCCTGACGGTTGTGTAGGTCTGATCCGCAACTACAGAAAATGTTTGGTTGAGGTTATTGCTGCCAAAGGAGGGTCAACCAGTTATTAAATCCAAGGGTTCACATACTTTTCCCACCCTGCACTGTGAATGTTTACACAGTGTGTTCAATAAAGACATGAAAACGTATAATTGTTTGTGTTTTTAATTTAAGCAGACTGTGTTTGTCTATTGTTGTGAGCTAGATGAAGATCAGATCAAATTTTTATGAACAATTTATGCAGAAATCCATGTATTTCCAAAGGGTTCACATACTTTTTCTTGCCACTCAGGAGGTGCAACCTGAGAGGAGATCAATACTGATGGCTCACAATAGATTGGACAATTCCATCAAGTGGTCTTTTGTTGTGTTGGCCAAATAAGTTATCACATTATAACCCCTCTCTGAAATGCAAACTACCAGTAAAACGTTTTAGAACACCTACTCATTCAAGGGTTTTTCTTTATTTTTTTACTATTTTCTAAATTGTAGAATAATAGTGAACACATCAAAATAATGAAATAACACATGTAGTAACCAAAAAAGTGTTACAAATTAAAATACATTTTAGATTCTTCAAAGTAGCCTCCCTTTGCCTTGATGACAGCTTTGTACACGCTCTCAGCTTTGACATTCTCTCAACCAGCTTCATGGGGTAGTCACCTGGAATGATTTCAATTAACAGGTGTGCCTTAAAAGTTAATTTGTGGAATTTCTTTCCTTCTTAATGTATTTGAGCCAATGAGTGTTGTGACAATGTAGGGGTACTATACAGAAGATGGCCCTATTTGGAAAAGTCCAAATTATGACTCAAATAAGCAAAGAGAAATGACAGTCCATCATTACTTTAAGACATGAAGGTCAGTCAATATGGAACATTTCAAGAACTTTGAAAGTTTCTTAAAGTGCAGTTGCAAAACCCATCAAGCGCTATGATGAAACTGGCTCTCATGAGGATCGCCACAGGAAAGGAAGACCCAGAGTTACCTCTGCTGCAGAGGATAAGTTCATTAGAGTTACCAGCCTCTGAAATTTCTGCCCAAATAAATGCTTCACAGAGTTCAAGTAACAGACACATCTCAACATCAACTGTTCAGAGGAGACTGTGTGAATCAGGCCTTCATGGTCAAATTTCAAAGAAACCACTACTAAAGGCCACCAATAATAAGAAGAGACTTGCTTGGGCCAAGAAACACGAGAAATGGACATTAGACCGGTGGAAATCTGTCCTGATATTCGGTTCCAACCGACTTGTCTTTGTGAGACATCGTGTGGGTGAACGGATGATCTCCGCATGTGTATTTCCCACCATAAAGCATGGAGGAGGATGTGTTATGGTGTTGGGGTGCTTTGTTGATGACACTGTCTGTCATTTATTTAGAATTCAAGGCACACTTAACCAGCATGGCTACCAAAGCATTCTGCAGCGATACACTGCTTAGTGGGACTATCATTTGTTTTTCAACAGGACAATAACCCAACACACCTCCAGGCTGTGTAAGGGCTATTTTACCAAGAAGGAGAGTGATGGAGTGCTGCATCAGATGACTTGGCCTCCACAATCCCCCGACCTCAACCAAATTGAGATGGTTTGGGATGAGTTGGACCGCAGGGTGAAGAAAAATCAGCATTCCGGTGCTCAGCATATCTGGGAGCTCCCTCAACACTTGGAAAAGCATTCCAGGTGAAGCTGGTTGAGAGAATTCCAAGAGTGTGCAATGCTGTCATCAAGGCAAATGGTGTCTATTTGAAGAATCTCAAATATAAAATGTTATTTTATTTGTTTAATTAACACTTTTTTGGTTACTACATGATTCCATATGTGGCACGTGTGTCTGCGTGTGAGTGAACAGACAGGGTGGTCGTGAATGAATCACATTTCTGTACAATACACTTCCTGTTCCACTCTCCCTGTCTACCACAGTAGATAATGATAATGAAAACCATGTGCATTTCTGAATGTGGATGTGGAAAGCCCTGAAATAGTTACAGAGACACGTGTACATCCTGTTGTTGCCATTAAAGTAATAGACCTGAGACATCTATAATTATAATCTGTAATAGCAAGTTCTATTTTAACTCAAAAGGAATATACTTGCCACTGTATCAGTCTTGGCAGACTCCTCAGCCAGGCCCACGCTCACTGCCCTTTTCAGCCTAAGTATATATATAAAAATAATGTAATTGATTATGTTACCATTAAACTTTGTAGTCTATGTCTAAAATGAAGATGTTCCAACTCAGAACACAGCAGCACTCTACCACGTGCAAATGATTTTGCTTTCCAACCTGCATTTAAAGCTCCTAATACAAGAACACTATGCACTGTACCAGTACATTGAACAATGATTGAATCAATGAGTTGAATGAGTGGTCTTTTATGTGATTCCATAAGTACACATTCAGCTCATCTTGCCTTGTCTGAACCTGAGCGCTTTGACTGCCCTTACTTCTTAGTCTCCTTGGATTCACTTGGGGAGGAAACAGACAACACTCGTCACTGGAGATGATTTTGAGGCCATTTAAGTGAAAGCCTCACTCAGCCCATTACATGAAAACTATCATTCCAAAAATATATTCTGCAGCCAGGCTGTAAGATATTGTTCCAGTTCATATTTTGTAAGTGTAAGGGGTAATTAAAGATGTCCAGTATCTGTTTGATAAGTAAAAACAGAAGGTATCTTATCCCTTATACTGCTGTTTGAACACCTGGTGGCTAACGGCTGGCCTTAGATAACCATCTGCCGGGTGGAGACACTGGATTACAATCACAAGCACTCCCTGTCTTATATACGCATATACAGTGCCTTGTGAAAGTATTCACCCCTTGGGATTTTTCCTATTTTGTTGCCTTACAACCTGGAATTAAAATAGATTTTTGGGGGGGTTGTATCATGTGATTTACACAACATGTGTGTGTGTGTGTGAAGGTAATCCAGTGTAAACCAAACAGATACTGGACCACTTTGAAGATGCAAACAACTTTTTATTGTGAAACAAACAAGAAAAAAGACAAAACAGAACTTGAGCGTGCATAACTATTCACCCCCCAAAGTCAATACTTTGTAAAGCCACTTTCTTGCAGAAATTATGGCTATATATACTTGGTATATCTAGCCATTGGGATTTTTGCCCATTCTTCAAGGCAAAACTTGAAGAATGGGCAAAAAAACCCTTTCGGAAAAGCTGACCACGACTCCATTTTGCTGATCCCTGCCTACAGGCAGAAATTAAAACAAGAGGCTCCAACGCTGAGGTCTGTCCAACGCTGGTCAGAACAAGCTGACTCTACACTCCAAGACTGCTTCCATCACGTGGACTGGGACATGTTTCGTATTGCGTCAGATGGAAATATTGACGAATACGCTGATTCGGTGTACGAGTTCATTAGAACGTGCGTCGAAGATGTTGTTCCCATAGCAACGATAAAAACATTCCCAAACCAGAAACCGTGGATTGATGGCAGCATTCATATGAAACTGAAAGCGCGAACCACTGCTTTTAATCAGGGCAAGGTGTCTGGTAACATGTCCGAATATAAACAATGCAGCTATTCCCTCCGCAAGGCTATTAAACAAGCTAAGCGTCAGTACAGAGACAAAGTGGAATCTCAATTCAATGGCTCAGACACAAGAGGCATGTGGCAGGGTCTACAGTCAATCACGGACTACAAGAAGGAACCCAGCCCAGTCACGGACCAGGATGTCTTGCTCCCAGGCAGACTAAATAACTTTTTTGCCCGCTTTGAGGACAATACAGTGCCCCTGACACGGCCTGCAACGAAAACATGCGGTCTCTCCTTCACTGCAGCCGAGGTGAGTAAGACATTTAAACGTGTTAACCCTCGCAAGGCTGCAGGCCCAGACGGCATCCCCAGCCGCGCCCTCAGAGCATGCGCAGACCAGCTGGCCGGTGTGTTTACGGACATATTCAATCAATCCCTATACCAGTCTGCTGTTCCCACATGCTTCAAGAGGGCCACCATTGTTCCTGTTCCCAAGAAAGCTAAGGTAACTGAGCTAAATGACTACCGCCCCGTAGCACTCACTTCCGTCATCATGAAGTGCTTTGAGAGACTAGTCAAGGACCATATCACCTCCACCCTACCTGACACCCTAGACCCACTCCAATTTGCTTACCGCCCAAATAGGTCCACAGACGATGCAATCTCAACCACACTGCACACTGCCCTAACCCACCTGGACAAAAGGAATACCTATGTGAGAATGCTGTTCATCGACTACAGCTTGGCATTCAACACCATAGTACCCTCCAAGCTCGTCATCAAGCTCGAGACCTTGGGCCTCGACCCCGCCCTGTGCAACTGGGTACTGGACTTCCTGACGGGCCGCCCCCAGGTGGTGAGGGTAGGCAACAACATCTCCTCCCCGCTGATCCTCAACACGGGGGCCCCACAAGGGTGCGTTCTGAGCCCTCTCCTGTACTCCCTGTTCACCCACGACTGCGTGGCCATGCACACCTCCAACTCAATCATCAAGTTTGCGGACGACACAACAGTGGTAGGCTTGATTACCAACAACGACGAGACGGCCTACAGGGAGGAGGTGAGGGCCCTCGGAGTGTGGTGTCAGGAAAATAACCTCACACTCAACGTCAACAAAACTAAGGAGATGATTGTGGACTTCAGGAAACAGCAGAGGGAACTCCCCCCTATCCACATCGATGGAGAGGGTAGCTAGTTTTAAGTTCCTCGGCATACACATCACAGACAAACTGAATTGGTCCACTCACACTGACAGCGTCGTGAAGAAGGCGCAGCAGCGCCTATTCAACCTCAGGAGGCTGAAGAAATTTGGCTTGTCACCAAAAGCACTCACAAACTTCTACAGATGCACAATCGAGAGCATCCTGGCGGGCTGTATCACCGCCTGGTACGGCAACTGCTCCGCCCTCTACCGTAAGGCTCTCCAGAGGGTAGTGAGGACTGCACAACGCATCACCGGGGGCAAACTACCTGCCCTCCAGGACACCTACACCACCCGTTGTTACAGGAAGGCCATAAAGATCATCAAGGACATCAACCACCCGAACCACTGCCTGTTCACCCCGCTATCATCCAGAAGGCGAGGTCAGTACAGGTGCATCAAAGCTGGGACCGAGAGACTGAAAAACAGCTTCTATCTCAAGGCCATCAGACTGTTAAACAGCCACCACTAACATTGAGTGGCTGCTGCCAACACACTGTCATTGACACTGACCCAACTCCAGCCATTTTAATAATGGGAATTGATGGGAAATGATGTAAATATATCACTAGCCACTTTAAACAATGCTACCTTATATAATGTTACTTACCCTACATTATTCATCTCATATGCATATGTATATACTGTACTCTACATCATCGACTGCATCCTTATGTAATACATGTATCACTAGCCACTTTAACTATGCCACTTTGTTTACTTTGTCTACACACTCATCTCATATGTATATACTGTACTCGATATCATCTACTGTATGCTGCTCTGTACCATCACTCATTCATATATCCTTATGTACATATTCCTTATCCCCTTACACTGTGTATAAGACAGTAGTTTTGGAATTGTTAGTTAGATTACTTGTTGGTTATCACTGCATTGTCGGAACTAGAAGCACAAACATTTCGCTACACTCGCACTAACATCTGCTAACCACGTGTATGTGACAAATAAAATTTGATTTGATTTGATTTGAACTGCTCCAGCTCCTTCAAGTTGGATGGGTTCCTGCTGGTGTACAGCAATATTTAAGTCATACCATAGATTCTAAATTGTATTGAGGTCTTGGCTTTGACTAGGCCATTCCAAGACATTTAAATTTCCCCTTAAACCACTCAAGTGTTGCTTTAGCAGTATGCTTAGGGCCACTGTCCTGCTGGAAGGTGAACCTCCGTCCCAGTCTCAAATCTCTGGAAGACTGAAACAGGTTTCCCTCAATAATTTCCCTGTATTTAGCACCATCCATCAGTCCCTCAATTCTGACCAGTTTCCCAGTCACTGCCGATGAAAAATATCCCCACAGCATAATGCTGCCACCATGGTTTTCTCTGGGTGATTTTATTTTTATTTATTTATTTCACCTTTATTTAACCAGGTAGGCTAGTTGAGAACAAGTTCTCATTTGCAACTGCGACCTGGCCAAGATAAAGCATAGCAGTGTGAACAGACAACACAGAGTTACACATGGAGTAAACAATTAACAAGTCAATAATACAGTAGAAAAAAGGAGAGTCTATATACATTGTGTGCAAAAGGCATGAGGAGGTAGGCGAATAATTACAATTTTGCAGATTAACACTGGAGTGATAAATGATCAGATGGTCATGTACAGGTAGAGATATTGGTGTGCAAAAGAGCATAAAATAAAATAAATAAAAACAGTATGGGGATGAGGTAGGTAAAAATGGATGGGCTATTTACCGATAGACTATGTACAGCGGCATAGAGGTGATGAGAGGTGTTGGGTTTGTGCCAGACATAGCATTTTCCTTGAAGGCCAAAAAGCTCAATTCTAGTCTCATCTGACCAGAGTACCTTTTATTCTTTCAGCAATGGCTTTTTTTCTGGCCACTCTTCCGTAAAGCCCAGCTCTGTGGAGTGTACGACTTAAAGTGGGCCTATGGACAATTATTCCAATCTCCGCTGTGGAGCTTTGCAGATCCTTCAGGGTTATCTTTGGTCTCTTTGTTTCCTCTCTGATTAATGCCCTCCTTGCCTGGTCCGTGAGTTTTTGTGGGCGGCTCTCTCTTGGCAGGTTTATTGTGGGTGCCATATTCTTTCAATTTTTTAATAAGGGATATAATGGTGCTTCGTGGAAGTTTCTGATATTTTTTTATAATCCAACCCTGATCTGTACTTCTCCACAACTTTGTCCCTGACCTGTTTGGAGAGCTCCTTGGTCTTCATGGTACCGCTTGCTTGGTGGTGCCCCTTGCTTAGTGGTTTTGCAGACTCTCAGGCCTTTCAGAACAGGTGTATATATACTGAGATCATGTGGCACTTAGATTTCAAACAGGTGGACTTTATTTAATTAATTATGTGACTTCTGAAGGTAATTGGTTGCACCAAATCTTTAGGGGCTTCATAGCAAAGGGTGTGAATACATATGCTGTCTCAACTTCCACCGAAGTCGGCTCCTCTCCTTGTTCGGGCGGCGTTCGTCGGTCGATGTCACCGGCTTTTTAGCCATCGCCTCTCCATTTTTCATGTATCCATTTGTTTTGTCTTGTTCCCTATGCACCTGGTTTTCATTCCCCAATCAATATACATGTATTTATTCCTCTGTTCCGCCATCAGGTCTTTGTGTAAGATTGTTTGTGTTATGTTTGTACTGTTGACGCGCCAGACTGGCTTGTTTTTTTCCGTGTTATTTTTCACAAAGACGTTTATTGTTAAACATAATTCTTGTGACTGTTTTGAGCGTTTTGCACTTTTGCTTAAATAAAGTGTGTGCCTGTTCACAAATCTCTGCTCTCCTGCACCTGACTTTGCTACCAGTGCACACACTTTTGACATATGCACGCACCACTTTTCTGTTTTAATTCTTTTTAATTTTTTGAAACAAGTTATTTATTTAATTTCATTTCACTAATTTGGACTATTTTGTGTATGTCCATTACATGAAATCCAAATAAAAATATATTTAAATTACAGGTTGTAATGCAACAAAGTAGGAAAAACACCAAGTGAGGAGAATTATTTTACAAGGCACTGTATAAGCACACACACACACGCACACGCACACACACACACACACACACACACACACACTCACTCACTCACTCACTCACTCACTCACTCACTCACTCACTCACTCACTCACTCACTCACTCACTCACTCACTCACTCACTCACTCACATATATATATATATATATATATATATATATATATATATATATATATATATATATATATATACAGTGGGGCATGGGGCAAAAAAGTATTTAGTCAGCCACCAATTGTGCAAGTTCTCCCACTTAAAAAGATGAGAGAGGCCTGTAATTGTCATCATAGGTACACTTCAACTATGACAGACAAAATGAGGAAAATAAATCCAGAAAATCACATTGTAGGATTTTTAATGATTTTTTTGCAAATTATGGTGGAAAATAAGTATTTGGTCACCTACAAACAAGCAAGATCTCTGACTCTCACAGACCTGTAACTTCTTCTTTAAGAGGCTCCTCTGTCCTCCACTCGTTGCCTGTATTAATGGCACCTGTTACAGGCCTCTCTCATCTTTTTAAGTGGGAGAACTTGCACAATTGGTGGCTGACTAATGCCTTTTTTGCTCGACTGTACGTACGTACGTACAAGCAAGATTTCTGGCTCTCACAGACCTGTGAGAGGCTTCTTTAAGAGGCTCCTCTGTCCTCCACTCGTTACCTGTATTACAGTTTTTTTCGATTGCTAAACGACAGTGGACACAACTGGAGTCACATGTGCAAAACTCTAACTACAGTCTGCACAGAAGCAGTTCATGTGGACCAAACTCTAGTTCGTTTTTCATTGCTTGAACACAGTTTTCAAAACTCTACACACTTATCCCATGACTTTAACCACAACCTGCACAACACTGTGGATTTACAGCACTTTGTTCAAATGCTAACACCCTGCTGTCATAACTGTGAACCACACATTCAAAACGGAATAGATTTCAGCCTTGTGCCTTTCAAACACTGCTGATTGCAATTTCAGCTGAAAGGCTAAGCAGGTGTCTTGCTTTAGACTTGTTAGTGAACACACACACATATTACAGTATATATATGTAGAGCTCAGAAAAATGGAACAAGGAAGATGGGTTCGTGGAGGGAGAAGGGTGGCAGGGAGAGGGCGGATGCGTGGAGGAAGACAAAGAAGACAAAGAGCTGTTATTTCAGATGAAATAAGGGCTACGCTTATAGACCATGTTGTGAACCATGGTCTCTCATTGAGAGAGGCAGAGTTGAGGGTGCAACCCAATCTGCAAAGATCCACAGTGGCATCTGTAATGCAAATTTCCATCATGCAAACAGGTGAGAGTTACATCCTTACAGTAAATGAAAACATTACAGGAATCTATTTTGTATTGCAATTATAGGATATTTACACAGATATATATTACATATATTACAGTAAGTTTGACTGTAAAATATATTTTTACAACAGGACCCAAAGGCTGCCCCCAACAGGGGAAAGAAGAAAAATATTTTCAAATGCGCAGGAAAATGCTATTGTTGACATGGTTGTTGTCAACATTGCAATAAAACTGCGGGAGATTCAAGATAGAGTGCTGGCTGATAATTGTATTTATTTTATTTCACCTTTATTTAACCAGATAGGCAAGTTGAGAACAAGTTCTCATTTACAATTGCGACCTGGCCAAGATAAAGCAAAGCAGTTTTACAGATACAACGACACAGAGTTACACATGGAGTAAAACAAACATACAGTCAATAATAAGGTATAAAGAAGTCTATATACAATGTGAGTAAATGAGGTGAGAAGGGAGGTAAAGGCAAAAAAGGCCATGGTGGTAAAGTAAATACAATATAGCACGTAAAACACTGGAATGGTAGTTTTGCAATGGAAGAATGTGCAAAGTAGAAATAAAAATAATGGGGTGCAAAGGAGCAAAATAAATAAATAAATAAATAAAATACAGTTGGGAAAGAGGTAGTTGATTGGACTAAATTATAGGTGGGCTATGTACAGGTGCAGTAATCTGTGAGCTGCTCTGACAGTTGGTGCTTAAAGCTAGTGAGGGAGATAAGTGTTTCCAGTTTCAGAGATTTTTGTAGTTCGTTCCAGTCATTGGCAGCAGAGAACTGGAAGGAGAGGCGGCCAAAGAAAGAATTGGTTTTGGGGGTGACCAGAGAGTTATACCTGCTGGAGCGTGTGCGACAGGTGGGAGATGCTATGGTGACCAGCGAGCTGAGATAAGGGGGGACTTTACCTAGCAGGGTCTTGTAGATGACATGGAGCCAGTGGGTTTGGCGACGAGTATGAAGCGAGGGCCAGCCAACGAGAGCATACAGGTCGCAATGGTGGGTAGTATATGGGGCTTTGGTGACAAAACGGATTGCACTGTGATAGACTGCATCCAATTTGTTGAGTAGGGTATTGGAGGCTATTTTGTAAATGACATCGCCAAAGTTGAGGATTGGTAGGATGGTCAGTTTTACAAGGGCATGTTTGGCAGCATGAGTGAAGGATGCTTTGTTGCGAAATAGGAAGCCAATTCTAGATTTAACTTTGGATTGGAGATGTTTGATATGGGTCCGGAAGGAGAGTTTACAGTCTAACCAGACACCTAAGTATTTGTAGTTGTCCACGTATTCTAAGTCAGAGCAGTCCAGAGTAGTGATGTTGAACAAGCGGGTAGGTGCAGGTAGCGATCGGTTGAAGAGCATGCATTTAGTTTTACTTGTATTTAAGAGCAATTGGAGGCCACGGAAGGAGAGTTATGGCATTGAAGCTTGCCTGGAGGGTTGTTAACACAGTGTCCAAAGAAGGGCCGGAAGTATACAGAATGGTGTCGTTTGCGTAGAGGTGGATCAGAGACTCACCAGCAGCAAGAGCGACCTCATTGATGTATACAGAGAAGAGAGTCGGTCCAAGAATTGAACCCTGTGGCACCCCCATAGAGACTGCCAGAGGTCCGGACAGCAGACCCTCCGATTTGACACACTGAACTCTATCAGAGAAGTAGTTGGTGAACCAGGCGAGGCAATCATTTGAGAAACCAAGGCTGTCGTGTCTGCCGATGAGGATGTGGTGATTGACAGAGTCGAAAGCCTTGGCCAGATCAATGAATACGGTTGCACAGTAATGTTTCTTATCGATGGCGGTTAAGATATCGTTTAGGACCTTGAGCGTGGCTGAGGTGCACCCATGACCAGCTCTGAAACCAGATTGCATAGCAGAGAAGGTATGGTGAGATTCTAAATGGTCGGTAATCTGTTTGTTGACTTGGCTTTCGAAGACCTTAGAAAGGCATGGTAGGATAGATATAGGTTTGTAGCAGTTTGGGTCAAGAGTGTCCCCCCCCCTTTGAAGAGGGGGATGACCGCAGCTGCTTTCCAATCTTTGGGAGTCTCAGACGACACGAAAGAGAGGTTGAACAGGCTAGTAATAGTGGTGGCAACAATTTCGGCAGATAATTTTTGAAAGAAAGGGTCCAGATTGTCTAGCCCGGCTGATTTGTAGGGGTCCAGATTTTGCAGCTCTTTCAGAACATCAGCTGAATGTGTCATGTTTGTCATTTATTATCATGTCTTGTCCCTGTGCTCCCCATGCTATTCGTTTCCCTCTGCTGGTCTTATTTGGTTCTTTCCCTCCTATCCCTCTCTCTCCCCCTCCCTCTCTCACTCTCTCGCTCTCTCTTCTCTCTATCGTTCCGTTCCTGCTCCCAGCTGTTCCTATTCCCCTAATCATCATTTAGTCTTCCCACACCTGTTCCCGATCCTTTCCCCTGATTAGACTCCCTATTTATTCCTTTGTGATCCGTTCCTGTGCCGTCGGTTCCTTGTTTTGTATTCCATGCTGTGATTGCGTTTCGCCCTGTCCTGTCGTGTTTTTTGCCGTGATTGTGTATCACCCTGTCCTGTCGTGTTTTGTGCCTTCTTCAGACGCTGCGTGTGAGCAGGTGTCTCAGTCGACTACGGCCTGCGCCTACCCGAAGCGACCTGCAGTCTGTGGCCGCTTCTCCAGTTGTTTTCCCCCTCTACAAATCTAGAGGATTTCAGTTATTCCGTTTTGAACATTAATAAACTCTGTTTCTGTTAAGTCGCGTTTGGGTCCTCTTTCACCTGCATGACAGAAGGAACCGACCAAGGAATGGACCCAGCGACTTCAGACGCTCGTTACACTGCCGTCGAGTTCCAAGGTTCCATGCTCGGCAGACACGAGCAGGAATTGTCCGCTGCTCGCCATGCCGTGGAGAACCTGGCCGCTCAGGTTTCCGACCTCTCTGGACAGTTCCAGAGTCTACGTCTCGTGCCACCTGTTACTTCCTGGCCTGCCGAGCCTCCAGAACCTAGGGTTAATAACCCACCTTGCTACTCCGGGCAGCCCACTGAGTGCCGCTCCTTTCTCACGCAGTGTGAGATTGTGTTCTCTCTCCAACCCAACACATACTCTAGAGAGAGAGCTCGGGTTGCTTACGTCATTTCACTCCTTACTGGCCGGGCTCGAGAATGGGGCACAGCTATCTGGGAGGCAAGGGCTGATTGCTCTATCAAATTCCAGAACTTTAAAGAGGAGATGATTCGGGTTTTTGACCGTTCAGTTTTTGGTGGGGAGGCTTCTAGGGCCCTGGCTTCCTTATGCCAAGGTGAACGGTCCATAACGGATTATTCCATTGAGTTTCGCACTCTTGCTGCCTCTAGTGAGTGGAACGAGCCGGCGCTGCTCGCTCGTTTTCTGGAGGGACTCCACGCAGTGGTTAAGGATGAGATTCTCTCCCGGGAGGTTCCTTCAGATGTGGACTCTTTGATTGCTCTCGCCATCCGCATAGAACGACGGGTAGATCTTCGTCACCGGGCTCGTGGAAGAGAGCTCGCATCAACGGTGTTTCCCTGCTCCGCATCGCAACCATCTCCCTCCTCTGGCTTTGAGACTGAGCCCATGCAGCTGGGAGGGATTCGCATCTCGAATAAGGAGAGGGAACGGAGGATCACCAACCGCCTGTGCCTCTATTGCGGAGTTGCTGGACATTTTGTTAATTCATGTCCAGTAAGAGGCCAGAGCCCATCAGTAAGCGGAGGGCTACTGGTGAGCGCTACTACTCAGTCCTCTTCATCTAGATCTTGTACTACTATGTCGGTCCATCTACGCTGGACCGGTTCGGGTGCTACATGCAGTGCCTTGATTGACTCTGGGGCTGAGGGTTGTTTCATGGACGAAGCATGGGTTCGGAAACATAACATTCCTTTCAGACCGTTAGACAAGCCTACGCCCATGTTTGCCTTAGATGGTAGTCATCTTCCCAGTATCAAATTTGAGACACTACCTTTAACTCTCACAGTATCTGGTAACCACAGTGAGACTATTTCTTTTTTGATTTTCCGTTCACCGTTTACACCTGTTGTTTTGGGTCATCCCTGGCTAGTATGTCATAATCCTTCTATTAATTGGTCTAGTAATTCTATCCTATCCTGGAACGTTTCTTGTCATGTGAAGTGTTTAATGTCTGCCATCCCTCCCGTTTCTTCTCTCCCTACTTCTCAGGAGGAACCTGGCGATTTGACAGGAGTGCCGGAGGAATATCATGATCTGCGCACGGTCTTCAGTCGGTCCCGAGCCAACTCCCTTCCTCCTCACCGGTCGTATGATTGTAGTATTGATCTCCTTCCGGGGGACCACGCCTCCTCGAGGTAGACTATACTCTCTGTCGGCTCCCGAACGTAAGGCTCTCGAGGATTATTTGTCTGTGTCTCTTGACGCCGGTACCATAGTGCCTTCTTCTTCTCCGGCCGGGGCGGGGTTCTTTTTGTTAAGAAGAAGGACGGTACTCTGCGCCCCTGCGTGGATTATCGAGGGCTGAATGACATAACGGTTAAGAATCGTTATCCGCTTCCCCTTATGTCATCAGCCTTCGAGATTCTGCAGGGAGCCAGGTGCTTTACTAAGTTGGACCTTCGTAACGCTTACCATCTCGTGCGCATCAGAGAGGGGGACGAGTGGAAAACGGCGTTTAACACTCCGTTAGGGCATTTTGAGTACCGGGTTCTGCCGTTCGGTCTCGCCAATGCGCCAGCTGTTTTTCAGGCATTAGTTAATGATGTTCTGAGAGACATGCTGAACATTTTTGTTTTTGTCTATCTTGACGATATCCTGATTTTTTCTCCGTCACTCGAGATTCATGTTCAGCACGTTCGACGTGTTCTACAGCGCCTTTTAGAGAATTGTCTCTACGTAAAGGCTGAGAAGTGCTCTTTTCATGTCTCCTCCGTTACTTTTCTCGGTTCCGTTATTTCCGCTGAAGGCATTCAGATGGATTCCGCTAAGGTCCAAGCTGTCAGTGATTGGCCCGTTCCAAGGTCACGTGTCGAGTTGCAGCGCTTTTAGGTTTCGCTAATTTCTATCGGCGTTTCATTCGTAATTTCGGTCAAGTTGCTGCCCCTCTCACAGCTCTTACTTCTGTCAAGACGTGTTTTAAGTGGTCCGGTTCCGCCCAGGAGCTTTTGATCTTCTAAAAGAACGTTTTACGTCCGCTCCTATCCTCGTTACTCCTGACGTCACTAGACAATTTATTGTCGAGGTTGACGCTTCAGAGGTAGGCGTGGGAGCCATTCTATCCCAGCGCTTCCAGTCTGACGATAAGGTTCATCCTTGCGCTTATTTTTCTCATCGCCTGTCGCCATCTGAGCGCAACTATGATGTGGGTAACCGTGAACTGCTCGCCATCCGCTTAGCCCTAGGCGAATGGCGACAGTGGTTGGAGGGGGCGACCGTTCCTTTTGTCGTTTGGACAGACCATAAGAACCTTGAGTACATCCGTTCTGCCAAACGACTTAATGCCCGTCAAGCTCGTTGGGCGTTGTTTTTCGCTCGTTTCGAGTTTGTGATTTCTTACCGTCCGGGTAGCAAGAACACCAAGCCTGATGCCTTATCCCGTCTGTTTAGTTCTTCTGTGGCTTCTACTGATCTCGAGGGGATTCTTCCTTATGGGCGTGTTGTCGGGTTGACAGTCTGGGGAATTGAAAGACAGGTTAAGCAAGCACTCACGCACACTGCGTCGCCGCGCGCTTGTCCTAGTAACCTCCTTTTCGTTCCTGTTTCCACTCGTCTGGCTGTTCTTCAGTGGGCTCACTCTGCCAAGTTAGCTGGTCATCCCGGTGTTCGAGGCACTCTTGCGTCTATTCGCCAGCGCTTTTGGTGGCCGACTCAGGAGCGTGACACGCGCCGTTTCGTGGCTGCGTGTTCAGACTGCGCGCAGAAGAAGTCTGGTAATTTTTTTTCTGCTTCTGCTCCTGGTCTTGCTGGGTCTCAGTCTGTTCCCTGCCATCGCATCTCTCCTGTTCTTGTCCCTGCCCTTGCTGTGTCTCAGTCTGTCCCTAGTTCTCATTTTTTTTTTAGAGTAGTACCCTAGTTTCCCTTTTTATCGTTTTTCGTTACGGTCCTGAGGAGAGGAGTTGGGTTCTTTCTCGGGACGTGCTGGACCGTTTGATCTATGATTTCCTCCGTTGCTGCCAGTGTTCCTCCTCGAGAGCGCCAGGAGGCGCTCGGTGAGTGGGGGGGTACTGTCATGTTTGTCATTTATTATCATGTCTTGTCCCTGTGCTCCCCATGCTATTCGTTTCCCTCTGCTGGTCTTATTTGGTTCTTTCCCTCCTATCCCTCTCTCTCCCCCTCCCTCTCTCACTCTCTCGCTCTCTCTTCTCTCTATCGTTCCGTTCCTGCTCCCAGCTGTTCCTATTCCCCTAATCATCATTTAGTCTTCCCACACCTGTTCCCGATCCTTTCCCCTGATTAGACTCCCTATTTATTCCTTTGTGATCCGTTCCTGTGCCGTCGGTTCCTTGTTTTGTATTCCATGCTGTGATTGCGTTTCGCCCTGTCCTGTCGTGTTTTTTGCCGTGATTGTGTATCACCCTGTCCTGTCGTGTTTTGTGCCTTCTTCAGACGCTGCGTGTGAGCAGGTGTCTCAGTCGACTACGGCCTGCGCCTACCCGAAGCGACCTGCAGTCTGTGGCCGCTTCTCCAGTTGTTTTCCCCTCTACAAATCTAGAGGATTTCAGTTATTCCGTTTTGAACATTAATAAACTCTGTTTCTGTTAAGTCGCGTTTGGGTCCTCTTTCACCTGCATGACAGAATGGATTTGGGTGAAGGAGAAATGGGGAAGGCTTGGGCGAGTTGCTGTTGGGGGTGCAGTGCTGTTGACCGGGGTAGGAGTAGCCAGGTGGAAAGCAAGGGCCAGCCGTAGAAAAATGCTTATTAAAATTCTCAAATATGGTGGATTTATCAGTGGTGACAGTGTTTCCTATCTTCAGTGCAGTGGGCAGCTGGGAGGAGGTGTTCTTATTCTCCATGGACTTTACATTGTCCAGAACTGTTTTGAGTTAGTGTTGCAGGAAGCAAATTTCTGCTTGAAAAAGCTAGCCTTGGCTTTTCTAACTGCCTGTGTATAATGGTTTCTAGCTTCCCTGAACAGCTGCATATCACAGGGGCTGTTCGATGCTAATGCAGAACGCCATAGGATGTTTTTGTGTTGGTGAAGGGCAGTCAGGTCTGGGGAGAACCAAGGGCTATATCTGTTCCTGGTTCTAAATTTCTTGAATGGGGCATGTTTATTTAAGATGGTTAGGAAGGCATTCAAAAAACATATCCAGGCATCCTCTACTGACGGGATGAGATCAATATCCTTCCAGGATACCCCGGCCAGGTCGATTAGAAAGGCCTGCTCGCTGAAGTGTTTCAGGGAGCGTTTTACAGTGATGAGTGGAGGTCGTTTGACCGCTGACCCATTACGGATGCAGGCAATGAGGCAGTGATCGCTGAGATCTTGGTTGAAGACAGCAGAGGTGTATTTAGAGGGGAAGTTGGTTAGGATGATATCTATGAGGGTGCCCGTGTTTAAGGCTTTGGGGAGGTACCTGGTAGGTTCATTGATAATTTGTGTGAGATTGAGGGCATCAAGTAATGATATATTTGAAAATGTTCATTCTGTCAGCACAACAACTATTGCTCGAGTCCTAAAGAAACACTAAGTTACAATGAAACAGTTATACACTGTACCGTTCGAGAGAAACAGTGAACGGGTAAAAGAGCAAAGATACCAATATGTCCAGGTAAGACATCTGAGGTTACGTACACAGCTATACAAAATATTTACAGTAAAAAAAACACTAGCATTTCTACAGTAAAACTGTGCACTTACTGTTTTTCAGAGAGTAATGGAGGTGGAAGCACTGGAAAGACCACATTCATTTGTATTTATCGATGAAGCTGGATTTAACCTTGCCAAAACACGGCGCAGAGGAAGGAATGTTATAGGTCAAAGGGCCACTGTGGAGGTTCCAGGCCAAAGGGGGGGGAAATATCACCATGTGTGCTGCAATGGCCAATGATGGTTTGCTTCTCAACACACCACTCATTGGCCCATACAACACAGAAAGGCTTATAGCTTTCCTAGAACAGCTCTATACTCAGCTAGTGCCAGCAGAACAGGGGGAACCAGTAAGAAACCCCCAAGTTTTTGTCAGAGTTTGCGATAACATTGCTTTTCACCACTCTGCAGCTGTCACAGATTGGTTTGCAGCACATCACAGATTTATTGTTTTGTACCTGCCTGCATATTCACCCTTCCTCAACCCAATAGAGGTGTCATGCAGGTGAAAGAGGACCCAAAAGCGACTTAACAGAAACAGAGTTTATTTAAGTCCTAAACGGAATAACAGAAATCCTCTAGACTTGTAGAGGGGAAACAACTGGAGAAGCGGCCACAGACTGCAGGTCGCTTCGGGTAGGCGCAGGCCGTAGTCGACAGAGACACCTGCTCACACGCAGCATCTGATGAAGGCAAAAAACACGACAGGACAGGGCGATACACAATCATAGCAAAAACACGACAGGACAGGGCGAAACGCAATCACAGCATGGTGAATACAATACAAGGAACCGACGGGACAGGAACGGAACACAAAGGAATAAATAGGGACTCTAATCAGGGGAAAGGATCGGGAACAGGTGTGGGAAGACTAAATGATGATTAGGGGAATAGGAACAGCTGGGAGCAGGAACGGAACGATAGAGAGAAGAGAGAGTGAGAGAGTGAGAGAGGGAGGGGGAGAGAGAGGGCTAGAAGGAGGGAAAGAACCAAATAAGACCAGCAGAGGGAAACGAATAGCATGGGAAGCACAGGGACAAGACAAGATAATAAATGACAAACATGACAGTACCCCCCACTCACCGAGCGCCTCCTGGCGCTCTCGAGGAGGAACACTGGCGGCAACGGAGGAAATCATAGATCAAACGGTCCAGCACGTCCCGAGAAAGAACCCAACTCCTCTCCTCAGGACCGTAACGAAAAACGATAAAAAGGGAAACTAGGGTACTACTCTAAAAAAAAAAAATGAGAACTAGGGACAGACTGAGACACAGCAAGGGCAGGGACAAGAACAGGAGAGATGCGATGGCAGGGAACAGACTGAGACCCAGCAAGACCAGGAGCAGAAGCAGAAAAAAATTACCAGACTTCTTCTGCGCGCAGTCTGAACACGCAGCCACGAAACGGCGCGTGTCACGCTCCTGAGTCGGCCACCAAAAGCGCTGGCGAATAGACGCAAGAGTGCCTCGAACACCGGGATGACCAGCTAACTTGGCAGAGTGAGCCCACTGAAGAACAGCCAGACGAGTGGAAACAGGAACGAAAAGGAGGTTACTAGGACAAGCGCGCGGCGACGCAGTGTGCGTGAGTGCTTGCTTAACCTGTCTTTCAATTCCCCAGACTGTCAACCCGACAACACGCCCATAAGGAAGAATCCCTCGAGATCAGTAGAAGCCACAGAAGAACTAAACAGACGGGATAAGGCATCAGGCTTGGTGTTCTTGCTACCCGGACGGTAAGAAATCACAAACTCGAAACGAGCGAAAAACAACGCCCAACGAGCTTGACGGGCATTAAGTCGTTTGGCAGAACGGATGTACTCAAGGTTCTTATGGTCTGTCCAAACGACAAAAGGAACGGTCGCCCCCTCCAACCACTGTCGCCATTCGCCTAGGGCTAAGCGGATGGCGAGCAGTTCACGGTTACCCACATCATAGTTGCGCTCAGATGGCGACAGGCGATGAGAAAAATAAGCGCAAGGATGAACCTTATCGTCAGACTGGAAGCGCTGGGATAGAATGGCTCCCACGCCTACCTCTGAAGCGTCAACCTCGACAATAAATTGTCTAGTGACGTCAGGAGTAACGAGGATAGGAGCGGACGTAAAACGTTCTTTTAGAAGATCAAAAGCTCCCTGGGCGGAACCGGACCACTTAAAACACGTCTTGACAGAAGTAAGAGCTGTGAGAGGGGCAGCAACTTGACCGAAATTACGAATGAAACGCCGATAGAAATTAGCGAAACCTAAAAAGCGCTGCAACTCGACACGTGACCTTGGAACGGGCCAATCACTGACAGCTTGGACCTTAGCGGAATCCATCTGAATGCCTTCAGCGGAAATAACGGAACCGAGAAAAGTAACGGAGGAGACATGAAAAGAGCACTTCTCAGCCTTTACGTAGAGACAATTCTCTAAAAGGCGCTGTAGAACACGTCGAACGTGCTGAACATGAATCTCGAGTGACGGAGAAAAATCAGGATATCGTCAAGATAGACAAAAACAAAAATGTTCAGCATGTCTCTCAGAACATCATTAACTAATGCCTGAAAAACAGCTGGCGCATTGGCGAGACCGAACGGCAGAACCCGGTACTCAAAATGCCCTAACGGAGTGTTAAACGCCGTTTTCCACTCGTCCCCCTCTCTGATGCGCACGAGATGGTAAGCGTTACGAAGGTCCAACTTAGTAAAGCACCTGGCTCCCTGCAGAATCTCGAAGGCTGATGACATAAGGGGAAGCGGATAACGATTCTTAACCGTTATGTCATTCAGCCTCGATAATCCACGCAGGGGCGCAGAGTACCGTCCTTCTTCTTAACAAAAAGAACCCCGCCCCGGCCGGAGAAGAAGAAGGCACTATGGTACCGGCGTCAAGAGACACAGACAAATAATCCTCGAGAGCCTTACGTTCGGGAGCCGACAGAGAGTATAGTCTACCTCGAGGAGGCGTGGTCCCTGGAAGGAGATCAATACTACAATCATACGACTGGTGAGGAGGAAGGGAGTTGGCTCGGGACCGACTGAAGACCGTGCGCAGATCATGATATTCCTCCGGCACTCCTGTCAAATCGCCAGGTTCCTCCTGAGAAGTAGGGAGAGAAGAAACGGGAGGGATGGCAGACATTAAACACTTCACATGACAAGAAACGTTCCAGGATAGGATAGAATTACTAGACCAATTAATAGAAGGATTATGACATACTAGCCAGGGATGACCCAAAACAACAGGTGTAAACGGTGAACGGAAAATCAAAAAGAAATAGTCTCACTGTGGTTACCAGATACTGTGAGAGTTAAAGGTAGTGTCTCAAATTTGATACTGGGAAGATGACTACCATCTAAGGCAAACATGGGCGTAGGCTTGTCTAACGGTCTGAAAGGAATGTTATGTTTCCGAACCCATGCTTCGTCCATGAAACAACCCTCAGCCCCAGAGTCAATCAAGGCACTGCATGTAGCACCCGAACCGGTCCAGCGTAGATGGACCGACATAGTAGTACAAGATCTAGATGAAGAGGACTGAGTAGTAGCGCTCACCAGTAGCCCTCCGCTTACTGATGGGCTCTGGCCTCTTACTGGACATGAATTAACAAAATGTCCAGCAACTCCGCAATAGAGGCACAGGCGGTTGGTGATCCTCCGTTCCCTCTCCTTATTCGAGATGCGAATCCCTCCCAGCTGCATGGGCTCAGTCTCAAAGCCAGAGGAGGGAGATGGTTGCGATGCGGAGCAGGGAAACACCGTTGATGCGAGCTCTCTTCCACGAGCCCGGTGACGAAGATCTACCCGTCGTTCTATGCGGATGGCGAGAGCAATCAAAGAGTCCACATCTGAAGGAACCTCCCGGGAGAGAATCTCATCCTTAACCACTGCGTGGAGTCCCTCCAGAAAACGAGCGAGCAGCGCCGGCTCGTTCCACTCACTAGAGGCAGCAAGAGTGCGAAACTCAATGGAATAATCCGTTATGGACCGTTCACCTTGGCATAAGGAAGCCAGGGCCCTAGAAGCCTCCCCACCAAAAACTGAACGGTCAAAAACCCGAATCATCTCCTCTTTAAAGTTCTGGAATTTGTTAGAGCAATCAGCCCTTGCCTCCCAGATAGCTGTGCCCCATTCTCGAGCCCGGCCAGTAAGGAGTGAAATGACGTAAGCAACCCGAGCTCTCTCTCTAGAGTATGTGTTGGGTTGGAGAGAGAACACAATCTCACACTGCGTGAGAAAGGAGCGGCACTCAGTGGGCTGCCCGGAGTAGCAAGGTGGGTTATTAACCCTAGGTTCTGGAGGCTCGGCAGGCCAGGAAGTAACAGGTGGCACGAGACGTAGACTCTGGAACTGTCCAGAGAGGTCGGAAACCTGAGCGGCCAGGTTCTCCACGGCATGGCGAGCAGCGGACAATTCCTGCTCGTGTCTGCCGAGCATGGCTCCTTGGATCTCGACGGCAGTGTAACGAGCGTCTGAAGTCGCTGGGTCCATTCCTTGGTCGGTTCCTTCTGTCATGCAGGTGAAAGAGGACCCAAAAGCGACTTAACAGAAACAGAGTTTATTTAAGTCCTAAACGGAATAACAGAAATCCTCTAGACTTGTAGAGGGGAAACAACTGGAGAAGCGGCCACAGACTGCAGGTCGCTTCGGGTAGGCGCAGGCCGTAGTCGACAGAGACACCTGCTCACACGCAGCATCTGATGAAGGCAAAAAACACGACAGGACAGGGCGATACACAATCATAGCAAAAACACGACAGGACAGGGCGAAACGCAATCACAGCATGGTGAATACAATACAAGGAACCGACGGGACAGGAACGGAACACAAAGGAATAAATAGGGACTCTAATCAGGGGAAAGGATCGGGAACAGGTGTGGGAAGACTAAATGATGATTAGGGGAATAGGAACAGCTGGGAGCAGGAACGGAACGATAGAGAGAAGAGAGAGCGAGAGAGTGAGAGAGGGAGGGGGAGAGAGAGGGCTAGAAGGAGGGAAAGAACCAAATAAGACCAGCAGAGGGAAACGAATAGCATGGGAAGCACAGGGACAAGACAAGATAATAAATGACAAACATGACAAGAGGAGTTTGTCTCTGCCTGGAGGTGGAAAGTGTTTGGTCACCACCATGCATACCGGATCACCATGTGTGCCGGATGTGATGACACGAGTCCAGAGGACTCCAGAGTTGGATAAGGCACTCCAGAAGGTTCTTCCCCAGGTGCATGGCAAGATGTATCGTGAGATTTTGAGTGAAAACCTCCTTCCAACAGCAAGGGCACTGAAGATGAAACGTGGCTGGGCCTTTCAGCATGACAATGATCCCAGACACACTGCCCGGGCAACGAAGGAGTGGCTTCGTAAGAAGCATTTCAAGGTCCTGGAGTGGCCTAGCCAGTCTCCAGATCTCAACCCCATAGAAAATCTTTGGAGGGAGTTGAAAGTCCGTGTTGCCCAGTAACAGCCCCAAAACATCACTGCTCTAGAGGAGATCTGCATGGAAGAATGGGCCAAAATACCAGCAACAGTGTGTGAACACCTTGTGAAGACGTTTGACATCTGTCATTGACAACAAAGGGTATATAACAAAGTATTGTGATAAACTTTTGTTATTGACCAAGTACTTATTTTCCACCATAATTTGCAAATAAATTCATTAAAAATCCTACAATGTGATTTTCTGGATTTTTTCTCTCTCATTTTGTCTGTCATAGTTGAAGTGTACTTATGATGAAAATTACAGGCCTCTCTCATCTTTTTAAGTGGGAGAACTTGCACAATTGGTGGCTGACTAAATACTTATTTGTCCCACTGTATATATATATATATATATATATATATATATATTTCCCAGTGAAATTCCGTATATATATATATATATAATTTTATGTATGTGTGAGAGAGTGAAATACCGTATATATATATATATATATATATATATATATATATACACACATATACACGGTATTTCACTCTCTCACACATACATAAAAACCCGCACCACAATACAGGCCACCATAAGCTGGCCAAGGACCCTGAATAACCTGTATGGATGGCTGACTCATTTATTACTTCAGGTATTGTCTTTGTAAAAGATAATTTCCTTGTCTAATACCCATGCACACATGTGATTTCTACAGACACACACAGGCACACACATGAGTTCCTTATCTATATTTAGAGGTCCTGCATCATATAGGTAGGCTACTGTGATGTGTTTTGGCCCACCTCTCCAGAACGTTGAGTTCACTGATCTGTGTTTCTGTGGACATCTCCAACGGCTTGGCAAGTCGCAACAGGAAGTATCAGTAGTAGAGTGTCAGCTGTACCAAGTGCTAAACAGACCTAGCGGAAGTCTCCACTGAATTGTGTTAGAGAACATGCAGTATGTGCTGTCAAACTTCATATACAGTTGAAATCGGAAGTTTACATACACTTCGGTTGGAGTCATTAAAACTCGTTTTTCCAACACAGAACAAATTTCTTGTTAACAAACTATAGTTTTGGAAAGTCGGTTAGGACATCTACTTTGTGCGTGACACAAGACATTTTCCCAACAATTGTTTACAGACAGATTATTTCACTTATAATTCACTGCATCACGATTCCAGTGGGTCAGAAGTTTACATACACTAAGTTGACTGCCTTCAAACAGCTTGGAAAATTCCAGGCTTTAGAACTTTAGAATTCATGGCTTTAGAAGCTTCTGTTAGGCTAATTGACATCATTTGAGTCAATTGGAGGTGTACCTGTGGATGTATTTCAAGGCCTACCTTCAAACTCAGTGCCTCTTTGCTTGACATCATGGGAAAATCAAAAGAAATCAGCCAAGACCTCAGAAAACAAATGGTAGACCTCCACAAGTCTGATTCATCCTTGGGAGCAATTTCCAAATGCCTGAAGGTACCATATTCATCTGCACAAACAATAGTATGCAAGTATAAACACCATGGGACCTCGCAGCCGTCATACCGCTCAGGAAGGAGACACGTTCTGTCTCCTAGAGATGAACGTACTTTGGTGCAAAAAGTGTAAATCAATCCCAGAACAACAGCAAAGGACCTTCTGAAGATGCTTGAGGAAACAGGTACAACTGTATATATATCCACAGTAAAACGAGTCCGATATCGATACAAACTGAAAGGCCGCTCAGCAAGGAAGAAGCAACTGCTCCAAAACCGCCATAAAAAAGCAAGACTACGGTACTTTTTGGAGAAATGTCCAAATGAAACATGTCGGATGAAACAAATAGAACTGTTTGGCCATAATGACCATCGTTATGTTTGGAGGAAAAAGAGGGAGGCTTGCATTCCAAAGAACACCATCCCAACAGTGACGCACGGGAGTGGCAGCATCATGTTGTGGGGGTGCTTTGCTGTAGGAGGGACTGGTGTACCTCACAAAATAGATGGCATCATGAGGGAAGAAAATTATGTTGATATATTGAAGCAACATCTCAAGACATCAGTCAATAAGTTAAAGCTTGGTCGCAAATGGGTCTTCCAAATGGATAATGACCCCAAGCATTCTTCCAAAGTTGTGGCAAAATAGTTTAAGTACAACAAAGTCAAGGTATTGGAGTGGCCGTCACAAATCCCTGACCTCAATCCCATAGAAAATTTGCGGGCAGAACTGAAAAGGCGTGTGTGAGCCAGGAGGCCTACAAACCTGACCAGTTACACCAGCTCTGTCAGAAGGGGTGGGCCAAAATTCACCTAACTTATTGTGGGAAGCTTGTGGAAGGCTACCCAAAACGTTTGACCCAAGTTAAACAATTCAAAGGCAATGTGTCAAGATGTGTATGAAGACGAAGTCAGGTGCAGGAGAGCAGAGTATGATTAAATAAAGCGCACTTTATTATAGTTCCAAACCGGGAGCACAACAAAACAAACGCGCTCAAAAAACAGAACAATAAAGTAAAAGAGCTTAACGAACAACACTAGACATGAAAACAATTACACACAAAACATGATGGAAAACAGAGGGTTAAATACAAGTAGATTGATTGGGGAAATGAAAACCAGGTGTGTATGACAACAAGACAAGACAAATGGACACATGAAAAATGGAGTGGCGATGGCTAGAAAGCTGTTGACTTTTTTTTTGATTGCCGAACACTGCCTGAACAAGAGAGGAGCCGACTTCGGGCGGAAGTCGTGACACAATGCTACCAAATACTATGTGATGAAATAAATAAAAGCTGAAATAAATCACTTTCTACTATTATTCTGACATTTGTGAAAAATTAGGAATTGTGAGAAACTGAGTTTAAATGTATTTGGCTAAGGTGTATGTAAACTTCCGACTTCAACTGTATATAAAAACGACTAACACAACCTTTGCCATGCACTTGCACGCACTCGTGTGACTGTGACTGCCTGAGACCTGACTATGACATGCTTCTGTCGCTAGCTCGAGTGGCCTTCCAGTCCGGGGGGGGGGGGGGGGGGGGGGTCTGTTCCCTGGGCGGTGAGGTCACAACCCAGAGAAAATGACCTGATTGACCTCTATCTGATGCAGATACAGAGCTTATGTTAAGAGCGCCACAGAGCACCTGGTTTTGATGGATAATCAATACTGTGCTACAGGCCTGGCTGGATTCCAGCCATCAGCCTAAGGCATGAGGTGAGATTGACTCATGAGTTTAGGTGCATGGTGGGGCCGTGCACATGGGAATGAGTCACAGTTTTGTGTGAGTCCAGAGGAAATTGATAGACATGGTAAACAGAGCCAAGAGCAGTGTACGGTGAGAAATGGTTAGGGTGCTCAGTGGTTAGGGTGCTCAGGTGAATAGTCACAGGTGTAAGTTCATTACACACTATTGGCTTTGAATCAACACACCTTACCTGAACTGCTCATCCAGTACATGGATGCAATGTAAACAATAAAGACATCCTTGAATAAGAGATACATTATGTTTATGGAAAGAACTATCAAAAATATCCTTAATATCGAATTGACTCTGGCAGTTTGTCTGAACTTCACTGTACCTCTTCCTCTTCTTCATCTGATCACACTGCTCCATCCACAGAGCTCTGAGATCCACCTGCAGCCTCCCCTTCTGCTCCATCTCCCTCTTCCCTAGGGACGGTCTCTGCTGATCCCTACAGTAATACCCAGAGGGGGATGGATGATCCATAGAGATCCTATTAAATTACTAGAGGGGCTATCCCATAAACTCTCAATGTTCCATAATGGGGTGAAAATGGCAGCCATATTGATCAGGGAGAACTCCAAACCAGTCTAATTGGAATGAATGACAGTATAGGCATAATTCATATTTGACGTCTGCATGAAGATAAAAGTAAGGCATGTGATATATCATAAATTGAGTAATAGAATTAGTGACAACTTTATTATAAATTTCTGTATAAATAGCCTCTAAAATATATGTAAACAGACCATAGCGTGTATGTTTTCTTAGAAAGCTGTGAGAGCTATTATATGTTACAATATCAATACTCTAAGTCCTATCATCAACAGATTTCAGCCAGTGTATGGCTGTGGACTGACTACATAGTCTGAATGGAATGTTGGCATATTGGCAGTTCAGTTGAACAAGTATTGGAATCATTCCTCTAAAACTGTCTGACTAGCTAGCTAACAAAGCTAGTGCAGATAAATTCAAATTCATTATTTTACACAATATCTTACCACATCGCTGGCAAACCATGTATGAACAACTCCCTGACCAAAATGTCTGACCTTTATCCCATCATAAGAAGGTTCATACCCAATCTATTTTCTAATTATATGGGGTGATCTTTGTAAACTCACGGGGCTCTATCAACGGCTCCAGGGGCGTTATCAGGCCTCCATATCACTGCCTCACATAGAGGTCTGTTACTTCATCCTAGGAGCAGTATGCTGATTTAAAGTAGGATCCTAGGGCCAGGATGTTTTCCTGATAATGTAACCTGACCAGGAAATGGTCAGGTAAAACTCCTGGTCCTATTACTCAACAAAAGCGTCCGGGTACAAGCCTAGAATTGTTCTTCCACAAGCAATAAATGTTTCTAGTTAAAAACATATCTTACACATTACATTTTAGTCATCTAGCAAGCACATTTAGAGGATATTTTTATCCCTTCATTAAGGGCTCTACCAAGAAAAACACATTAGCTGAGGAATATTCCAAATCTCCCCTGAAGCTAATTATTATAAGTCTAAATATAATTCTTGTTAATTAAACTGGCCAAGAGAAAAACAACATGAATACATTCTGTGTGTCTGCCATCACCCCTAGTGGGTGAGATTAAAATAAAACATGAATTTGTTGAGTCATAAAATTTGAACTACAGAGGGCGTAGAAACATCTAGGAGTGTAGTAATTGTGTAGTCTAGAGCGATTTTCTAGGTTCGCTAGCCATCTATTGTCGTTCTTTTAACGCAACGTAACGTAAACAACACTGCTAGCTAGCCTGCTAGCCCCCCGAATAGCAACACTGCAGAAACTATTACACTCAACGGAACGACTTGATTAGTGTAGTGTCAACAACGCAGCCACTGCCAGCTAGCCTACTTCAGCAGTACTGTATCATTTTAATCATTTTAGTCAATAAGATTCTTGCTACGTAGCTTAACTTTATGAACATTCGAGACGTGTAGTCCACTTGTCATTCCAATCTCCTTTGCATTAGCGTAGCCTCTTCTGTAGCCTGTCAACTATGTGTCGGTTTATCCCTGTTCTCTCCTCTCTGCACAGACCATACAAACGCTCCTCACCGCGTGGCCGCGGCCACCCTACTTTGGTGGTCCCAGCGCGCACGACCCACGTGGAGTTCCAGGTCTCCGGTAGCCTCTGGAACTGCCAATCTGCGGTCAACAAGGCAGAGTTCATCTCAGCCTATGCCTCCCTCCAGTCCCTCGACTTCTTGGCCCTGACGGAAACATGGATCACCACAGACAACACTGCTACTCCTACTGCTCTCTCTTCGTCCGCCCACGTGTTCTCGCACACCCCGAGAGCGTCTGGTCAGCGGGGTGGTGGCACCGGGATCCTCATCTCTCCCAAGTGGTCATTCTCTTTCTCCCCTTACCCATCTGTCTATCGCCTCCTTTGAATTCCATGCTGTCACAGTTACTAGCCCTTTCAAGCTTAACATCCTTATCATTTATCGCCCTCCAGGTTCCTCGGAGAGTTCATCAATGAGCTTGATGCCTTGATAAGCTCCTTTCCTGAGGACGGCTCACCTCTCACAGTTCTGGGCGACTTTAACCTCCCCACGTCTACCTTTGACTCTTTCCTCTCTGCCTCCTTCTTTCCACTCCTCTCCTCTTTTGACCTCACCCTCTCACCTTCCCCCCCTACTCACAAGGCAGGCAATACGCTCGACCTCATCTTTACTAGATGCTGTTCTTCCACTAACCTCATTGCAACTCCCTCCAAGTCTCCGACCACTGCCTTGTATCCTTTTCCCTCTCGCTCTCATCCAACACCTCCCACACTGCCCCTACTCGGATGGTATCGCGCCGTCCCAACCTTCGCTCTCTCTCCCCCGCTACTCTCTCCTCTTCCATCCTATCATCTCTTCCCTCCGCTCAAACCTTCTCCCACCTATCTCCTGATTCTGCCTCCTCAACCCTCCTCTCCTCCCTCTCTGCATCCCTTGACTCTCTATGTCCCCTATCCTCCAGGCCGGCTCGGTCCTCCCCTCCCGCTCCGTGGCTCGATGACTCATTGCGAGCTCACAGAACAGGGCTCCGGGCAGCCGAGCGGAAATGGAGGAAAACTCGCCTCCCTGCGGACCTGGCATCCTTTCACTCCCTCCTCTCTACATTTTCCTCCTCTGTCTCTGCTGCTAAAGCCACTTTCTACCACGCTAAATTCCAAGCTGCTGCCTCTAACCCTAGGAAGCTCTTTGCCACCTTCTCCTCTCTCCTGAATCCTCCGCCCCCCCCCCCTCCTCCTCTCTGCAGATGACTTCGTCAACCATTTTGAAAAGAAGGTCGACGACATCCGATCCTCGTTTGCTAAGTCAAACGACACTGCTGGTTCTGCTCACACTGCCCTACCCTGTGCTCTGACCTCTTTCTCCCCTCTCTCTCCAGATGAAATCTCGCGTCTTGTGACGGCCGGCCGCCCAACAACCTGCCCGCTTGACCCTATCCCCTCCTCTCTTCTCCAGACCATTTCCGGAGACCTTCTCCCTTACCTCACCTCGCTCATCAACTCATCCCTGACCGTTGGCTACGTCCCTTCCGTCTTCAAGAGAGCGAGAGTTGCACCCCTTCTGAAAAACCTACACTCGATCCCTCCGATGTCAACAATTACAGACCAGTATCCCTTCTTTCTTTTCTCTCCAAAACTCTTGAACGTGCTGTCCTTGGCCAGCTCTCCCGCTATCTCTCTCTGAATGACCTTCTTGATCCAAATCAGTCAGGTTTCAAGACTAGTCATTCAACTGAGACTGCTCTCCTCTGTATCACGGAGGCGCTCCGCACTGCTAAAGCTAACTCTCTCTCCTCTGCTCTCATCCTTCTAGATCTATCGGCTGCCTTCGATACTGTGAACCATCAGATCCTCCTCTCCACCCTCTCCGAGTTGGGCATCTCCGGCGCGGCCCACGCTTGATTGCGTCCTACCTGACAGGTCGCTCCTACCAGGTGGCGTGGCGAGAATCTGTCTCCTCACCACGCGCTCTCACCACTGGTGTCCCCAGGGCTCTGTTCTTGGCCCTCTCCTATTCTCGCTATACACCAAGTCACTTGGCTCTGTCATAACCTCACATGGTCTCTCTTATCATTGCTATGCAGACGACACACAATTAATCTTCTCCTTTCCCCTTCTGATGACCAGGTGGCGATCGCATCTCTGCATGTCTGGCAGACATATCAGTGTGGATGACGGATCACCACCTCAAGCTGAACCTCGGCAAGACTGAGCTGCTCTTCCTCCCGGGAAGGACTGCCCGTTCCATGATCTCGCCATCACGGTTGACAACTCCATTGTGTCCTCCTCCCAGAGCGCCAAGAACCTTGGCGTGATCCTGGACAACACCCTGTCGTTCTCAACTAACATCAAGGCGGTGGCCCGTTCCTGTAGGTTCATGCTCTACAACATCCGCAGAGTACGACCCTGCCTCACACAGGAAGCGGCGCAGGTCCTAATCCAGGCACTTGTCATCTCCCGTCTGGATTACTGCAACTCGCTGTTGGCTGGGCTCCCTGCCTGTGCCATTAAACCCCTTCAACTCATCCAGAACGCCGCAGCCCGTCTGGTGTTCAACCTTCCCAAGTTCTCTCACGTCACCCCGCTCCTCCGTTCTCTCCACTGGCTTCCAGTTGAAGCTCGCATCCGCTACAAGACCATGGTGCTTGCCTACGGAGCTGTGAGGGGAACGGCACCTCAGTACCTCCAGGCTCTGATCAGGCCCTACACCCAAACAAGGGCACTGCGTTCATCCACCTCTGGCCTGCTCGCCTCCCTACCACTGAGGAAGTACAGCTCCCGCTCAGCCCAGTCAAAACTGTTCGCTGCCCTGGCCCCCCAATGGTGGAACAAACTCCCTCACGACGCCAGGACAGCGGAGTCAATCACCACCTTCCGGAGACACCTGAAACCCCACCTCTTTAAGGAATACCTAGGATAGGTTAAGTAATCCCTCTCACCCCACCCCCCTAAGTTTTAGATGCACTATTGTTAAGTGACTGTCCCACTGGATGTCATAAGGTGAATGCACCAATTTGTAAGTCGCTCTGGATAAGAGCGTCTGCTAAATGACTTAAATGTAAAAATGTAATGTATTCCATTAATATTTTTTCTTCATGGCGTTCTTCTTGAGCGCATTGAATGTGTCACTGTATTTCTGGATGAGCTGCTCTACTTTCTTCTGGAACTTCTTCCCCAGTTCCTTTATGTCCTCACAGGCAACTGTGGGCAGCTCTGAAAGAGGACACATGATATATGAATTTCAGAGGCTCCTTAGAGCATCCTCCTTAGTGAATTTCCTGAAAATAAAAATAGTGAAACATTAAAAAAGTTATCCTTTTTAGATTAAACTATACTAAATATATTCACATCACCAAATAATTTATTAAACACACTGTTTCACAATGAAGGTCTACAGTAGCATCAACAGCACTGTGTAGGGTAGCACCATGGTGTAGCTGGAGGACAGCTAGTGTCATCTGGGTACATTGACTTCAATACAAAATCTAGGAGGCCCTCCAACCTATCAAATTAGGACGTCCTCCAGCCTATCAGCTCTTGCAGTATGAACTGACATGTTGTTCACCCAATTAAAGGATCAGATAATTAATCTAGTACTAAAAGCATACGCTACAGCTAGCTAGCACTGCAGTGCATAAACCGTTGGTGAGTAGTTGACTCAAAGAGAGAAAAAGATAATAGTTTAACAGTTTTGAACAGAATAATTTAAAGGAGAAGAAAGAGAGACAGAGAGAGAGAGCTATATTTCATAGTATTTTTTACTTTCACTTACTTAGCTAGTGAATGCAGCTAGCTAGTTTAGCCTACTCAAACACCCGGCTCAAATAGAGAGGGATGCTAAGGTAGCTAGCTGGCTATTCAACATTGGAACTCTTCCAAGTCAAGGTAAGCTTTTGGTTTTGTAACGATGCATGCTGAGAGTCAGGAAGCAAGTTGAGGGAGTGAGTGTTTTAATAAATAAACACAAAATAATACAAAATAAGAAACACAAACAACGCACAGACATGACATAGAAATAATAACGCCTGGGGAAGGAACCAAAGGGAGTGACATAAAAAGGGAAGGTAATCAGGGAAGCGATGGAGTCCAGGTGAGTCTGATGACGTGCAGGTGCGCGTAACGATGGTGACAGGTGTGTTCCATAACAAGCAGCCTAGAGGCTGGAGAGGGAGCACACGTGACAGGTTTTATTAATTTATTTCCACCGGGACCCACCGGTGAAACTGCTAAACTACTTGCTGACTGTACTCCGTACTGCATGATTGTAGTGGATTTACTAACGTTTTAGTTTTAGTTGCTATGTTGATTATGGCGTTAGCTAACATGGTGACAACGATATAGGCTGTATGTAGCGGTTAGGATTTGAAGGTTTGGCTTGGAAAGTTTTTTTTGCTAGGTCACAGACAGCTGATGTGTTGTGAACTGAAGTCCACAAGCGAAGGGAACAGGTAAGAGGAATTATACGATCAAAGGGATTATGCTGTTTGTATGTGGTTGGTATGAAAGTGAACTGTGCTTGTGTGTGAGCAGGGGTGTATTCCTTCTGCCGATTCTGTTGAAAAACGTTTATTAACTGGAAGCAAGCTGAATGAAAAGAGAATAAACATACCTGAACTCTTGTTTGCAACTGTTGGACTAATGATTACACCCTCAGATTACACCCTAGATCAGCTAGATGCAGGCAAGAGTGTGCAAGGCATTATTGAACGTGTCAAGGTCAATCAACTTCATTGCTCAAATTTCTATCAACCTATACACCTGTGTTGTAAACTTTCATTTATAGGCTAGGTTGTAGCAACCTCATGATGGGCATAGGGATAATTAGAGTATCATGTAGTTGTCTAAACTTATCAATGTTACATTGAGCTGGGTGAATGGAATATGAATGACAGTCATCCAATATGCTATAATATAAATAAGGGAAAGGGGGATACCTAGTCAGGTGTACAACTGAATGTACCTTCTGCATTTAACCCAACCCCTCTGAATCAGCAATGCTCATGAAAAAAAAACATCCTCCCTCATCTTAAATGCACCAACCGCCACTGATGTGTTTCCTTTTTACAACACAGAAGAGTCACTGGTGTTACCTTCATTGGCATCTACAGGAGTGGAGTCCTCAGGTGCAGGATCAGATGAGCTGGGCTCAGATGGAGGGTCAGGAGCCACAGCAGGGTCAGAAACAGGAGTGGATTCCAGTGGAGGCTGCTGAGGGGAGAACGGCTCATAATAATGGCGGGAACGGAAATAATGGAATGGCATCAAACACCATTCAACTGACTCCGCTCCAGTCATTACCACAAGCCCGTTCTCCCCAATTAAGGTGCCACCAACCTCCTGTGGTGGATTCAACATCTGGATCAGGGGTAGGGACGACCTTGGGGTCAGGAGTCAACTCTGTGGCTGGTTCAGCCTCTGGGTCAACCTTAGGGAGGCCCTCAGGCTTTGGAAACTTCTTAACACTCCCGGTGGAGGTTAACAACAGATGGCTGAATGATTGTGGCAGGTTCATCCTCCACACTGACAGTGTTTGGGGGTGACATTTAATCCATGTTGGGTTCAGGCTCTGAAGGGGCCTCTTCAGGAGTAGGTGGAGTATCCTGGGTACTAGTAGAAGTATCAGCTTACTTCACTGGAGAGGAAGCTTTAGTATCTTTAGTATAGTGAATTGAAATCTTGGCCCTATCCAACAGGAAACAGCCTTCTTACCTGTTTCTGCAAATGCAGTCTCCTCCCCCACAGTCTGTGTTATGTTGACAAGGGGCGCCTCAAAGGGGGAGACGTAGTCTGCTGATAAATGTGGGGACAGAGCACAAGTCCATCAAATCCCTAACAAAGACACCATAAAACCAACCAAGCCCTGTTCACATCTTACTATGGAAATGTTTTGTTGTGAAAGGAGAACCTTAGGAGTGAAACATGTCATTTTCAGTGTTTCAGTGAGCTCTGTCTGGGAATTGATTTACCTCTGTTGTCTTTGTTGCCTTCTCATAATTCTTTGTTGGGTTGAATAAGGCATCTGAAATCTGAGGCAGAACAAGACAGTACAGAAGAAATCAGTCCCCTAGTGAAAATGTTATTTCAAATCAATGACTCTTAAAACACCATCGATAGGTGTTCTACCTATCCTACCTACACAATCATCCAATGTGAAAATTATTGTGTACCTTTTCTAAAAATAGAAACTGAAAGTAAGTGTACTGTACCTGCAAAAGCAGCAGGGATGTAGTCCTTGACCTCGATGTACACAAAGAGAGCTGTCAGAGTGAGCGGCATGTTGCTCTCGCTGCGCAGACAGATGTGCTGGAAGCCTGCAGGGCTCAAACCCCCATGAATCAATCAGACACAGTCAGAAGCCTTCTGACTCAAGGTCTACTTCAATCAGCCTCATTGTCGGGAAGACTGGGCAGAAGTGCAGTTTAAACCCATGTAGAAATACTGTAGGTAAGCTACATGAAGTTGCTCTTATATCTGTGTAGTAAAGCTGTAATCACTCAACACTAACAACACCATGTTAATACTGCGGTTTTACTAGATTAATAGCAGTGTTACTTCACAGGTATAAGAGAAAGGTAATGCAACATGTTATCATACAGACCTGACTGAAAGGCCTCAGTGGGAATGATCCTGTGGCCCAGAAACTTCCCGCCCTCCTCGTGAACCACGATCCTGAGGGAGGCCATGTCAGGCAGCAGGATCTGTCCACACAACAAGCTTGACCCTTCTGACATGCATTCAACAAGGCAAAATGGTTAGCTTTGAGAAATGATAGTTAAACGAATGCCTTCTCAAAAACAAATGGTTCCTCGTTCCACACTGGGTTAATGGTGTTCGGTATGGGATACAACTTGGTCTGGTACTTCTTACACGCCTGTCTTCACACTCTTGTCTGACAGAAACGGGCCTGAATAGATCTGTAAGGAATTACGATGGAGTTATGATAACGGATATATATGATACACATGAGGTTGGTGGTGCCTTAATTGGGGAAGACGGGCTTGTGGTAATGCCTGGAGCGGAATAAAACACATGGTTAGCATTTTTGTTGTATGCCATTCCATTTGCTCCATTCCAGCCATTATTATGAGCCGTACTCCTCTCAGCAGCCTCCACTGAGGATTTTAATTTAATTTATTTTTTTAACCTTTATTTAACTCAGTCAGTTAAATGACTGTAATGCCTTTAGAAACACATGTAGGCCTATGGTAAGGGTCTTTCTATTAACTATGTTAACATTGAGGATTTCCTACCCTGGACATCTAGTTACAACTGATAATTGATAATAATCTCCCCATTTTTTTCATGTCATTACCTTAATATATAAGGGAGGATCATAGCTCGATTCAATCAAATGTACAAGTTGATTTGCAACCTATGTTTAACCCTTTATCATGGTTGCTGTATTGATTGATTTGTCCACAACCGTGTGGCATAAAACATTTTTTTTCTATGCTTGCATTTATGACAGTGCAAGTTGTTAAGTATGAATCAGTTAAATTTGTCATTGAACTTGAACCCTGTAAGAATCCTGGATCTAGACCTTGATACTTGAAACCTTTATAGACTACTTGAACTTGGAGCTCAAAAATGTAAGCAGCCTACTGGAATAGGCCTACCTTGAAAATATGAACATTTCCTCAATTTGGTGCTTGAAATGTTCTTGTAATCATTGTACTCAATTTATAAGTTCTCATGCTCCCATATAATGATCTGTGATTTCATTTTGATCCATTTTTGTGAGAGATGTGGCAATTTACGTTTGTTTCGCACCGCTTCAATTGAAGGGTATTCTGCTACTCTGTTGCGGTAAAACCACATTCGGTTATTATGAGGACGACAACATCTAATGTTGGCTTCAACTTGGCTTTCCATAAAAATCATTCCTCCAAAAAAAAGAACCTTGTTTTTGGTCACTTTCTCATCATAAAAACTGCGATGGTGAGATTCAAATGGTGAGATGAATTTCATCGCTATTTATGGCTTTATTATGTGTCTCTGTGTCGGCCACATAGGCTACAAAACAATCAGCATGCATCCAATCTATTTAGTCAGGCAATGTCCACATTATTCTCACATATTTTAGAATGTAATAATAATTTGAATATCAATGCATTGGCAAGACCAAAAATAAATATTTATTCTTAAACTGGTAATGGCTTACTTTTTTGACACTTTTTGCTTGCTTTTTTGGGGGGAGGGTTCTATTTTAGGCCCTATATGTACAATTATATAAATAATACAAGTGTATAACATTGAGGTCCTGAAAAAACCTTGAATTGACTTGCCAAATGTCTGTATAAAGCCTTCTTAAAGGATTTATAGTCCTAGGCCTATGATGTTGTATAGGTAGAGTTATGGGCCAATTTTAAAATATTCACTTTTATTCCTCTAAGTACACATGTGGAACTGCATAAAAATATTTTTGCTCTCGTTTCAAACCATTTAGAAATTTGATCCCAATGTCACACATTTCCCCATTATTTATAGAAAGACCCAAGAAGAAATAGAGCTGCAGACACAGCAGACCTGTATACATATTGACTGTCCACTTACAGTAGACTATCACAAAACAGACAGACATATTCAACCAAGATGAACACACACACAGAAAGAGAGAGATGGGAGCGAGAGAAAGCCTGAGGTTATGCTACTCTGAAAAACAAGTGGGAGGAAAATAGCCCCTAGTTACAAACAGCCAGCTGCATCAGCTCTTCCAAAGTGGAACCGTGGATAATAATCCAGAGTGGTTTGATAATGACTAAACAGTCCAATAACTACATTAGATTTTTTTATGAGATATTTTCAATGCCTGGCACAAAAGCCTGAAGCAAGAATACTGAATAGTGCCGATGTCTGCTGCTCTCTCTGAGATTGGAGTTAACATAATAATAATAATTACATGCCTTGATGGTCAGTGTGTTGTCAATGATGGTGTCGATCCTGTCACAGTAGGGGTCAAACGTCTTGTTACTACTGCAGAAGAGGTCATGATTGAGGAGGTAGTCTGTCCTTCTGTTGAATTCAAATAAAGACGTTGTGCTGCATTAGGAAATCTGGAGAAAAAACAACATATTTTCAGAACATTTCAAAATCACATTCATGTTTCTTCACTAACGCATACAGCACAACATTTTCATGTGAGATGGATCTGCAGTGTTGTGGCATGTGCAGTAGAGCAGTGTGCAAGTCAAAACAGGTCAACACTGACCTGCAGTGGTGAATATAAGAAACACTTATCATCAATAAAGAAACTCTACAAATGTGCCTTATAATGACTAATAATAATAATGGGAACAATCATAAGTTATTACACCAGTTTATCAGCCATAAAACAATCCTAATCCCAGATAGATGTTATACAGTAGCTTTACCCATAGTTTGAAAGTTGAGCGCCACCATCGGGCAGCCAGCATTCCAGAAGGGCTGTGGGCTGTAGTTGGACTAGTCTGGTTCCTTTAGGGTAGATTATTCTCATCTGCCTGTTATACCCGGATTGACATGTTAAGGGAGTTTGTATTCACAATGTGTGGCAGAAAATAATTGTGATTTCTTAGTATTTGAGGGTAATTCAATCAGGGCTAAAGTAGCAGTTGAGAAAAGGATACCCCATAAACTCCACTGCAGTCTTGGATATCAAATCAAATCAAATCAAATGTTATTTGTCACATACACATGGTTAGCAGATGTTAATGCGAGTGTAGCGAAATGCTTGTGCTTCCAGTTCCGACAATGCAGTAATAACCAACGAGTAATCTAGCTAACAATTCCAAAACTACTACCTTATACATATAAGTGTAAAGGGATAAAGAACATGTACATAAAGATATATGAATGAGTGATGGTACAGAGCGGCATAGGCAAGATACAGTAGATGGTATTGAGTACAGTATATACATATGAGATGAGTATGTAAACAAAGTGGCATAGTTTAAAGTGGCTAGTGATACATGTATTACATAAAGATGCAGTAGATGATATAGAGTACAGTATAGATGTATACATATGAGATAAATAATGTAGGGTATGTAAACATTACATTAAGTAGCATTGTTTAAAGTGGCTAGTGATATATTTTACATCAATTCCCATCAATTCCCATTATTAAAGTGGCTGGAGTTGAGTCAGTGTGTTGGCAGCAGCCACTCAATGTTAGTGGTGGCTGTTTAACAGTCTGATGGCCTTGAGATAGAAGCTGTTTTTCAGTCTCTCGGTCCCAGCTTTGATGCACGTGTACTGACCTTGCCTTCTGGACGATAGCGGGTTGAACAGTCAGTGGCTCGGGTGGTTGTTGTCCTTCATGATTCTTTATGGCCTTCCTGTGACATCGGGTGGTGTAGGTATCCTGGAGGGCAGGTAGTTTGCCCCCGGTGATGCGTTGTGCATACCTCACTACCCTCTGGAGAGCCTTACGGTTGTGGGCGGAGCAGTTGCCGTACCAGGCAGTGATACAGCCCGACAGGATGCTCTCGATTGTGCATCTGTAGAAGTTTGTGAGTGCTTTTGGTGACAAGCCAAATTTCTTCAGCCTCCTGAGGTTGAAGAGGCGCTGCTGCACCTTCTTCACGATGCTGTCTGTGTGGGTGGACCAATTCAGTTTGTCTGTGATGTGTACGCCGAGGAACTTAAAACTTACTACCCTCTCCACTACTGTTCCATCGATGTGGATAGGGGGGTTTTCCCTCTGCTGTTTCCTGAAGTCCACAATCATCTCCTTAGTTTTGTTGACGTTGAGTGTGAGGTTATTTTCCTGACATCACACTCCGAGGGCCCTCACCTCCTCCCTGTAGGCCGTCTCGTCGTTTTTGGTAATCAAGCCTACCACTGTTGTGTCGTCCACAAACTTGTTGATTGAGTTGTAGGCGTGCGTGGCCACGCAGTCGTGGGTGAACAGGGAGTACAGGAGAGGGCTTAGAACGCACCCTTGTGGGGCCCCAGTGTTGAGGATCAGCGGGGTGGAGATGTTGTTACCTACCCTCACCACCTGGAATGGTGGTGGAATATTCTCCCCTTTGGTCCCCTTTGGTCTCCACAAAAGATGAGATGAGGTAGCTCTTGTTTTTCTCTGTCCACAGGATAATGAGAGGGTGTAATGAGGTCTGTGTGTAGCTGGTGTAGAGGAGTCAGGCGCAGAACAGCAGATATGAGTCAATAAATGTACTTTATTCAACATATACAAATGGAATACAAAAAAGAGAGCCCACATTAATGGACCATACTACATAAAACCATTACAAACAGACATGGGGGAACAGAGGGTTAAATAATGAACAAATAATTGGGGGATTTAAACCAGGTGTGTAAGACAAAGACAAAACTAATGGAAAATGAAAAGTGGATCGGCGATGGCTAGAAGGTCGGTGACGTCGACCGCCGAATGCCGCCCAAACAAGGAGAGGGACCGACTTCGGCGGAAGTCGTGACAGAGGGATCATGCAGAATATTATTTTCCATCAGCAACAACAACTATATTAACAGGTTCTATATATAACATGTACTTTGTGTAAAGTTTGTTTTTAATCATATGAGGTTATTATTTTAACAAAAACTGCATCTCTCATTCCTATTTCTGTAGAGGCAAAAGTTACCCTCATCTAACTCCTGCCCCAACTTAACATCAGCAAATCCCTTCGGGCGCCAGGGGGGAAGAGCGGGAGCAGGCGTGACAGATTCAATGCAAACAAGACACAGTGGCACTGGAGAAATATGATAAGATGAACACATAGGCCAATCTCTCTGTTCATTCTTAGCCTGACATTTCAGTGATTTGTGTGGTATTAAAAAATATTCTGCTAACATGTGTCAAATAACGTGGATTTGCATAATATGTTTATGGCCCGCTATCAAAATTCCTGCGTTGCCATGTAATGATTACAGAATGAAGAAAAGTTTTTAGTACTGCATATCCAGGCTCTGGTCTGTCCACGAAGTGAAGGTAAACGGTAGACATGTTCTCTGTATCCACTTTATCTTTTAATTATTATTTTGGGTATAAGGGAGGATCACCTGTTTTTTACAAATATATTTTGCTGAAGAGAGGGCCATCCATTTTCAATTCAAAGAGGTCCGATTTTATCCATGTAATCCTTATTATAAATAATGTTCACTCCCTGAATGAGCTGGAGGCAGGCCAAACATCATCAAGCCTGGAGGAAATCAGTGTGTGACAGTAAACTATGCTGAGGCGTTTGGTTTGGTCTGTGTACCAGTTGGGTGCCCTTAAATGGCAGTGTTGAGTAAAGGGGCCATGAGATGTGTGGTGTGGTGTGGAGTGGAGTGGAGAGGCTGCTGTGCTGCACACATGCTTCAGTGCCCAGGCCCAATATGACACTCTGTATTGTGTCTCAATGGACACCTGCTGGCAGAGCCCCAAAAAAAGCTGTCACTGTGAGATGTAAAGCAGGGGCCACTTCCTGGTACACTGTTTCTGTAGGCACTGGGGTCTGGACTACGGTTGTAACACTCTCTATCATTAGTAACACTCTATCTCTGTTGTCTGTCTGAGTCTTAATGAATGAGGTATGTGTTTATGGGGACTACAAGAGGGGTCGACAATTGGTCAATGGTCTACATTAGTTAGATGCTTTGTTTTTGTTGGCACACACCATACCGGATCAATAGGGCTATTCTCTAGCATTAAGGTCCAAAATAGCATTAGGGTAAGTGTTAGGACTGGGGCTAGAATCCCCCAACATAGGTGGCATATTCCATTGAAAATGGGTGAATAATTTGTTTACTACAGCACTATTGCACTGCCTGGCACTGAGAGATGAGGACTGACTGACACCCGACTTTGAACAGGATCTCGGTTGTCATGGTGAATCAGTGGATGATGATGGGTTCTTCATCCAGTGGTTTTCCCTTCCAGCAGTCCAGCTCCAGGCAACGGCAGCCGGCCAGCAGACACTGGCGGCGCCGTCACGCCGGAAAACTGACCCACTGTGGAGGGATCACAGGGAAATATGTTCCATTACACTCTAGAGACACTCAAAGGCATAAGCAACAGTCTGTACGATTTTAATTAATGAAATAAACCAAAAAGGATTGTATAAATTATCATTAATCCATAGACTTTCTATTGCTTCTATTACTGGCTCTGTGCTCACATTTACAGACAAGAAAATGCCTTTCCATTTTTATAGCTCTGGGTAGACTTTCATAAACCTTGTTTACCATAGCCGTGTTAAATGTGTGATATCAGGTCTAAAGGCAGTTCTCGCCTGACCTGTCTGGTATGTGTTGGACTTGATTAGGCAATGTGGCAGCGGTTGGCTCATCTCCTGACACTTGGCCAGTTTGTCCAGTATTACCACAGATGTCAGATAGAACAGCGGACCTGTAGAATAAGACACATGCACATCATAGCAGTGTTACACATCTCTCTTCTATAAAACACTGGATTGAAAATACAGTAATGATTGGGAATAAAGTGCAGTCAATGATGATCGGTTAGTTCTCCTGTCCTGTCTGTAGTAATCAGACAGCATCTATGTGTATCTCTCCTCTGTTGGCGTTGGAGGAGCAGGGCTCATACTTTTCGATGAGGTCCTTCATCTGGTCAGGTCCGATACGGGAGAAGAGCTCTTCAGTGAGGCGGGGGTAACGCTGCTTCTTGTTGACCACGCCAAACCCTAAGCCAGGGAACCACTGCATGAGCTGGACCCTCCAACCGAGCAACTGTTGAGGGGAACATAATGACAATCACACCTGGCATCGCCTCATGCCTGTATTCTCCAATTAGTAAGAATCACACTGCTCGGTCAATTTCGATTTTTCACTTACTAGGATGTGAATATCTCATATATCTCAGGCCAGGGACAAAGACTCATCAGGAAGAGCTTGAAAGCAGCTTCATGGAAGATGTCCAGTTCATAGTGTCACCCTGAGAAAACACAATTTACCTCTCACATTATTACATTCCACTGGAAATCATTCATGACACACATTCAGAAAGGACTATAAGTACTTGAACTATATTTGTTTGTCATTTAGTAGACACTCTTCTCCAGAGCGACTAGGTTTAAGTGCTTTGTTCAGAGCACATATTTTTCACCTAGTCTGCTTTGGGATTCAAACCAACAACATATTATTTCTGTTACAGCCCAATGCTCTTAACCACAAGGCTAGCTGCCGCCCTATACAGATGCAAAACTCAGAATTGTGGGGAGGTGTGCTGAAGCCAGGGCACTCTCCACCCTCTTCTTATCGGCTAGAAACATCTTGTAAACACTGAAGATGAAAATAAAGACAACACATGAATCTAGTTTAAATTGATTGAATATGTTGAACTGTTGTGGGAGCTGTTCAACAAATTCAACAAAATTGTCTGTGGCTCACTTTTTGACAGGGATCTTAACATCTTTATTGGTCTGAAGGGAGATACGGACATACCTAGGATGGAGAGTTTCATCATTTTTTTACATTTATTTTTTACATTCAACATAAAGAGAGACCGGTCCTTTTCCACTCACATTTTCTCCATGAAGACATGTCTGCATGCGTTGGTCCTCGATGGGTTGTAAGCAATGGACAGGATATCAGCAGCCCAGTTCTATAACATCAGACCACAACCGCATGAAATTGCTGTCTGGATTTACTACTTGTCATGATAATAACTGTTTCGTTTTTGACCACTAGAGGGCATAGAAATGATCAGTCACAGTGCCTCAGGAAGAGAACCAATTGTTATTTTCATTAGAGTTCATTAAAACTGGATATTGTAGTCGTAAACTCATAAAGAGTGCAAGGACAGAGGATGCTTTGTGGAGGAAATGAAGGCTCATATTAGTGGTTGACCTGAGGCAAGGTTAGTGCTGCAGAGCCAGTTTGGAATCTGGCAACTAATATAAACCAATGTTGGCGGTTAGGTGATGCTGATAAGCAAATGTACTCTAGACATTTTACATACCTATTGATGCATGTTTATGACACTTAATGATTTTAAGATATGCTACATACAGTATGTGTAGAATGAGCTCTGGTTATTTCATGTTGCTGTGGGGAAAGATGTCATGATGTAAGGATTGTGATGTGTATTACCTGTAATCACATTCTCCTTGTAAGCAAAGAAGCTGTGGTAAGTCACTGTTTGGAAAATGCAGGTTGAACACATTCCTGACTTTAGGGTGCCGTTGATGAGGACGGACAGACGTGAATAAAACAAAGATGAGGGACCAAAAGTCATTCCTATGTTCCTACGTTATCACAATGATGATTATTGTGTAGGCAAAGTATTTCGTTTTGTGTTTTTATGATCTCTTTCTTTCACACAGTAAAAAAAGTACATTATTTGACACTTTCTCTTGTATTCCCCATCATCCTCTACTATCCTCTAGGTCTCCATGTATATTTGGAAAGGGGGAAATGAAGCCTGCTACATCCTGGTGTCTGTCTTCCATACACAGGACGCCTGGGAGCTCAAGCCTGACCAGACAGGCAAATCACTGCAAGAAAACTCCAGACAAGAGCAGAGAAAGATGAGAGCAGCAGCTCAGCAGAGGAACTGGGGATCTACTATATCTTCAACAGATCAAGTGTTTGTTTTGATACAGTATCCGTGGCTTGCGGAGGAGCAACTGATCCCCTTGAAAGCAGAACAGAGGATAGAGTGTCATCCGATGGCACACCAGTTATAGGGATGATGTTGTTTATTCCCCAAGGAATAGCTGTGACCTCCCTCAGTAGTAGGGAGTAAATGGCTGAACACTGAAACTCTCTATGGAGACAGCTCAGGGTGGGTGCAAGCAGTGGGAGAGGTTCAAACTGTCAAACTCAATCATCTCTCTACAGCTTGATCTGCTAAACAGAAATCACAAATCTGGGCTCTCTCGCTTTAGCTGCAATCACATCACCAACACTGTGTGTGGCCAGTATGTGTGCATTTGCATTGTGTTTATTGCTGCTTTTGCAAGACAAATTCCCTCTCAGTTACACAACACACACTTTAGAGGCTTTGACAGGAAAGCAGATAAAGACTGGCTTTATTGAGTGGATCACACAGCAGTGGAAGCTGTGCACATCTTAGACAATGGTACTCACTTTAGAAAGTTTTGCATATTTTCCTGATATGTTCTCAACATCCAGGAGCTCTGTCTACTAGAAATGGGGAATTATAAATCCACAAGCCAATGACTATGATAGAACAATTATTATTTTATGATTGCATGAACAGATAGGCATCTGCAGCACCCATAGTTAATTGAATTATGCGTTTTACTACTTGCCTGAATCCTCTGTACGGAACAAGTGGTTAACAGACTGATGTACTGCAGAACAGAAGGTGTTGTGAGAGGAGCGAGACGGAGAGAGGTAGAAAGCAAAAGAGCAAAAGAGAGAGCACTACAGTAGAGAGAGAGAGAGAGAGAGAGAGAGAGAGAGAGAGAGAGAGAGAGAGAGAGAGAGAGAGAGAGAGAGAGAGAGAGAGAGAGAGAAGGAAGCAGCTGTCAGCCCAGTGAACGTTGTGCGGTGCAACAGGCTGGTAACAGGCTGGTAAAACCCACATCAGCTGTGATCAATACAATTCACGAGGCTGCTGGGACTGTAACGCGTAATGCAGAGTTTTGAACCATCTCACAACTCTGTTAACATATATTGTGGTAACAGTGGTTGCGGCGCTGAGTCATCCCAAATCCTGACGGACCCCATTTCAGAGTTGTGGAGTCTGAAGCAGCCAGCACAGCTGCCAGGACACGTTTCTGTTGGTCTGGATTCAGGATCTAAACTGTTCAACTAAACAACCAGGCAGATAATATAATGTGACAATATTTACTCACTGTAAATCAATTACTTCCAAGTAATTTCTGGTTGTACTAGCCGTTAGGGTCCATCTTCATGGTGACAGGTGTCACGAATTCCACCAAAGTCGGTTCCTCTCCTTGTTCGGGCGGCGCTCGGCGCTCGGCGTCACCGGTCTTCTAGCCATTGTCGATCCACTTTTCATTTTCCATTTGTTTTGTCTTGTTTTTCTCCACACCTGGTTCTCATTTCCCTCATTTTGTGTTGTGTATTTAACCCTCTGTCACCCTCCATGTCTTTTTGTGGAATTGTTTGTTTGTAAGTGCTTGTGCACATTGGTTACTGGTGCGTGTCGGGTTTTGTACCCATGATGGTTATTTTCTGTATGCTGTTGGTTTTGAATTAAACTGCTCCGGCTATTACCTCGTTCTGCTCTCCTGCATCTGACTTCAATGCCACCTGTTACACACCCCTTACAACAGGCACAGTCTTGGTTGACTCCTGATATTAGAGAATTACATTTTGAGATATTGCAAACTTCTACACAAATGACTTTGCCACAGAACTATGGCTATTGTTATTGAAGACAGACAAGTTGTATTATTTATAGAGGCAACATTTTGTAAATTGCAATGGATGTTTTACATTAATGGAGTCTTGTAAATGTCATATTATGTTTTTCAGAAAGGGCTTTCTCTGATTCTCATTCAAAGTGAACTAATTAACTTGTTTTCAACTGCAGATTTCCTCCAGGAATTTGCTGCACTTATAAGAATAGCCGACTCACCTCTGACCATTTGGTAAACCCACCTCCTTTGACCAAGTAGCGTTTGACCTCTGGTGGCTCCAGGGTATACGTCTCTTGTCCATTGTGTTGGTTCCTGTTGTTCCTCTCCTGTTGTGTGACTGGTGGAGGTGACCCCCCTTCCATTTTCAATTAGATTTTATTTTGATCACTCCTGGCCACTAGCAAATAAATGACTGACCTTATGGACCTTAGCAATACTTAAGTCTGTTGACGTTTTTCCTCTTCTCAGACACATGCTTTACAAGATTTAAGCAAATGTCACTGCATACCTCACATAACAATCAGTACCCAAATATAGACTGCCATACTGTACAATATTGAGAGACAATAGCCAGGATGCTTGTTCAATCTGTGATTGCTGATCTACCGGTATATTGATATTAATTTGCATTCAGTGTTGTGGAGATGAGAAATGAAATGTACTGCATCATGTTAGATGTCCAGATGTGGCAGGGAGGGCACTGATTAATGTTGATTCATGGCCTCTGCTCCTGACTCCTCCCTCCCTGTCATTTGGGTAAAATCCATTTTAACAGCAAGTAATACCTTAGGCAAATTGTATAGGGATCGGAGGACCCAAGTTACATAAGGATAAAAGTGTTTGGGGTAATAATAATGTATCTTACTTCCATTAGATTAGATCAGGGATGGGCAAATGTCACGTAGAATTACATTACATTTGTTATAAAATTGCTAAATCTTCTCCAAGCCCATGGCAAATATATATATACGTATCTGCATTCAAGAGGGGGAGTCACTAAAATGTTTTACTGTGGCCCCTGATGAATTCAGATGTGTTTGTGGCCCCCAGCCCCCCACCCCATCAAAGTTGCCCATCTACCAATTATATCAAAAAGAACATGATTCACACTTTTCAAGGGAAACTTGATAGGCCAGTGGAAATGATTTCCAATGCAGCAATAAAAGCAGACAGTATGGTAGAACTACAACATACAATATCAAGCATTTACACTGTAGAGATCCTCAGTCAAAAGTATGTGATTCATATAATGAATAGATGGGCCAGGATCAAAAGAAAAACGGGGTTTCACTCATACCCCTCACTCCCCGTCACCATATAGCAGGCACCATATAGCAGGCAAATAAGTCAGTCAAGCCCCCCCCCCCCTGGCTGCGTCATCTATATAGATTCCATCCCACACGAACACACGCACGAAAACAAACACATATGAGACAAATACCCCCAAATGATCCTGCTGAGCTGCCATCCTGCTGAGCTGCCACGCTTTGTTTAAACGTCTGACCTTTCAAGCTGTTGAATCCATCCGTAAAACCAATTGTGTTTTATTAAAAGGTTTGTATATGACCCACATATACTATATTACATGTTTTTCATTTGCACCCAATGTCCTCTGCTCTGCCAATTTAGGATCAGTTGTTGCCATGTGCACCAGTAAGCCTATCGCGAAAATATAGGTTATCTGCCACTGTCCAAGGTGCTGAAATCACAAGGGGCTGAAATCATATGCGCGCCACAGCACCAAGCGTTGGCACTGCCATTGGTGACGTTTAATTTGAGCCTTCAGTACCTGCCCTTCAAGCTTTCCATCCCTCATTCTCATAAATACAGTCTAGACTCTACACCGCAACACACACTGCTTCCTTCCTAGTACCAGTTCCACGTTTATGTCATGACGCAATCATGGGCTACTTGGTCTGGACAATTTACACCATCCGCATACATGCATTTATTTTTTTAACTCTAGTGTTGGGGTGCGTTTGGTGCGGTATCATTAGTTAATGCAGCCATCTGCATATAGCTGCTGGCTCTTTAAGAACCGTCACACGCCCCCTCTCCTATATTTTTAGCTGAGACAACCACTTCATTTGTTGTAGGCTACGGTAAAGACAGCTGTGTACCGTATGATTTCACTTAATCGATTTTTTAATGACATCGAATCCTTTACTGCGGATTCGCTGTATAGATGATTCCTTGGGAAATGCCGTCGGAATAAACATTGGTCGTACGGGACCGGGATTCTGCTGGTGGATGCTGAAATTCTCAAGAGACCCTGAGCTGCCTGCCTCATCCATGGTGTACATTATGAAACACAATGTTAAACTTGGTTTCTGAGACAAACCGCAGTGCCTTCTAAGATGAAATGAATTAACCAAAAATATATTTAGCAGTAAACTGTTCAAGACCGCATATGGTCCACAGTAAGCCTGACGTCTTCTCTCGACCGGATAGGTTCCCGTGTTCTCTTGGATTGTGGATAACAAGAAATCTTCAAGACGGACGGGGTAGTGGAGCATCGAGGGAAACATCGGGGCAATATGAGAGAGCGGGACTTTATGCCCAACACGGAGAGGGGCAAACCTGCCACTTATACAGGGGACAAAAAGGCTAAAATGGCTGCGAAGACGAACAAAAAGTGGGTGAGACTAGCCACTGTCTTCGCATATGTATTGTCTGTGTCCTTAGCAGCCATCATTCTAGCCATTTACTACAGCTTGATATGGAAGCCAACGAGCGCATCCTCTCCAGCCGGGAAGCTAGGGATGCCCGAAGGGGTCACAGCCTCTGCTAACATCTCAACAAACATATCCACAAGCACTAACGTCTCAGACACTAACTCTACACAGACAGACATTTTATCTGTCAATGAAACCAGGTTTGGTGTAAAGTCTCAGACCAAGGCATTTCACTGGGAGGGCAGAAGCAAAAGCGCCGCCGTCATCTCCGACGGCGTTTTATCAGAAAGTGCGCATTCGCAACCGAAAGGACTCTACACGTCTGCCCAAAGCCACATAGCCGCACAAACTGCGGAGAGACCAAACACTGCGGGGAGAGATAACCAGGCGTCTCAGCCTGCTGAGGACAATCGGAGCCCGTTGCGCACTGGAGCCCACAACACCATGCATAATGAAAAAGGGGAGAAGGATGCGGACCGACCAACTACTGGCAATGCGGATCAAGCAGCGGCGGATGCTGCTCCTTCATCCACAAAGGTTCCGCAGCGCACCTCCGCTACGAGACAACAAGGTTTGCGTAAAGGAGAGTAACCAGGCCATTAAACAGGAATCGAACCAGGAGTGTTTGACAGACGTATGCAGGGGGTCGGATAGCCTAGATAGTGGTCTTCGTGGAAGATATATCAAAGAACGGATGATGCTGCGAGAATTGCACATGCACGTATTTTATTGATATCTTATATACCAATAATCTGAATGTGTATGACGGACAATTATAGACTTAAACTGCTTAAAAGAAATATTGTTTCCCCTAAAATACTATGCGTTTTCTGTTACTGTATGCCTTAATTGATGTAAGTCATCTTTCCTTTGGACAGCTCCACCAAGTAATTTATTTATAACCATATTATGGACAAGGACATGACACACCTGTATTTAACTGGTAGGATATATGCCTTTGCAGGATATGTAAACTACGCATTACTTATAGGCCTCCAATGTTATTCTATAACACAACCATTTATCACTGCCTTTGATGGGCCGAGCTGTTGAATAACAGGAAGCATTTATATAGCATTTCGTCCTCTATAGATACATCTGGATTGCTGGTATAGAGGAACCTGTATTATTGAGTTAAGCTCAGGTATGTGCATATAACCATGGAAATGTATTGAGTATTTGGTCATGTATATTGAGATATTGAACATCCTTTGGCCTTGATCGAACTTTTAGTCTAATTCAACATTTTTTATTAAGACTATGTTAGGTCTAGGCATCTATTACGAGGCAAATAAACTTCCTTGTAAAAATGCTTCATCATTTAGATTTTGTTTAAAAAAGGTTCACACAAAGCAACTTAATAATAACACCTTTCATATTAAACATTTTATTTTTGAGAGATCTGAAATCGTTTTTGAAAAACTATGTAAAGAAATTGTGTTGGTGTTTTGGAGTTTTGATACAGGTCTATGATCAAATTTGATAGAAGCTGTTTTCAAATCATGTGTTGTGATATGTTAGATATATTAGATAAGCAATGTTATATCACTTTCCAGTCAAAGGGCTTGTTGTAGACATAGTCAACTCTTAACCAGCTACCAAGTTGAATTAAGAACCAGTGATAATCCGTCCAATGTTTTGTCCTACAGCTCAAAGGACAGTCAGTTTACTGTCGATGTCTTCATGTGAGCCTAAAATCTATGACTTTTACAGTATGAACAGGCTAAGATGTGTTCAACAGAGGCAAGGCCCATTGTTTATCAGTCTGCCACAGCACATAGTCAGATATATCTCGTTCTCTCTCTTTCTTTCATATTCCTGCTTCTGACTCACTTCTGGTGAACTCTGGAGAGGGGAAAAACAAGCCTGTATGTATGTATGCTTTCTACTTGAACTGAACGGCATGTGAGGGAGGTGTATTGATTGAACGCTCTGTAGTTACAGTCCACAAAGGAAAGAGGAACGCATTACATAATACTGGGTCGGTACTATTTCCAGCAAACATTCTTTGAAAGGCTTATTTTTCACTGAGTGGTGGGGGGGTTCTGTTGCTGGTTGGACCATCACACTGTATCACAGTGAAATGTAAGCCTCAGTTGAGTAGTGCTGCACTGAAAACCTGTCATGGTGGGTATCTGTTACACTGAGACGTAAACAAACATAATGTAAACACTTGGGACTATTGTAAAACAGCAGGCACAAGTAGCAGGATACTTTGAACAGATTTGTGCACAGCACACAGTGGATATCGCTACAGTTGTTTCCCCATAGGCGCTACAACACGACAGTGACATGTTTTGAATATTTCAGTTGGTAAAATCAAATCAACAACAAAAAATGAATGTGCCGAATAGACCTTACCGTGAAATGCTTACAAGACCCTATGCTTGTGGATGAAAATAATAATGGAGCAGGATATTGATGAAGGAGTGGATCTGATGGTCTCATCTGATGTTCTTATTCTTCTATATCTGCCCATGAAGAGTGGGAGGGGCTAGTGACCTTTTGACCTCTAAACCCAGTCGCCCCAGAGAATGTTTACATGATGGAGTACTCTGTAGGAGATGGGGGTTGCTGCTCTGTCATCACTGGGGCCAGGAGTTGTTCCTGACCATCTGGCCTGGCCCAAGTCATCCCCACTACTCTCAAAATATCACACCTGAATCATAGATTCTAGCAAAGATGAAAGATGTCCTGTTATCCTCTTTTCTAAGGCATCCGTTTAAAAAAACAACAGTTTGCTCAATCTCACAGCACCAGCTGGATTATGTTACAGTATTTGAAGCTCAAGCACAGCTACCACTACTTGGACAATGCAAAGCTGAGCGGGCAACATCTTGGGTCCCAGGGAGTTGAGAGTTACACTACCAGTGGGGATTAGCTCAATGCCAGCTATGGAGGATGAGTGACTGTTGATACTGTTGACAGTGTTAGTCATCAGGGCATTACTCTTTGCACAGCAGCTTTCCTCTACTTGCCTTTGGATATCCCAGAACTTCTTATGTTTATCAGTCTCTGCATGTACTGCAGTGACACCAAGCATTATTTTAATGTGCCAAAATGCCACCCTGGAGAGACTTTTAAAACAAAGGCAAAATAATCAACGTTTAGAACCCCATTGTCTGAACAAGATACTAACACAGGAATTGTGAATAATTAATGAGCTCTTGCAACACAGGAGAACAATATGAAGCAAGCTCATAATAGGCTCTTCAATTATTAAAGTCCGGGAAGAATTATAGGCCCAGATTTTATTAATCAAACTAAAGACAAGCCCATGCTGTCATAGTCACTCTTTCCCACAAGATACCATATGGTAAAGTATTGAGGTTTATACAGTGCCTCAAACCATGCTGGGATTTATTTGACCATGGGAAATAGAGCTACTGTGTAAATACCTCAATACGAGTTCAGTTGAGTTGAGCCCTTTGTTTTCAGGGACCTTTTAACCAGGACCTCTCAGATGATTGCTGGACTAAGTGTGTATGATTTCACCATTACAACATGGGGCACAGGTGTAGAACCATGACGCAATGCAATAAGCACATGGTGAGGTAGACGTTTCATACGCCTATTTTTTTTAGAACCAGGCTGTCTATTGAACATCTCAACGACACCTGCCAAGACCCTATGCTGATATTTCATAACAATGCATTTATTCAATAAGGAACAACAGAAGTGCTGGTCTTGAGTCAGTTTAGCTGTGGTTCCCTATAGGATTTTATTTTTATTCTTATTTTACTAGGCAAGTCAGTTAAGAACAAATTCTTATTTTCAATGACGGCCTAGGAACAGGGGCAGAACGACAGAATTGTACCTTGTCAGCTCGCGGGTTTGAACTGGCAACCTTCCGGTTACTAGTCCAATGCTCTAACCACTAGGCTACCCTGCCGCCCCAGGATAGATTAATAAAAAATGAATGCTTGTTACTGACACCCACCATTTTCTGTTATATAGAAGACTACTGGTTGCTGCCTATACCTTTAGATTGAGGACTGACCTCTCGCCAATGGAGGGTTTCCTGCTGAAATATCAGAGGGTGACAAAATACAACTTCAGGGAAAAGCAATACATTTATTTCATACAAAACATCGCAGTAACAATCAATATGGTAGTCTGACAGGCTGTCTGCTGGAGTTGTTTGATGACACAGTACCAGCGGAGGTACCATGGCTCAGATCAATAAGGCAAGCTGTACATTGACGGCCTTGTTAGCCCCCTCTCTGGGGGGGGGAAAAGGAAGAGCAGAGCACGTTCAGATACCTCCCGTGTGCCTGTGATGGACCAGGCCAGCTGCTGAGGCGTCTTTGGTTGGTACAGCCTGGGCCGCCATATAAGGGCAGAGGGATGACACACACGCTCAGTAGGGGAAGAGGCCTGCCAAAATCCACCTGTCTGTACAGAGTGTCAGGGCCACAGGGCTGGATAACCCACGCCAATCAATGCAATGATTATTAACCAGACCATGATCGGAAAGAGGTTATTACAACTACAGATATAGAGATATAAAAATGTCATGGTGCCTCAGATTCACTATCACCCTAACACATGCGAGAGCAAGTTGGTTGCATATCCAGAGCGTAGCTTTAGGAGCTTACTATCCTCACCAAGGCACTTAGGGCTACAAGAATTTCTGAACCTGGTTCAGATAAGGCTTTTGCTTTGACAGAACATGATTGTCTGAAGGAGACAGCTTACTCCTGGTGAGGCCTCTCTCCTAGCCCCGGGGGAGAATGCAGCAGTCAGGACTGAAACGTGTTAATGCCCTTGAAAGGCCCCGTTTCCTGCAGTGACAGCATCACCCATGGTGACAGGATTGGCTTCCCGCTCAGAGACTCTCTGCTGCCAAATGTTAGGGTGCTTTGGACTGACAGCCGAGCTACTGTCACATCCTTTACGACAGAAAACTCTCTGCGTTTCAATTCTTATCTTGCTGTGTGTGAAGACAGGTGGCATAGTCCCATACTCCTCTTTAATCCCTCATCAGTTTGTACCACTTATTTCCAAAGCTACTCATAATCACACTGTTAAAGCATAGAGGTGCATCACACCCCTAAAAAAACTATTAGTCGCCACTGTGTTCAAACTGTAAATTATATCTGGTAGCTCAGTGAGTTAATTCATTTTCATTATTGGAATGAATACCTAGAGACGGTGGCCCCATGTCCATGAAATACGGTAATTTAAAGGAACAAAGGATAAATTGCCTATTGTTTTCTACCAGGTAAAAGGCTATGAAACATGAAAGTAAGGGCTGATGCAAATGCAACTAAAAAACAAGGAGCCACAAAGCACCATGCTGAAGTCACAGGGCCCAGGGCCTTATTAATGACAGGTGGCCCTAGTGAACGCCAGAGGAAAAGGTAATTAAAAGATTAACACCTTGGAGGATTCTCACCAGAGAAGATGGAGGGAACTGTCTCCAACACAACAGGCTGTTAGAGCAGGCCCATGGAGAGCTCATTTGAAATTAATCAGAAATGACTCCCAAATGGAGGCAGCTTAACACCACACTGTCACAGTCCCCCATTCTGAAACACAATTAGTTTTTGCCTTCAAGTTCAGTCAAATCAAGGGATATCGTGTGCTGCTATCGTGTCATATTACATTATTCAATCCAACTCTCATGGAACACAGATCACACAGTATCATACTTTTCTAAAGTTGGCCTGTTATCAGTGGTGGTTAAGTACTTTGCATAAGCTATCCAATATGGGGAAGTTGGCAGCTGATATGCATGCGAATCATCAGAAACTTCTCCTGGGAAATTCACTGGTGCTGCTTATCAGTCCCCAAATTTAGTATGGGAAGTCAATTGTATTTCAAATGTGACATACAGCGCATTCAGAAAGTATTCAGACCCCTTCCCCTTTTCAACCTTTTGTTAATTTTTTTCCTCATCAAGCTACACACAAAACCCCACAATGACAAAGCGAAAAACGAATTTATAAAAAATATATTTTAAAAATAGTATTCAGGTTCTTTGCTATGAGACTTGAAATTGAGCCCTGGTGCATCCTGTTCCCATTGATCATCCTTAAAATGTTTCTACAACTTGGAGTCCATCTGTGGTAAATTTAATTGATTGGACATGATTTGGAAAGGCACACACCTGTCTAAATAAGGTTCCTCCGTTGACAATGCATGTCAGAGCAAAACCATGAGACAGGATTGTGTCAAGGCACAGATGTGGGGAAGGGTACCAAATATTTCTGCAGCATCGAAGGTCCCCAAGAACACAGTGGCCTCCATCAATCTTCAATGGAATAAGTTTGGAACCACCAAGACTCTTCCTAGAGTTGGCCTCCCGGCCAAACTCCACGATGGTGGGAGAAGGGGCTTGGTCCGGGAGGTGACCAAGAACCTGATGGTCACCCTGACAGAGCTTCAGAGTCCCTCTGTGGAGATGGGAGAACCAGCCAGACAGAAGCAAAAGTCTCAGTAAAAGGAACATGACAGCCCGCTTGGAGTTTGCCGAAAGATACCTAAATGACTCTCAGACTATGAGAAACAAGATTCTCTGGTCTGATGAAACCAAGATAGAAATTTTTGGCCTGAATGCCAAGTGTCACGTCTGGAGGAAACCTGGTACCATCCCTACGATGAAACATGGTGGTGGCAGCATCATGCTGTGGGAATGTTTTTCACTGGGAGACTAGTCAGGATCATGGGAAAGATGAACAAAGCAAAGTAAAGAGAGATCCTTGATGAAAACCTGCTCCAGAGCACTCAGGACCTCAGAGTGGGGTGAAAGTTCATCTTCCAACAAGACAACAACCCTAAGCACACAGCCAAAACAACGCAGGAGTGGCTTTGGGACAAGTCTCTGAATTTCCTTGAGTGGCCCGGCCAGAGCCCGGACTTGAACCCGATCAATCATCTCTGGGGAGACCTGAAAATAGCTGTGCAGCGATGCTCCCATCCAACCTGACAGAGCTTGAGAGGATCTGCAGAGAAGAATGGGAGAAACTCCCAATATTCGTGTGCCAAACTTGTAGCATCATACCCAAGAAGACTCAAGGCTGTAATAGCTGCAAAAGGTGCTTCAGCAAAGTACTGAGTAAAGGGTCTGAATACTTATGTAAATGTGATATTTCAGTTTCTTATTTTTATACATTTGAAAAAATGTCAAAAACCTGTTTTTGCTTTGTCATCATAGTGTATTGTGTGTAGATGGATTGGGTGGGGGGGGGTCTATTAAATCCATTTTAGCATAAGGCTGTAAAGTAACAAAATGTGGAAAAAGTCAAGGGGTCTGAATACTTTCCGAATGCACTGTACTATAGTGTATATAACATAGGAAAAATATGTTTCACATTAACTCTGTTTTGATGCTGTTATAGGGCAGGGACAGGGTACAAGACAAACTCTGTCTAAAGATAGGGTTACAAAATTCCTGGAACTTTCAATAAATTCCCTGGTCTTCTCAGAATCAGGAGGGAATTAACAGGAAATCCAGAACCCTCCAACCAGGATTTCTGGAAAACCAGGGAATTTATTGAAAGTTCAGAATATTGCAACACTAGTAAAGCACGACAACAAGAGCAAGACAGAATCTGTAGCAGCGGGTACTTTATTAATGTGCTGTATGCTAACTTAAGTTAGCAAGGAACTTTAATAGTAAAAAAAGCTGAGAATTAAGCTCTATGCACACACACGTCCTGTGTGAGTCCATGAAGCACATGGTTGGGTGATGCACACGGATGTCGAAAGGAGCAGTAATGTCAGACAATCACCTCTCAATTTTCAAGAGGCCTTAGACAAGGCTTGGTGATAACATAAATATCAAGCGAACCTTGAAGAAATACATTTACCAAACAAACTGCAACCGTTATGTATAAACAAACAGTCACGGAACAGGGAAGTATGTTCTGCACTAGTCACATGGTTGAAGTCAATTCCACTACTTTTCATTAAAAAAATATCCCTATGTTCAACTCTTTCCATTTCTCCCTCTCCCAGGATAAATTTGATCCGTTCAACTACAATGCATTGAAGCAATTCTCCTTTCTCCCAACAAATAACTTCAGTTCTGTTAGCTCTCAATTCCAGCTATTCTTTTCTTTTGCACCTTCACGGCTCCAAAAGTCATTTGAATTACAAATGAAATTACCTCAACCTGTTACTGTGACTTGTCACCTGGTTATGGCAATGCACATTTAATGCCAGTGTTATAATGCTTGAGGAAACTCAGTCCTACTAAAAGTAAAATTGCTTTGGCAGGTCAGAAGATAACATCTTCAGTTAACTGCCACAGTTCCCTCTCCAACATGTGCTGTACACTGAATTGCCTAAATAAGTTCTCTAAAAAGAACAAAGTAAGTGCTTCGTTAACACACTATTTATTATATGCTAAGGCTCTTTGTCAAATGATGTTGTCAGACTATTAAAGTATAATAAAACAAAGGGGTACAAATAAATAGCCTTTCCCTCCTTAAAATAAAACAATCCAGCTGCTAATGCATGTCAACAAGGGTTTATTCTCCAGCAAATTATATTTGACAATCAGTAGTCCAAAGGAGAGAATAAATAAATAAAATCAATAATGACAGTTAATACCACATTTCAAAATTTAAAGTCAAAGGGTTCCCCGAAAACATTTGAATAAATATGAAACAATTTTAACTATATTTTATCTTTTTAGCATTTGTAATATCAAATTCAATAGTTATGGTTTTCAAAGTAATCATTCCCACACTACAATAATGCACTTGAATTTACTTTTACTTCATTTAACTGGTTTCACCAAACCAAGCTGTAAACTAACACATGAATGAATGAGCTATCATATCTCAGTCGTTAAGTGCAATGGTCAGAGCTTTCTAATTGGAAAAGTTACATACAGTACCAGTCAAAGGATTTAGAACACCTACTCATTGAAGGGTTTTTCTGTATTTTGACTATTTTCCACATTGCAGAATAATAGTGAAGACATCAAAACTATGAAATAACACATATGGAATCATGTAGTAACCAAAAGTGTTTAACAAATCAAAATCTATTTTAGATTCTTGAAAGTAGCCACCCTTTTCCTTGATGATAACATTGCACACTCTTGGCATTCTCTCAACCAGCTTCATAAGGAATGATTTTCCAACAGTCTTGAAGGAGTTCCCACATATGCTGAGCACTTGTTGGCTGCTTTTCCTTCACTCTGCGGTCCAACTCATCCCAAACCATCTCAACTGGGTTGAGGTCGGGTGAGTCTGATGCTGCACTACATCAGTCTCCTTGGTCAAATAGCCCTTGCACAGCCTGGAGATGTGTTTTGGCCATTTTGCTGTTGAAAAACAAATGATCGTCCCACTAAGCGCAAACCAGATGGGATGGCATATTACTGCAGAATGCTGTGGAAGCCATGCTGGTTGTGTGCCTTGAATTCTAAATAAAATCACAGACAGTGTCACCAGCAAAGTACACCCACACCACCTCCATGCTTCACAGTGGGAACCACACATGCAGAGATCATCCATTCACCTACTCTGTCTCAGAGAAACACACTGGTTGGAACACAAATCTCAAATTAGGACACAGACCAAATGACAGATTTCCACCGGTCTAATGTCCATTGCTCAAGTTCCTGGCCCACGGAAGTCCCTTCTTATTAGTGTCCTTTAGTAGTGATTTATTCGCAGTAATTTGACCATGAAGGCCTGAGTCACGCAGTCTCTTCTGAACAGTTGATGTTGAGATGTGTCTGTTACATTTATTTGGGCTGCAATCTGAGTTGCAGTTAATAGCAGATTTCTGAGGATGGTAACTCTAATGAACTTATCCCCTGCAGCAGAGGTAACTCTGGGTCTTAATTTCCATGAGAGCCAGTTTCATCATACCGCTTGATGGTTTTCACGACTGCACTTTAAGAAACTTTCAAAGTTCTTGATATTTTTCAGATTGACGTTTTAAAGTAATGGACTGTTATTTCTCTTTGCTTATTTGAGCTGTTCTTGACATAATATGGACTTGGTCTTTTACCAAATAGGGCTATCGTCTGCATACAACCTCTACCTTGTCACAACCTAACTGAATGGCTCAAACGCATTAAGAAGGAAAGAAATTCCACAAATTAACTTAAGGCACACCTGTTAATTGAAATGCATTCCAGGTGACTACCTGATGAAGCTGGTTGAGAGAATGCCAAGAGTGTGCAAAGCTGTCATCAAGGCAAGGTGTGGCTACTTTGAATAATCTCAAATATAAAATATATTTAGATTTATTTAACATGTTTTTGGTTACGACATGACTCCATGCATGTCTTTATTATTGTACAATGTAGAAAATAGTTTTTTTTACATGAAAAACCATAGAATGAGTAGGTGTGTCCAAACTTTTGACTAGTACTGTAAATAAAGTCAGTGTACAACTATTAGCATATAATGCTAATTATATTTTGTCATTCAACTGCTAAGGCTGGCAAAGGTTAATGGCAGGGCCTGTTCAGGTTATGTAGGTTAGTCATCCATAGGAACTGAACTAATACAAGCATTGGGACTGGTACCTTGAAATAATACTTCAAATGTAAACAAAAACAGCCATTCAAATAACACACTTAAAGATGGAATCCGCAGTAAGGGGAAACAGCGCCGCTGGCCGCCCCACCACCACCATTGTTACTATTGCTGAGCTGAGGAGCGCCGTGCAGCATGGTAAAAAAAAATGCAATACATATTGTGCTCTTCTATCACGCGTGAAATGATGTCAGAGGAGAAAAAAAAACTGTTCGTTGTTTGCAGTAACTTCTTTGTTGTTGTAATATCGCAAACGGACGTAGCGGTTTCACCATTAAAGATTCCAACTTTAAGTAATGTATGACATGTCAGTACTCATACCTCATAAAGAATAAAGTGCTTGTAAGCAAAGTATTTTCAAGCAGACAAAAGGCTCAAAATGACTTCACTTGAACATGTATGGTTTCCTTTTCCCACCTGGAGCAGCTAGCATCCTTTCAAAAGAAACAACATTGTGCATGTTAGTCTTAACCTGACCAACTAGACATCTACAAAGAGTTATTGGAAGCAAGTGCGGTATTAAACTAAAAGGCTCATGGTAAACGCTTGAATTAATTAAGCATGTTGTTGTTCAGTTCTAGAAAATATTATAGCAACATCAAAAGTCCTTCAAACAATCTTCCCATTTTCTCTTGCCTATGAAACAAAACAATAAAAAGGGGTTAAACAATGTGGTTTTTAAAAATAGGTGTAAAAGTACATTGTTTTTACTCAAGAGGAAGGCATATACAGTACTTATATTTACAGTTGTAATGCAGCACCCTGCTACAGTGGTTGGTAAAGCATTATCACCCTGCCACAGTGGTTGGTAATGCATTGTCACCCTGCCACAGTGGTTCTGAACATGCATCGTCTCTCTTGTCTATTCCAAATCTACTTAAACACTACAGAAGACCATAGGGAATGCACTCATGCAGCAATCAAAAATCCCAAATTTGCAGTGATGATGAATCATACACTAATCACCTTTTCAATCCATCCACAGCTTCTTTCTTTCATTCACTCCCTCTCATAGTCCAGACTACAATGCATATGAGTCATGCACTCATTTCTTTCCATCAAGTTGTTCATATTCTCTCAGTCCATACTGACCTTATCGGTACTGGTGGTGTGGGTTGGGTGAGTCTCTCCTGACTCCAGGCTGAGAACAGACAGACTGGAGTCAATCAGCTCCTCTGTGAAGGGAACCAAGCATTACTTACATTGCATCATAGTGATAACTATACACTGTACCTATTTCAAATCAAAATCTATTGGTCACGTGCGCCGAATACAACAGGTGTAGACCTTACAGTGAAATGCTTACTTACAGGTTCTAACCAATAGTGCAAAAAAGGTGTTAGGTGAACAATAGGTAAGTAAAGAAATAAAACAGTAAAAAGACAGGCTAAATACAGGAGTGAGGCTATAAAAATAGCGAGGCTACATGCAGACACCAGGTTAGTCAGGCTGATTGAGGTAGTATGTATATTTGACAGGGACTAACCACGAACAAAACCATTGCCTACCTGTATTGCTCTTGGCATGCTCTAAAGGTTGGACAGAATTATCCTGTGGAGGGGCATCGCAGTGTGAAATGAGAAGAACAGGGCTGAGCACACCGTCATGGCCGCTTTCAGCACATTCTGTTTTGGAGGCATCAAGAAACGGAGGGCCCTCCTGACCCTGTCTATGCCCATCAGATGAGCTCTGTGCCTGGAAAGCTGCAGCCTGCCGATCCCCCCAGTCCAGGTCATTACCAGCATGCTCCTGGTCGCCCTTGGGGGACTGCTTCTGCTCCTCGAACTTCTGTCCGTTTTTGATGGGGGAGGCAACTTTTAACACGCTGGTGCCCTTGGTTTGTGAGCGGGCAGAGTTCTGGGCTCCAGTACTGGGCTTCTCGTAGGCACCGGGCCCCTTGATGAGCTCCTCTGAGAAGCGGACCTTCTTCTCTGTAGCTTGAGGGGACGAGGCCTCAGCCTTCCCCTGTCTGGATGTCCCATCCTCCAGGGGGTCGGCTGGGGCCTGAGCCGTCTCGGCCTTGTCCAGGCCAGGACTGACGCTTCCACTCTCTTTCTCGGTCTTCACCACATCCAGGGTTAGCGAAGACTCCATTTTGAGGTCACCCTCTTTGACCTCTGGAGTTTCTGCAGTGGAGTCATCCATGTCAGGGTCAGCCAAAGCATCAAGCTCTTCTAAGAATTCATCCAAACTAGTCTTAGAGGCCTGAAGGAGCAAAAATAAAATTCCATTAGTTATATGATAAAGAAGACAAAGAGGTCTTTGTTGAGCCCAAGCACAGCCATTTTTCACCAAAGCACAGCATTCAGTTTAAACCTCTCACCTGCAAATCTTCCCCATCCTCGCTGGCATCCCATCTGAAATATTAAAATAATGATTAGAAACATACAGAATGAGAAATGTACCCTCTGTACATCCTGAGAAATGCTCTACAGTCTACACTTAGAAAAAGGGTTCCAAAAGGGTTTTTAGGTTATCCCCATTGGAGAAACCTTTTGTGGCTCCAGAGTGGCGCAGCAGTCTAAGGCACTGTATCTCAGTGCTAGAGGCATCACTACAGACCCTGGTTAGATTCCAGGCTGTATTACAACCAGCTGTGATTGGGAGTATCATAGGGGGAGGCACAATTGGCCCAGCATCATCCGGGTTAGAGTTTGGCCTGTGTAGACCGTCATTGTAAATAATAATTTATTCTTTAACTGACTTGCCTAGTTAAATACAAAATGGATCTAGGTAAAAACCCTTTTGATTCCAGGTATAGCCCTTTTTGGTTCCAGGTAAAACCATTTTGGTTTTCATGTAGAACCCTTTGTGGAAAGGGGTTTACATGGAACCCAAAACGGTTCTACATGGAACCAAAAGGGTTTTACCTGGAACCAACAAGGGTTCTTCAAAATGTTATCCTGTGGGGACAGCCGAAGAACCTTTAAGGTTCTAGATATAACTTTTTTTTCCTAAGAGGTAAGGCTGGTCTGAGCAGTTCTCTTCACGCTCTGGTCTTTTCCAATTAGCACCAGCAGCAAAACCTAATAACAGGCAACTGAGGCAAGAGACCACTCTGCCTGGACATACCTGACTGCTCTTCCCCCTGGTCAGCTCAATCTCACAGAGGACCGCACAGCCACCAATACCTGCCTCTCAAGCGCCACTAACAGAACCCAAAAGTAGTCTAGCCTCACCAATGGCTTCAGTGCAAAAAGTTGGAACAGTGGGCTTAGCTGTTTTTGGTCATTTTGGTCATTTGACACGTTGTGCTCTTTAGAGTAAGTCCCAGTGTGTTTTGCATACAGCAAGGCTAGGTGTGTGGTTTCCTTACATCAACACAGGCTGTTATGATTAAATCTGCTGTTACTGCCACTCACCTTCTGGCCCTCCCAGTCAGCCGGTCCTTGCCCTTGGCTTTACTGCTGACCACTGGAACATTTTTACCCCGCTTGTCTTTGCCCCCCAGCTGCTGACCTGGAGATGAAAACAAGCAAAGCTAAGAGAAACAGCAGAATAGTTCTCCATCATTGGCTGATTGGTTGCTTGTACTGAGGATTTAAATGATTCAGCTGCTGGTACACCGTATAAAGCATTCAAACTCACCCAGTGGATCAGCATTTGATTTGGGGTGACCTCTCTTTGCATTTCTTCCTCCTGGAAATCAAACAAGTTCAACAATTATTGGGCATCACTGGAAATAAGACATACTTGATTATGGTCTGACTATTCCTCAGTGTTTGAGTTGAAAATAATTTTACTTCAGAGTGAATTTCTCACCTCTGGCTGTAGGCCCCCTTTCTCTCTCCCTAGGAGATTTATCTGAAAACCTAAAGAGAGACATTTAGTTTACAGTGAAATAATTAAAACCTAATACACAGCTGGGATGTTCCATTAACAGATGAACTACCAGATAACGAGGCCATGGTTTTGGTGTTAAAGTAAACAGACAAAATCTTACCTACCAGGGTTAATGAAGGGTCCAATGCATTTGGTTGGACATTTCTCAAGTATCTGTGTTGTTCCACTAACCTAACAATTTACATTCCATTACTTTCATTCAACAGCCATTTTCATTTCCAAGTAATCATTACATGCTGAGCTCAGAGCTAGAATGAGACATTGTACAGAGATGGCTGTGATATCTTGAGGTCGTGTAGCTACAGATTTGAAATGCTCTCAATCAATGAGAGAAGATTTGAAATGGACAAGACGGCTGCTTACACATTGTTGGATTACTTAATGGAGCAAAAAATATATTTTAATAACGGTGCATTTTATAACGTCAAACAAACCACCTGCGACTGAACACATTTTAGAAGATTCATGTTTGGCCGAGTCGAGAATGAAGATAGTATCGCCACGTCAAGGTTGGTTGAAAATTCTCTGCTCTACGCCAAACAGTAAATTTCCTGTAACGGCTAATGGAGAATCACATTACAAATCTGTAGCTAGAGGTCACGATCCTACACTCCTCATTCATTGACAACATCTAAACTGCTGAATCAAAAAATATTTTTCCTACTCTAGTTAGTCTGAGGCCTTTTTTAAACCATGCCACAAAAGGAAAGGCATCCCAGCCCCAGCTAAAATTATCCTATTATCTTGTCTCTTTAAAGTTTGATGCTTCTTTCTTCTAAACAGAACATTTATTTATCCAGCCACTGTACTGCTCACAGCACATCTGTTGTGTTTGTGTTTGAACAAGGAACAGAAAGAGGGGTGTCATATATTTAGCTCCTAAGCAGTAAGGACGCCACTGTGAGAAAGGACAGCGGCTCCATACAGTCAAATACTGGGTTCCAAATTCAAATCATGTAAGCTATATATAAGCAGATGTTTTCATTCCGTGGCGCTCAAGGCCTAAAACTGGCCTACTTTTATCCTTTCTCCATGGTTCCAAAACATTGCATATCAGCTTGTTACAAACTTCTTCTAGTGAAAGTGTCCAATGTCTAGCATAGCTGACAAAGGGAGAGGGTGGTAAGAGTACTAGGTAGAGGGTAGTTAGATGATAGGATAAATACCATTTCAAGATTTATCAAAGCCATTTTCTGAGAACGGCTCATAAACAGAGGTGATCCAATAAGGACGATACCTCAGAAGAGAACAAACACATTTTTGCCAGGTCATTCCGTCTCCCTCTCTAATAGCGTTATTTGCCAGTCTCCATCCAACATCATTACATTTGCTGTGACTTGTTATTTATGTCTTGTGACTTGATTGGATTAAGTCTTGTGACCGTGTGAAATCAGTATCATGGGATAGGGCATGGTCCAAAATGTGGATCGCGTGAATACCTCCAACAACGGAAATCTTCCACCAGAGTAAATTAGCATTCTGAAAGTACCTAGTTTATACCACTATCTTCTCTGTGCAGACACCATTCTGCACTTCTTTAGAAAATTCAATGCAACCATTTCTAAGTTTAAAAGTACAGAAGATAGAAAGACTGAGATACAATCATTGTTCAATAGAGGCAGTAATAGAGAAGGTAATCTGCTTGATGTGTCAATGAGTTAACGTTTTAGTTTAGTTACAATGACAAGAGAATGGCCTATTTTGCATGGTAAGAGATGAGATGTGTGGTAGTTAGCTGTAGTTGTTGTGAGAACAAGACCAGAAGACGAGCACATACAGAAGAGTACTCATTTAATTGTAACATTAATTTAGAATCTAAATGGAATTTGAGCACTCAGACATGCATCCTGCAAACATAATAGCCAAACTGAAATGATTGACAGAGGAAACTAAAGTGAAGAAGTGCAAAGCAGCCAGGGATGGGAGTGGGCTTACATATTCTCTGTTTTGTCCATGTCCCATGCCCGCCTCCACTGGCCCTTGGCATTTTTGTGGCGCGCCAAGCGTTCACGGTCGATCTGCTCACGCTCCATCTTCCAGCACAAGTACTCCTGCTGCTCCACTTTAGACGTGGGGATGGTGAGGTCTGTGTCGCACGCTGGGTCTAGCCTCTCAGACTCCTGCAAGAAGAACACAAGTACCAGTCATAGCTTAGTGCCAGTGGTGAAAACTGCAAAAGGCCTACCATGGTCAGATATCCAATCTGTACTTCGGCTGTGAGAGTAAGCTTTCTTCAAACATTTTGTGTGAGACAGTGGCAATACAGGTCAAAATAACAGCCTTATATAATAATTGGCCTTGGGTTGGTGAAGCCTCTGGGCAGTCCAGAAGATCAGAGGAACCGCAGGGGTCTGAGGGAGAACTGAACAAGTGCTCTTAGTTCATACATAAAAGAGGTCATATCTGTAGATTGGATGGGCTTTCATCACATCATTGTGACTAGTCACCCGGGGTCCTAGAATGCTACACTGTCTGAAGGCTTTCATCCAAGTTATCCGCTTGTTTCACTCATTAATATACTTCAAATTGAGAATCACCCTGCCTGACCAGTGTTGGTAGTGGACATACAGTGTGATGAGGTCTTCAAGGGTCTAAAATGTTGGACCTGTTCCAAAATTGACCTGGAGCTTTCCCACCCGGACCCAATATGCATAAAAATGTTTTACACACACACACACACACACACACACACACACACACACACACACACACACACTTTATTAACTGGAACTGATACAGCGTGAGAGGGAGAGAGGTGATGCTCTAGCAGGCGAGGGAGGAGCTGTACTGTGAGCAAGTGACACTGAGAGGTAGAGACGAGGGACAGAAACCAACCAAGCTGACTCGCGTTATAGTTGACTAACAGCTGCCATAGCTAGGCTATTATCAAATATGATTACACAGTACCTGTCTTGACTGCATCAAAACCAAGAGAAGCTAGTTAAACTAGCTAATGTCTCCGTTCAGAATATAAAGTAGCAGCCTGCCTACCTGTGTGCTCTCAGCTTTGAATTCCATAATTTAAATTCCATTTCCATTGATTAGATATCTCCTAACTTTTGCCACCATGGAGGCTCTATGATTTTAGACTGTTGTCGCATTCGGATCTGTACAGGCCCTTCCGGACAAGTCAGTTAAAATTACACATACCCAAGACCACTGACAATCATATCAGATCCGACCCAGACTCGTGAAATTATTTAGAATTCTGGATCCGTTCTGGTCTCGGATCAGGTCTTGGGTATTCTGGTACAGCTGGATCCATGAAGACTTCTTGTGTGATGATACTGGTGGTAACGTAGCGTGATGATACTAGCGGTAACGTAGCTGGATGATGCTAGCGGTAACGTAGCTGGATGATGCTAGCGGTAACGTAGCGTGATGATGCTAGCGGTAACGTAGCGTGATGCTAGCGGTAACGTAGCGTGATGATGCTAGCGGTAACGTAGCGTGATGATGCTAGCGGTAACGTAGCGTGATGATGCTGCGGTAACGTAGCGTAATGATGCTAGCAGTAAAGTAGCGTGATGATGCTAGCAGTAACGTAGCGTGATGATACTAGCGGTTAACGTAGCGTGATGATACTAGCGGTAACGTAGCGTGATGATACTAGCGGTAACGTAGCGTGATGATACTAGCGGTAACGTAGCGTGATGATACTAGCGGTAACGTAGAGTGATGATACTAGCGGTAACGTAGCGTGATGATACTAGCGGTAACGTAGCGTGATGATACTAGCGGTAAGGTAGCGTGATGATACTAGCGGTAACGTAGCGTGATGATACTAGCGGTAACGTAGCGTGATGATACTAGCGGTAACGTAGCGTGATGATACTAGCGGTAACGTAGCGTGATGATACTAGTGGTAAGGCTTCCATGGCTGGCCAAACTAAACTGCTACTAATATGAGCTCTAAGAAATGCCCTTCACAACATTCTCAGGGACACAGGGATGTTGATGGATGTGCTTGTCACATGGCCCCAAAGATGCATCTCAAATATCAATAAACTCCTGTCTTTAGGGAGACTTGATGCTTGGCAACAGCAGGGTAAGGAAAAAGGCTGGAGCGTGTCATTGCTGAGAGTGTGTGCACTGTGCAGGTGAGGGGTGTGTCTCCTGAGAGTGTTGCTACAGACAAAATAACTTACACACTGCTCCAGAATCCAATGCTTTACACCACTCCAGCCGATGCTTGGCATTGCGCATGGTGATTTTAGGCTTGTGTGTGGCTGCTCGACCATGGAAACCCATTTCATGAGGCTCCTGACAAACAGTTATTGTGCTGACGTTGCTTCCAGGGGCAGTTTGGAACAAGATAAATCAGTGTTGCAACAGAGGTCAGATGATTTTTACGCACTGTGCACTTCAGAACTCGGCGGTCCAGATCTGTGAGCTTGTGTGGCCTACCACCTAACAGCTGTTGCTCCTAGACGTTTCCACTTCAAGATAACAGCACTTATAGTTGACCAGGCCAGCTCTAGCAGGGCAGAAATTTGACTAATGACTTGTTGGAAAGGTGGCATCCTATGACAGTGTAACGTTGAAAGTCACTGAGCTCTTCAGTACGGGCCATTCTACTGCTAATGTTTGTTTGTGGAGATTGCATGGCTGTGTGCTCATTTTATACACCTGTCAGCATCAGGTGTGGCTAAAATATCAAAATCCACTCATTTGAAGGGGTGTCCACAAATGTTTGGCCATGTAGTGTAGATACTACTCTACAAACCAGGAGAATCGATGTGTGGTTCCATTCATGTTCTTTCTGTGAAGGGTTTTTACGACTGGACAGGAGCAGTCAGGAGACAAGAATAATGGAGACCGACAGACAGACGCAAACCACTGATTGGGCACAGAGGGATAAACTAGGGACAGGCAGAAAGATGTTTTCCTCCACGGTGTGGACCAATCAGAGACAGGTAAACATGTGGCTCTCCTGCAGGCAGTATCGGGAACGTGGCATCTGTGATCATCTCTCGGTTTGCTTCTCCTCGCTCTTTTTTGTCTATTCTTCCCCGGTCCTGGGGGATGCAGGGGCCACAGGGGACGGCAAGTCTCACATGTTCTAACAGGCCTGCTCCCACTGGCTCCGTCAAGCACACCACTAGTTAGTACTTTCAATTTCCTGCCTCTGAGGGGCTCCCTCCCAGGGTTACAGGGGTTCAGGGAGGAGCAGCACACTGGCCAACAGAAAAAACCTGGGTCATATTCATTAGGGCATTGTAGCAAAACATTTTAACAGAAAATGAAAACAAGACTGATTGGACTTAAGTTCAATAGGTTTTATATTTATTATTCTATTTGGTGTCCATTGAATACCCTGGGCTCCGTCTTGTCTTGAACTGTCTGACCATACTTATTCCGAAGCGGTGTTGGATACCTCCCAAAACAGAACAACTTCATATCTAGGCTATATCAGATCATAACTGCTAACATAGCTCTGATCATGGTCTTCTTATGCAACTCTGGCATCCAAAACCAGCCACGATGGAAGAGGTTGCATAACTCATAGCATTCTCCACAGCCGGGCTGAGAACACACCAACGTAGTATACCCGAGTGGGACACGAACAGCATCACTTGTCATGTGGCTCCTTCCTTAGGGGTAGGAGCGTTGTGCCAGTAACCGAAAGGTTGCTTGGTCGAATCCCCCTGAGCCGACAAGGTAAATATTTGTCATTCTGCCCCTGAGCAAGGCATTTAACCCCCAAGAACAATTACTCCCCGGGCACCAATGATGTCGATTAAGGCAGCCCCCCGCACCTCTCGGATTCAGAGGGGTTGGGTTAAATGCGGAAGACACATTTCAGCTGTACAACTGACTACGTATCTCCCTTTCCTCTGAAGGCTCTGTTCCCTCCCTGCCTCCTGCTTCTGGGTGTTTATCACACTCCTGATCTGTTACCCCACCTGCCCTGCTCCTACCCTATATTTGACTGGCAACACTAACAGACCAAGAGCACAGGTGGCACATGGGGACAACTTACCAGAGGGGGGTGTAAAGGGAGGGGGCGATACTTTTGTTTTGGGAAAGATGCAGTCTTCTTCAACTCCAAAGACCGGGAGTGTTGGAGTCTGTTTCTATATTTCCTTGGTTATAGAAATATGTGTTTATTAGATGACATTGCTCATTAAGAATATAATATTGCATTTCTATATACATATATGGTGTTTACATTTATTTAGTTATGTGGCCTCTTATTATGGTCCTATAATTTGAATTAAAATATGGCAATTACGCCCTCTAGGCTCAATCAGTTGGAAGTACGGGTGGGCTTTCCCAGATAGGTGCATATTGGGTATAAGGAGGGGAAGTAAGTGCCTACTAGTTATGGAAAATGTTTGTGATACTGGGATGGCATACATTTTCTGAACCATATACATTTTTACCCTGATCTTTCTTGTTTGCCTTGCATTTAACATTTTGGGTTCCACAAATAAAACGTCAAGTTTGATTCATCATGCCATCGATTTAATTTGGATTCTTGGGTTTTCTAAAACAGATTTTGGATGTACGTCTCAAACGTGGAACTAGTTTTCCCACGGCTATTCAAAAGCCACCACATTTAAGTTAAATTGTCATGGATTTAGTACAGTTCCACACTTTATAGATTTATCAAGTCACCTGGAGCAAATCAGCGATGCCAACCAAAGAAACCGTGAGTACAGTACGGGTATAATTTTCAAGTTAAGCCACTTCTTTGTGATGTTGGTTTGGAAACATTGTCACAAGCTATTCAACTGTAAATGAACCATCCGTGCGATGGGAAGCTGTTAAGCGCTATTGCTCAGAATGTTTGTAATAATTTCCTAATACCGACAAACACTTCTGGATCATGAATCGGAAGCCACACACTTATGGCTTAGTCTCGCAGATCTGGAATAGTAGTTTCGCTACTTTGTTCCATGCACAGCGGGCTTACCTGTTCCCCATGGCCGAGATGACCTAAAGCAAAGCATGCAACGAAGAGGAGGAAGGAAAGCGAGGCTGAAAAGACGGGCTACATTGCCTACTTTTCCTAGTATCCTGATGGCTAATGTCCAATTGCTGGAATTTTATTACTTTGAACTGAGCAAGGCTTCAATCGCAGCGGGATATCAGAGAATGCTGTGTCTGTATTTACTGAGACGTGCCTTACTGATAATACACTCGTCTGCCAGACAGCTTCACCATACTCCGAATGGATCGAACAGCGGCTTCTGGTAAGACTCGGGGAGTTGAGGGATGTTTCCTCAAACAATTTCTGGTGTACCGAAGTTGAAAACATTGCAAGCTCCTGTTCACCTGACCTGGAGTTTCTGACGATAAAATGCCGACCCCACTATATGCAGAGGGAATTCACATCTGTTATTATCACAGCTGTGTACATACCGCCACAAGCAAACACCAATGGTGGCACTCAGTGTATTGTACAAGAATATTAGAAGAATCCTCTCCACTAGAAGCAGTCTAAGACATGTATCCTGCCCCACAAGAGGATCCGGCGTGCTTGACCATGTATACACAAACATTTGTGACACGTACAAATCCACCCCCCGGCCCCACTTCAGCCAATCAGATCACGTCTCTCTGTTCCTATTCTCCACCAACAAGCAGCAACTCACGAAGGAGCCACCAACTCAGACAGTAGTGAGGCCCTAGACAGAGACAGTCTCAATACTGAGGGATTGTTTTGAGAATACTGATTTGGAATATGTGACCCACCACCTGGATTCGGTCCTATGTAACATTTAAAAATTTTGTTTTGTATATTGTATAAAAAGTAGACTCATGGCTAGAAAATGTTATTATACACTGCAGTTGAGGAACAATGGGAAAATAATTCTGCTTTTAAAGTTGATAAACTTGTAACCCCACTTGAGAAAATGGCCAGTGAGTGTTTTGGCAAACCTACTGGAGAACTCTTCTTTGTCGACAGCCATTCAGCATCGTTCACACCCTGCAAATTGGTCAGATATCTCTTACTCCTTGTCAGAAGAGGACAATTTGCACATTAATATGTAAAACTGAACACTACAAAATAACAACGTGAAAGACCAAACAAAAAAATAGAGACACCGGAAACAATCACCCACAACTCAAACGTGAAACCAGGCTACCTAAGTATGGTTCTCAATCAGGGACAACGATTGACAGCTGCCTCTAATTGAGAACCATACCAGGCCAAACACAGAAATCCCAAATCATAGAAAAAGGAACATAGACAACCCACCCCACTCACGCCCTGACCATACTAAAACAAAGACATAACAAAAGAACTAAGGTCAGAACGTGACACTTAAGCCTTAACCCCATCCATCTCTTTAAGGAATAACAGTGTAGTAAACAACCAAAGATTTCAAGACTAAAAGTTTTAATTTGACCTTTATTTAACTAGGCAAGTCAGTTAAGAACAAATTCTTATTTCAATGACAGCCTAGGAACAGTGGGTTAACTGCCTGTTCAGGGGCAGAACAACAGATTTGTACCTTGTCAGCTCGGGGATTTGAACTTGCAACCTTCCGGTTACTAGTCCAACACTCTAAACACTAGGCTACCCTGCCACCCCAGTGAATAAAGTAGTAGTAAAAATGCACTTTATTTTGTCCTTGGCCTATATCCACTGCTTAATTTGTAAATCGGTAGGTGCCGGAACAAAAAAAGTGAGCGTGAGAGGAAGGTGACTTGGAGAGCTCTGAGGCACCAGAACATCACCTTTATAGTAAAGCATTGTAAGCATATTATCGCATTTGTATAGTGGTCTAGACTATAGCAGTAGAGCAGAGGGGCTTGCAGAATTTATTTTGTAGCCTTGGGTGTGGGAAAAATTGGGCCTTTTTATAAACTCATTTCATGCAATTCTATGTAATTTTACATGACTGGAGACTTTAGCAGAATCTCTTTTAATACCGCACAAATGATTGAAATGCCAGGCTACTTTGACACTGACAAACTGAGAATAAAAAAACAACAACCTCGTCTTCAATCCATCAATAGCCTAGGTATGTGTGTGTGGAGGAGACACCCATACTACACAATATGAGGAGGAAATTATAGTCTTAAGCCTAGTCCTAAACTTTCTAGTTTCAATGACTCACCCAATGATGTGCAGCTCACTCACCTGCGATGGCCGATGTGCTCATGGCAAAAGTCTCTCGCTCTCTTTTTAGTTTGTAAAAACAATGCTGTTCGCTCAATAGGCCTATTTGTAAGTTGATAAAATAGTTGCATAGCCTACAGACAGATAAGTATTTTTGTTTCAGCAGGGGCCATTTGCTTTCCAACCTGTGCTATCCCACGATTGTATTTGAAATATTGCAAAAAGGCCTGTTTTGGCTGCATGCTGTTCACCGACATTTACCACTCGTTCCCAGGGTAGCCTAGTGGTTAGAGCGTTGGACTAGTAACCGAAAGGTTGCAAGTTCATATCCCCGACAAGGTACAAATCTGTCGTTCTGCCCCTGAACAGGCAGTTAACCCACTGTTCCTAGCCCGTCATTGAAAATAAGAATTTGTTCTTAACCGACTTGCCTAGTTAAATAAAGGTAAAATAAAATAAACTGTAGGGAACCTTGTGATTGGGCTACACACAATCCACTGCTAGGCCATTTTTTTTAATTAAAAAGCTATTGATCCCATGTGTCTAAATTATAGGCCTACTGCTGGTGTAGTATTCTGAATGTTATTTCTGAACAGACAGCAGTAATTCTAGAACTTTGGCAAATGTATTTACATTTATCAGGGGTGATAAAGCACCACCACATCTATTCACATGACTATGATTCTATAAAGAAATACATTCAGTACAACTCTGGAGAGATGGTAGTTGCAGGCTCAAGTCTATCAGAGCAGAGTGAGGGAAAGAGCTCATAGAAAGTGAATCTCATTCTGGTTCTGTGAGACATACAGGCATGCTTTTCTCTCACACCACAGTAACTGCTACGAGTTGGTGTCCAGGCTACAATGTTGCTCAAATCATATACCCGGACTTACCCAACCCAAATCAATTCTTAGAATATCAGGCTCAATATCATTCTTAGAATATCATATATGTTTTCACATTAGGCAACGTTTTTTAGGGGGCAGGATAATTACATTTACATTTACATTTAAGTCATTTAGCAGACGCTCTTATCCAGAGCGACTTGAGGTGGAAACTCAAATTAATGCTGATTGCTTTTATTTGAATTTTTACATTGCAAACAGTGAACATTTATTTGTCATACCAGGTGAGGTACCGGAATCTCGCAAATAGGTTCCGGAACGAAACAGTCCAAAACTGAGAACTGCCTATATCCTAAAAAAACAAGCTTCGACTGGAGAAAAAAAAGATTTGAGCTGTCATCCAACTCAGAATTCTAACTCGAGAAACCGGGCTTCTTTTAGAGCTCCGACTTTTCCAACCTGAAGATCAATATAATAATATAATATATGCCATTTAGCAGACGCTTTTATCCAAAGCGACTTACAGTCATGTGTGCATACATTCTACGTATGGGTGGTCCCGGGGATCGAACCCACTACCCTGGCGTTACAAGCGCCATGCTCTACCAACTGAGCTACAGAATGACTCAGGATCACTGACGTCATGCTTTGACCTCGTATTTTTTCAGAGTTCCCAGTTGTTTTCAATGCATCAATACTACCATGGAGGAAGCTAAAGCTAACAACTAGGTTCAATGTTAGCTAGCTAGCTAAAATTAGGCTATATCTAGCAATACAAATGGGTTTCTGAGAAACTAATAGTATTACTACACAGATCAAACAAGTAATGTTAGCTAGCGAGCCAGCCATCTAATGTTAGCGAGCTAGCTAACAGTATCCTTTAACAGGCAATGAAAACAACTTTCTTACAAATTAGAAACGTTTAATATCTGAAAATGTAGTGAGACTCTTACCGGTATGCATGGATGAACGCTTCTCTCCCTCTGTCATGGATGCCATGGTTGCCCTTAGTTTGAAGATGTAATCCGGAGTGAGGTATTTTACACAACAGCCTTTGTTGTGTTCTCTTTTTGGACTCTCTCCGGATTTTGGCAATCTTGCTGCTTCCACCGGGCATTCCACTGATTTCAAAACTGTCAACTTCTTCCGTGACAATGACAAAGTTTCTTCACCACCATTGTCATCAAAAGACTCTACAATGTCTGATTCAATGAGAATGTTTTTACCTAAATCAGGGATTTCCTTATTCCTCTGATTCATTTTCAGAGTCCGAGAGTGTCAGCATGGCACGATCATTATCCAACTTTTTTCCACTGAGCTATGTTGATAGCGCTACTAACTTCAGGGCAGCATTGCTGAGAGCAGTAGCAAAATGTTCAGTTATTCATGGCATCTTAAAAATAAATACAAAATTTAAAGCTGCAGTAGAAAGGATTATCCACACAAACTGAGCATCTCATGTTATAGACAGAAGCACGCTAAATGGCAGACCAATCTGAGTTCATCTCTAGGCATGTCCAGCCCACCCATAATCTCAGCCAATCATGGCTAGTGGCTAAACCAACTTGGCTCAAAATTTAACAATTGTATTCATATTTACAGATGGCATACAAGTTTGTTATTAAGGCACATGAAAGTTCACATGTTCCACAAGATATTTCTGCAACAAACAAAAAACATTTTGAAAGAAGAAAAAAACTTCAAATGCTACTCCTGTGAAATAGTAAGGTGCGACATACGCAGAGCTTATTGAAATGGGTCCAATACAGTGCATTCAGAAAGAAGTCAGACCCTTTTAATTTTTTTACATTACAGCCTGATTCTAAAAATGCATTAAATTAATTGTTTTCCTCGTCAATCTACACACAATACCCCATAATGATAAAGTGAAAACCAAACTTGTTTTGCGTGGATTCCTCATCTCGGTTACCTTTTAACAGCTAGGACCGCTATTTCTTGACCCGGAATCCCGCTTAACAGACAGGTTGAAGCATGCTTGACAGAGATGCTAAGCTGTTAGCCATCAAGCTAATTAATTTGGTACCAGATGAGTTTTGCAATGGAGCCCTCTTTGTCTGGAGAAATAAACAAACAGTTCCAGTGCTGTAGGAGCTGTATCTACTACGCTTTGTTTCGGGACAAACCGGATCACTCAGAGTTCCAATGCAATTATTTACTTGCCAGGGATTATAGGCTTGAGGAGGCTTTCTTGATCACGCAGGTCGCCAGCCTACGTAAGAAACTGGGGAAAACACAGAGTTGAATGTTTACATTTTATACGCCAGTGGCTGGACGACATTCACGCTTGTTGGATGCATCTCTGCCTTGCGGAGTCGAAGGAGCACAGCAAGAGGAGCAAGGCAATCAATGATGGTCGCATGTCACGAGCCGTGGAAGCCAAAGACAGCGGCCTCCCACAAAGCCATCTACACTCCCAACGAGAGGCCCGGGGCGGATACAAACAATGAATAGTTTAGCATCCTGGAGCCTGATCTTCTTGCACCTTCGTCGCTGGGGTTGCCGGTGTCTGAGGCCGCAGTGCATACTACTACGATTTCAAAGTCGACATCGTCAACCTTCCGTCCCTGCTCTGGATCAAGCAGGGCTTCTCCATCTGTTGGAGGACTGCACCAGGAGCCGGGAGCAACGGGCTCAAGTTATCCTGCCTCTCGCCCATCCATAAAGGGTTCTCCAAATCCTGTGAAGCGTGGGAGTGGGTGGATTTCCTCGTCATTCTCGCCAGATATGATTTTGGGTAGTTCCCTGGTAAGAAATGTGACCATTCCTGGTGCAAAAACAACGTCCTACCCCGGAGCTCAGGTAAAATACATTACTAAGCTGCTCCCGAATGTACTACGTCAGGACATTGAAATCGATCCTATTGTAGTCCATGTGGGTTTAAATTACATTATGAAGGGCAGCTCTGAACAGTTGAAACTGGATTTTAAAGAGTCTGCTAGACACTAACAATATACCCATCATATCTGGCCCTGTGCCGCCTCTGAATTGTGGCATTGAACACTTTAGCAGGATTCTCTCTCTTCACAAATGGCTACGTGAGTATTGCAACTCAATGGGTGTAACTTTTGTTGACAATTTCGATAACTTTTGGAAACAAAACACATTTTTTATAAGCATCTCAATAATTTGGGTTCCTGGACCGTTTCACAGCATTATAAGACTGTGTTGGGACAATGGCTTATCAATGACCCAAGCCCAGCTCAGCTAATCCCTACCATTGTGACGCAGAGTTGTCATAATGCTTCAGCAAATGTACATTACCAGGGGCGTTGGTAGACAGAATGTAAGTAACCTAATTAATGCCTCTCTTAACTGTCCTGAATGCATCTGCTGATCCTACAGCTATAGTATGCAGTAATCATGTGCCTATGAACCAGATTTATACTGCTGGCACTGAGCCGGTGTGCCCTAGGAGGAAGTTCACTGTTTGCAGTTCACCCTGCACTAACATAAATAACATGAGCGTATCTACTTCTGCTAAGCTTCCCAGTAAAGCAATAAAAATAAGTAAGCATCCTTAGAGGAAAAGTGATCAAAATAGCCCAAGTTAACATGTGTAGCTTAAGAAACAAGGTTTATGAAATCAATAATTTGCTAGTAAAAGATGACATTCATATTCTGACTCTCAAACTCACTTAGATAATACTTTTGATGATACAGTGGTAGCAATACAAGGTTATAACATTTACAGAAAATATATAAATGCCAATGGTGGAGGTGTTGCTGTTTATAATCAGAACCACATTCCTGTAAAGATTAGATAGGATCTCATGTTAAATACTGCCTCTCCTAAAGCCCATTCTGGTGGGAAGCTGCTATAGACCACCAAGTGTTAACACTCAGTATCTGGATAACATGTGTGAAATGCTTGATAATGTATGTGATATCAGAGGTATCTTCTGGATTATTTTAAATATTGACTGGCTTTTATCAAGCTGCCCACTCAAGAAAAAGATTCAAACTGTAACCAGTGCCTGCAACCTGGTTCAGGTTATCAGTCAACCTACCAGGGTAGTTACAAACAGCACAGGGATGAAATCATGAACATGTATTGATCACATCTTTACTAAGGGTGCAGAAATTTGCTTGAGAGCAGAATCCAGATCCATCGGATGTAGTGAGCACAAAACAGTAGCCATATTTAGGAAAAATCAGATTTCCAAAGGCTGGGCCTAATATAGAGTATATGAGGGAATACGATAAGTTTTATAGTGATTCCTATGTTATTGATGTAAAGAATATTTGCCAGCAACAAACGCTGACACTACACAGACAAGTATATATTGTCATTTTGAATTCCTTAAAGTGAGTGTGTGTCACGTTCTGACCTTAGTTATTTTGTTATGTCTTTGTTTTAGTATGGTCAGGGCATGAGTTGGGTGGGTTGTCTATGTTCCTTTTTCTATGTTTTGGGATTTCTGTGTTTGGCCTGGTATGGTTCTCAATCAGAGGCAGCTGTCAATCGTTGTCCCTGATTGAGAATCATGCTTAGGTAGCCTGGTTTCATTTTTGAGTTGTGGGTGATTGTTTTCCATGTCAGTGTTTGATCCACACGAAACTGTTTCGGTTTTGTTATTTCACGTTGTCGTTTATTGTTTTGTTCAGTGTTCATTATTCTTATTATACAATATGGACACTTATCACGCTACGCATTGGTCCTCCTCGTAAGAGGATTTGTGACGCATTCATCTCGTGCTACACGTAACTGGTCTGGCAGAGTCTAACCATTTGCAACATCCGGCTCACACCGTATTCTGCTTGGTCTAATGTGAAAGGGGTTTTATGCACGCTGGTAAAAGCGGGCGTTCCATGACGCCGACATAATGTCTGTGCTCATCTGGGTGTGGTCACTGACTGGGTAGAACATTTATGAAAAACTATTCTCATTTAGAAGGCTAAAATCACATTTCATCTTATCACAAACAGTTTCATATTTAATCTTATAAGTTCCACAACATTTAGATGTAAACCTGACAACTTGGAAATGTACACTTTCAGAGATAGTTATGTTGTTCTATTGTCTTTAATGACATCACAATATCGAAATTAAGATTTGTTATTTAAATACCCACGGACAATTCCAAATGTTTGGATTACAGAAATACTGTTTCATTATCCAATATTGGATGTTACAGTACTATAAAATAATTCTCTCTGTTGTAAAAGGGATTCTTTTTTACTTCCATTTCTACAGAGTGGGAGAGAAAGTTCCTGCAAGGTATTTAAGACCATCATAAAATGGCCACCTTCCACCCCCCTCCTCTCTGGTGGGAGAGAGAGGGGCTCTCTCTGATCCTCACACAGGAGGGAAGGTCATGACACTATCAACCAACGGGGTTTGACAACTTGGATGGAAAATTGAGGATAATAGTGGACGATATTGCCACTCCTATTTGCCATATTTTCAATTTAAGCCTTCTCGAAAGTGTGAACCCCCAGACTTGGAGGGAATCAAAAGTCATTCCGCTACCTAAGAATAATAAAGCCCCCTTTACTGGCTTAAAGAGCTGACCAATCAGCCTGTTACCAACCCTTAAAGTTGGAAAAAATGTTTGATCAGATACAATGTTATTTTACAGAAAACAAATTGACAACAGACTTTCAACACGCTGATTGGGAAGGACATTCAACAAGCACAGGTCACTTACACAAATGACTGATGATTGGTTGAGAGAAATTGATGATACAAATATTGTGGGGGCTGTTATGCTTCAGTGCGACTTTTGACAATCATAGTCTGCTGCTGCTGGAAAAATGTATGTGTTGACTACACCCACTGCTATATTGTGGATAAAGAGTTACCTGTCTAACAGACACAAAGGGTGTTCTTCAACGGAAGCCTCTCCAACATAATCCAGGTAGAATCAGGAATTCCCCAGGGCAGCTGTCTAGACCCATTACTTGTTTCAATCTTTACTAAGGACATGCCACAGGCTTTGAGTAAAGACAGTGTGTCTATGTATGCAGATGACTCAACACTACACATGTCAGCTACTACAGTGACTGAAATTACTGCAACACTTAACTTCTTATGGGCAGGTGGGACGGTAGCATCCCACCTTGACAACATCTGGTGAAATTGCAGAGCGCGAAATTCAAACTATAGAATTATAAATATTTAACTTTCATACAATCACAAGTGTAATACATCCAAATAAAGCTTACTTTCTTGTTAATCCAGCTGCTGTGTCAGATTTCAAAAAGGCTTTATGACTAAAGCACACCATGCAATTATCCGAGGACAGCGCCCCGCATAAAAAAGCATGAAAAACATATTTCAACCAGGCAGGTGCGCCACGAAAGTCAGAAATAGCGATATAATAAATGCCTTACCTTTGATGATCTTCTTCTTTTGGCACTCCAAAAGGTTCCCAGATACATCACAAATGGTCCTTTTGTTCGATAATGTCCTTCTTTATATCCATATCCATATCCATATCCCTCCATCACAATGCATATAAAAAATGAATCCCAAACATTACAAATAAACTTTTCCAAACAAGTCAAACAATGTTTATAATCAAACCTTAGGTACCCTAATACGTAAATAAACTATCAAATTTAAGACGGAGAATCGTTAGTCTTTACCGAAGAAAAATACCAAAGAACGCGCTCTCTTCCAAGCGCTTGGAAACACTACAGCCAAGATGGGAGCCACCTAGAAACACTACAATTTCTGGCTCATTTTTCGATAAACCAGCATGAGACTATTTCTAAAGACTGTTGACATCTAGTGGAAGCCCTAGGAACTGCAATCTGGGAGGATTTTGCCTTGTAATAAAAGTGACAGCCATTGAAAACAGTAGTAGGCTGAATTATTTTTGGGGCGGCAGGGTAGCCTAGTGGTTAGAGCGTTGGACTAGTAACCAGAAGGTTGCAATTAAATAAACTATACAATTTAAGACGGAGAATCGTTATTGTCTTTACCGGAGAAAAATACCAAAGAACGCGCTCTCTTCCAAGCGCTTGGAAACACTACAGCCAAGATGGGAGCCACCTAGAAAAACTACCATTTCTGGCTCATTTTTCGATAAACCAGCATGAGACTATTTCTAAAGACTGTTGACATCTAGTGGAAGCCCTAGGAACTGCAATCTGGGAGGATTTCACCTTGTAATAAAAGTGACAGACATTGAAAAGAGTAACCCAATAACAGTAACCCACTGTTCCTAGGCCGTCATTGAAAATAAATAAGAATAAGAATTTGTTCCCATTTTGGTCAAATAAATAAATACAATTATCTTTTGGGGGGGATGGTTTGTCCTTGGGGTTTCGCATATCCTAGCTTCTGGGCCTGAGTAACAGGCAGTTTACTTTGGGCATGCTTTTCATCCGGACGTGAAAATACTGCCCCATACCCAAGAGAGGTTAACAAAGAGTTGCAGTTAGTTTCAGAATGGATGGCAAGGAATAAATTAGTCCTAAATATTTCTAAAACTAAAAGCACTGTATTTGGGACAAATCATTGACTAAACTAAATCGTGGAAATTGAGAAAGTTGAGGTGACTAAACTGCTTGGAGAAAAGCTGGATTGTAAACTATCATGGTCAAAACATAATACAACAGTAGCTAAGATGGGGAGAGGTTTGTCCATAATAAAGCGCTTCTCTGCCTTCTTAACAGCACTATCAACAAGGCAGGTTCTACAGGATCTGTTCAGTCATGGTCAGGTGCCACAAAAAGGGACTTAGGAAAATTGCTTTTGTCTCAGAACAGGGCAGGACGGCTGGCCCTTGGATGTATACAGAGGGCTAATATTAATAATATGCATGTCAATCTCTCCTGGCTCAAAATGGAGGAGAGATTGACTTCATCACTACTTGAATTTATAAGAGATAGGAATTTATGACATGTTGAATGCACCGAGCTGTCTATTTGAACTACTGGCGCACAGCTCGGACACCGATACATACCCCACAATACATACCACAGGAGGTCTCTTCACAGTCCCCAAGTCCAGAACAGACTATGGAAGGCTCGCAGTACTACATAGAGCCATGGTTACATTGAACTCTATACCACATCAAGTAACTGATGCAAGTACTAAAATTTGATTTAAAAAAACAGATTAAAAAAATACCCCTTATGGAACAGCGGGGACTGTGAAGCCACACAGACATACACAACCACACACGCACATGGATTTCTGTACTGTAGATTTGTGGTAGTGGTGGAGTAGGGGCCTGTTATGAAATCTGCGAATGAAATAATGTATTTAAAAGTGAATAAACTGCCTTAATTTTACTGGACCCGAGGAAGAGTAGTTGGGGATGCATAATAAATACAAAACAGGTTTTTAGACATGTTTGAAAATGCATTAAAATAAAAAACAGATTCCTTATGTAAATAAGTATTCAGACACTTTGGTATGAGACTCGAAATAGAGCTCATGTGAGTCCGTTTCCATTGATCATCCTTGAGATGATTTCACAACTTGACTGGAGTCCACATTCAATTGATTGGACATGATTTGGAAAGGCGCACACACCTGTCTACATGTACAGTTGAAGTCGGAAGTTTACATACACCTTAGCCAAATACATTTAAACTTAGTTTTTCACAATTCCTGACATTTAATCCTAATAAAAATTCTGTCTTCGGCCAGTTAGTATCACCACTTTATTTTAAGAATGTGAAATGTCAGAATAATAGTAGAGAGAATGATTTATTTCAGCTTTTATTTCTTTCATCACATTGGGTCAGTTGGTCAGAAGTTTACATACACGCAATTAGTATTTGGTAGCATTGCCTTTAAATTGTTTAACTTGGGTCAAACGTTTCAGGTAGCCTTCCACAAGCTTCCCACAATAAATTGGGTGAATTTTTGCCCATTCCTCCTGAGCTAGTGTAACAGTCAGGTTTGTAGGCCTCCTTTCTCGCACACGGTTTCAGTTTTGTCAACAAATTTTCTATAGGATTGAGGGTTTGTGATGGCGACTCCAATACCTTGGCTTTGTTGTCCTTAAGCCATTTTGCCACAACTTTGGAAGTATGCTTGGGGTCATTGTCCATTTGGAAGATCCATTTGCGACCAAGCTTTAACTTCCTGACTGATGTCCTGAGATGTTGCTTCAATATATCCACATACATTTGCTTGCTCATGATGCCATTTATTTTGTGAAGTGCACCAGTCCCTCCTGCAGCGAAGCATCCCCACAACATGATGCTGCCACCCCCGTGCTTCACGTTTGGAATGGTGTTCTTCAGCTTGCAAGCCTCCCCCTTTTTCCTCCCAACATAACGATGGTCATTATGGCCAAACAGTTCTATTTGTGTTTCATCAGACCAGAGGACATTTCTCTAAAAAGTACCATCTTTGTCCCGATGTGCAGTTGCAACCCGTATTCTGGCTTTTTTATGGCGGTTTTGGAGCAGTGGCTTCTTCCTTGCTGAGCAGCCTTTCAGGTTATGTCGATATAGGACTCGTTTTACTGTGGATATAGATACTTTTGTACCTGTTTCCTCAAGCATCTTAAATAGGTCCTTTGCTGTTATTCTGGGATTGATTTGCACTTTTCGCACAAAAGTACATTCATCTCTAGGAGACAGAACGTGTCTCCTTCCTGAGCGGTATGACGGCTGTGAGGTCCCATGGTGTTTATACTTGCATACTATTGTTTGTACAGATGAACTTGGTACCTTCAGGCATTTGGAAATTGCTCCCAAGGATGAACCAGACTGGTGGAGGTCTACAATTTGTTATGAGGGCTTGGCTGATTTCTTTAGATTTTTCCATGATGTCAAGCAAATAGGCACTGAGTTTGAAGGTAGGCCTTGAAATAAATCCACAGGTACACCACCAATTGACTCAAATGATGTCAATTAGCCTATCAGAAGCTTCTAATGCCATGATATCATTTTCTGGAATTTCCCAAGCTGTTTAAAGGCACAGTCAACTTAGTGTATGTAAACTTCTGACCCACTGGAATTGTGATACAGTGAATTATAAGTGAAATAATCTGTCTAAACAATTTTTTGGAAAAATGACTTGTGTCATGCACAAAGTAGATGTCCTAACTGACTTGCCAAAACTATAGTTTGTTAACAAGACATTTGTGGAGTGGTTGAAAAACAAGTTTTAATGACTCCTAAGTAAGTGTATGTAAATTTCCGACTTCAACTGTATATAAGGTCCCACAGTTGACATTGCATGCCAGAGCAAAAACCAAGCAATGAAGTCGAAGGAATTGTCAGTAGAGCTCCGATACAAGATTGTTTCTACACTGTGCTTCTACATCTGCATTGCTTGCTGTTTGGGATTTTCGGCTGGGTTTCTGTATAACACGTTATGACATCTGCTGCTGTATAAATACATGTGATTGATTTGAAATTTGATTGTTTTGAGGCACAGATCTGGGGAAGGGTACCAAAACATTTCTGCAGCATTGAAGGTCCCCAAGAACATAGTGGCTTTGGAACTACGAAGACTCTTCTTAGAGCTTGCCGTCCAGGCAAACTGAGCAATCAGAGGAGAAGGGCCTTGGTCAGGGAGGTGACCAAGAACCCGATGGTCACTTTGACAAAGCTTCAGAGTTCCTCTGTTGCGATGGGAGAACCTTCCAGAAGGACAACCATCTCTGCAACACTCCACCAATCAGGCCTTTTTGGTATTGGCCAGACGGACGCACATCAGTAAAATGCACATGACAGCCCGCTTGGAGTTTGCCAAAAGGCACCTAAAGGACTCTCAGACCATGAGAAACAAGATTCTCTGGCCTGATGAAACCAAGATTGAACTCTTTGGCATGAATGACAAGTATCATGTATGGAGGACACCTGGCACCATCCATTCACCTACAGTAAAGCACAGTGGTGGCAGCATCATGCTGTGGGGATGTTTTCCAGCGGCAGGGACAGAGACTAGTCAGGCTTGAGGAAAAAAATGAATGGAGCAAAATACCGAGAGATCCTTGACTAGTCTCTCAAAGCACTTCATGATAACAGAAGTGAGTGCTACGGTCCAACAGTCATTTAGTTCAGTTACCTTAGCTATCTTGGGAACATGAACAATGGTTGACATATTGAAGCATGTGGGGGCAACAGACTGGGATAGGGATTGATTAAAAATATCCATAAACACACCAGCCAGCTGGTCTGCACATGCTCTGAGGATGCAACAAGCGATGCCATCTGGGTCAGCAGCCTTGTGAGGGTTAACACATTTAAAAGTTTTACTCACGCCAGCCATGGAGAAAGAGCCCACACTCTTTGGTAGTTGGTGGCACTGTATTGTCCTCAAAGCGCGCAAAGAAATTGTTGATTTTTTCTGGAAGCAAGACGTCAATATCCACAACGGGGCTGGTTTTCTTTTTGTAATCCGTGATTGTCTGTCTGTAGACACGGTCACATACGTCTTGAATTGCAACTCCACTTTGTCTCTATACTGACACTTGTTTGATTGCCTTATGGAGGGAATAACTACACTGTTTGTATTTGGCCACATTCCCAATTGCATTGCCATGATTAATTTCGGCGGTACGTGCTTTTAGTTTTGCGCAAATGCTGCCATCAATACACGGTTTCTGGTTAAGGAAGATTTTAATAGTCATAGTGGGTACAACATCTCCTATACACTTCCTTATAAACTCAATCACCGAGTCAGCATATATACGTTAGCTGAGGCTACCCGGAACATATCCCAGTCCACGTGATTGAAGCGTGGAATCCTATTGGTCAGACCAGCATTGGATAGACCTAAGCACGGGCGACAAGAAGGAGTCATGGTCAGATTTGCCAAAAGGAGGGCGGGGGTGGTTAAGTGCTGATGTTCGACAACTCCAACTCGTGTCGCATGTGGCAAGGATTACAGACTATCACAGACTACAAATGCAAATCCAGCTGTGCCGTGACACCAAGCCTCCCTCACAGTCAAGCTTGACACATTTTATGCTCGCTTCAAGGCAGAAAATACGGAGCCATCCAAGACAACTCCGATCCAACCAAGTGTTTTCACTCTCTGATGCTGCTTGCCCAGATGGCATCCCTGGCCGCTCCTCAGAGTGTGTCATAACCAGCTGGTGGACGGCTTTTCAGACATGTCAACCTGTCCTTGTCCCAAGCTGTAGTCCCCACCTGCTCTAAGGAGACCACCATTGTCCCAGTGCCCAAGAAAAACAAGGTGACATGCCAAAGTGACTATTACCCTGTCGCACTCACCTTGGTCATCATGAAGGGCTTTGAGAGGCTGATCATGGCCCACATCAAGGCCAGCATGCCAGGCACACTGGAACCATGCCAATTTTCCTACCGCTCCAACAGTTCCATGGAAGATTCTATTTCCATTGCTATTCATCATTCACGTAACACATCTGGACAAGAGGAACACCTATGTGAGAGTGCTGTTCATTGACTACAGTTCAGCATTCAACACTATTGTTCCAGCCAAGCTCGACACCAAGCTCAGTGCCCTGGGTCTGGAAACCACCTCTGGAACTAAATCCTGAACTTCCTGACTGGTAGACCACATGCTGTAAGGATTGGCAACAACACCTCCACACTGACTCTTAACACAAGGGACCCCAGGGGTGTGTCCTCAGTCCTCTGCTGTACTCAACAACTGCGTGGCTTTGCACGACACCAACACCATCATCAAGTTTGATGATGACACCAAAGTTGGGGGGTGATAACCACCAATGACGAGTCAGCCTATAGGGAGGAGGTAAGTGAACTGGCATTGTGGTATCATGATAACAACCTCCCCCTCAACGTGAGCAAAACAAAGGAGTTGATTGCTGACTTCAGTAAGCAGAGAGGAAGCATTCCCCGATACACATCAACGGGACTGCAGTAGAGAGACTCACAAGTTTTAAGTTCCTCTGGGTCCACATCACTGAGGACTTGTCATGGACCAACAACACCACCACTCTTGAGAGTGCATCGGTGTCTCTACTTCCTATGGTGGCGGAAGAAATTTGACATGCTTCCCCGGGTCCTCTCCAAATACTACCGCTGCACGAAGGAGAGCATCCTGACCCGTTGCATCACGGCCTGGTATGGCAACTGCTCGGCATCTGACCGTAAGGCGCTACAGAGGGTAGTGCGTACGGCCCAGTACATCACTGGGGCCAAACTTCCTGCCATCCAGGACCTATATAATAGGCGGTGTCAGAGGAAAGCTCATAAAATTGTCAGAGACTCCAGTCACCCAAGTCACAGACTGTTTTCTCTGCTACCGCACGGCAAGTGGTACCAGAGCGCCAAGTCTAGGACCAAAAGTCTCCTCAACAGCTTCTACCCCCAAGCCATAAGACTGCTGAACAATTAATAAAATCCCCACCCTTTTGTACACTGCTGCTACTCGTTGTTCATTATCTATGTATAGTCACTTCACCCCTACTGTAGCTACAGTACATGTACAAATTACCTCAACTAACCTGTACACCCGCACACTGACTCGGTACCGGTAGCCCCTGTATATAGCCTCGTTATTGTTATTCTTACTGTGTTACTTTTTACTGTAGTCTATTTGGTAAATATTTTCATAACTCTTCTTGAACTGCACTGTTGGGGGCTTGTAAGTCTGTTAAGGGCTTGTAAGTAAGTATTTCACGGTAAGGTCTACAATTGTTGTATATGTGACAAAGTTTGATTTGAAATGTTTATTCTATTTTACTGAGCCATTTACTTTATGTTTGTATTCTTATATTTGACTTCTTATTGTTGTTGCCTTGTCGAGAAGGTAACTACAAGTAAGAATTTTGTTGGACGATGTAAACCATGCGTATCCTGTATATACGACTAATAAAACTTGAAACCTACTCCTACAGGATCCCAACAGGGAGAACAAACCATGGTGCTCCAAGGCTACATTCTGCAACCAACATCATACAAGCACAGCAGCAGCCACAGCAACAGCAACAGCAACAGCCACCAACACCCACAAATGGCGCTAATGGGTAAGCAACTCAAAGTGCAGGTTCCAACCAGGTTAATGCTACTAGCAACCAAGCTGATGCTACTGCCTCCCGGGTGGCACAGTGGTCAAGGGCGCTGTACTGTAGCGCCAGCTGTGCCACCAGAGACACTGGGTTCGCTTTTCCTCCGACACATTGGTGCGGCTGGCTTCCGGGTTGGATGGCGCTGTGTTAAGAAGCAGTGTGGCTTGGTTGGGTTGTGTATTGGAGGACGCATGACTTTCAACCTTCGTCTCTCTCGAGCCCGTACGGGAGTTGCAGCAATGAGAATGACATCACTGAATTTCTGCTAAATAGCAAAAACTCTATTGCCAACAAGAGGCCTACCAGTGTTCGATGGTGACCCACTTCATTACAGGTCATTCATTAAAGCTTTCCAACATGGTATTGAATGCAAAACTGACACCATGCAAGACAGGCTTTATTATTTAGCGGAGTATAAAAGTGGTCAACCAAGAGAACTTGATCGTAGCTGTTTGCACATGAATCCAGCAAGGCTATACAATGAAGCAAAGAAACCACTTGAGTTCAACTTGGTCAATGAAATGAAGAAAAAAAAACTGCACGTATGGAAAAAGCTCTGAGCTGGTCATTAAGCCAGTAGATGGGAAGGCATTGTATTCGTATCCATTGTTCTTGAAAGGCTGTTCTCACACATTGCAGGACATTAAGCACACAGAGGAGCTGGAGAATGTTGGAGGATCACAAATGTCAGTTCAAAGCAAAGCTGTACACTCAGACTCTCAGTGGACAACATTGCCCAGGCAGAGGAAGCTGTTGTATGCTTTGTCCAAGAATAGAATTGCTGCATTCAGCAAAGGCACAGTTAACAGATCAGCAACATATACAGTACCAGTTAAGTTTTGACACACCTTTGAGATTCTTCAAAGTAGCCACCCTTTGCCTTGATGACAGCTTTGCACACTCTTGGCATTCTCTCAACCAGCTTCATGAGGTAGTCACTTATAAAACATTTCAATTAACAGGTGTGCCTTGTTAAAAGTTAATTTGTGGAATTTCCTTCCTTCTTAATGCATTTGAGCCAATCAGTTGTGTTGTGACAAGGTAGGGGGGGATAAACAGAAGATAGCCCTATTTGGTAAAAGGCCAAATCTATATTATGGCAAGAACAGCTCAAATAAACAAAGATAAATGACAGTCCATCATTACTTTAAAACATGAAGGTCAGTCAATGTGGAAAATGGCAAGAACTTTTAAAGTTTCTTAAAGTGCAATCACAAAAAGCATCAAACGCTATGATGAACATGGCTCTCATGAGGACCGCCACAGGAAAGGAAGTCCAAGAGTTACCTCTGCTGCAGATGATAAGTTCATTAGAGTTACCAGCCTCAGAAATTTCAGCCCAAATAAGTTCTTCACAGAGTTCAAGTAACAGACATACATCAACAGCAACTGTTCAGAGGAGACTGCATGAATCAGGCCTTCATGGTCGAAATGCTGCAAAGAAACCACTACTAAAGGACACCAATAAGAAGAAGAGACATGCTTGGGTCAAAAAACACGAGCAATGGACATGAAAAACTCTTGAATGAGTAGGTGTGTCCAAACATTTGACTGGTGCTGTACAGAATGGATCCAGTCTTGTTGAACAGTGTCCTGAGGGTAGGTGGAAGGCAAGCAGCTCTGCCATGCCTGAAGATTAAAAACACCCAGCCATTCTTCCCAAAGACAGAGACATCTCAAAACTGATCCTTTGTCATGACCTGGTTGGCCACAGCAGGAGAAATGACATGCTCTCCAGGCTGCAGCGCATATACGGGGTTCTGCGTAGCAACTCTGCAGCAAGCTCCATCATACAGGAATGTCTGGCTTGTCAACGCAAACATGGAAATGTAGGACAGCAGAAAATGGCTTCTCTTCCTATAGGCAGAATCTCTACAGATCTATCACTTTTCACTCATGTAGGCATCGACTACTGCGGACCTACTGAAGTTAAGAGAGTAAAAAGGTAAAGAGGTATGGAGTAATATTCACATCTGACCTGCTGAGCCATCCTTCTCAAAATGGCTCATTCCTTTGACACAGACTCATGCTTCAGTTGAACTCTGGAGCGGGATCGATTTGGAGGTGGAGGGTCCGTCATGGTCTGGGGCGGTGTGTCACAGCATCATCGGACTGAGCTTGTTGTCAATGCAGGCACTCTCAATGCTGGTCGTTAAAGGGAAGACATCCTTCTGCCTCATGTGGTACCCTTCCTGTAAGCTCATCCTGACATGACCCTCCCTCATGACAATGCCACCAGCCATACTGCTCATTCTGTGAATGATTTCCTGCAGGACAGGAATGTCAGTGTTCTGCCATGGCCAGCGAACAGCCCGGATCTCAATCCCATTGAGCACGTCTGGGACTTGTTGGATCAGAGGGTGAGGGCTAGGGCCATTCCGCCCAGAAATGTCTGGGTCCTTGCAGGTGTCTTGGTGGAAGAGTGGGGTAACATCTGACAGCAAGAACTGGCAACTCTGGTGCAGTCCATGAGGAGGAGATGCACTGCAGTACTTAATGCAACTGGTGGCCACACCAGATACTGACTGTTACTTTTGATTTGGACCTCCCCCCCTTGTTCAGGGACACGTTATTCCATTTCTGTTAGTCACATGTCTGTGGAACTTGTTCAGTTTATGTCTCAGTTGTTGAATCTTGTTATATTCATACAAATATTTACACATGTTCATTTTGCTGAAAATTAACACAGTTGACAGTGAGAGAACGCTCCTTTTTTTTGCTGAATTTAGGAGAGGACAATGGAATAAAATGTGTCAGCTTTAACCGTGAGCTAAGAGAAGCTCTGAAGGAACTAAACCAAGACAAAATTCAAAAGGCCCTGTTGCAGGATGGCATAAAGTGGAGATTCAACACTCCTAATGGTGCTCACCATGCCGGTGTGTGGGAACAACTCATCCAGCAAGTAAAGAGTGTTCTTCAACCCGTCATGATGCAGGTTGGATGACGAAGCTCTGTAAACAGCTCCATGTAAGATGGAGTCAATTCTTAATGACTGCCTAATAACTTCAGTCTCGATTGACCCAAGTGGATTCCCTAACGCCAAATCACGTCATTCAACTCAAAGGATAACCATTGTTGCCACCAGGTCTGGTCAAGAAGGACGACTTGTATGCTCGAAGGAGATGGAAACAAGCCCAGTACCTTGCAGAACTTTACTGGAGAAGATGGACATGTGAGTATCTGTCAATGATGCAGGATCGTCCGAAGTGGAACAGCACAAAGCTGAGTTTCACCATCGGAGACTTTGTTCTCATTGTGGATGCTACAGCTCCACGTAACTCATGGGGCGAATCATTGACACTATGGCAGAGGTCTGGTACGCAGTGTGTGTTTAAAAGACCAAGACCAGTGAGCTGAAGAGGCTCATCAGAAAGCTCGGTTTGCAGTAATGGAGTAGTAATAAGGCAGTAATAACCTGATGACGATGTCAGTCAGACTGCATGTAACACCGTTTGAAGTGAACGTGCCTCTGAGCTGCCGCCTCTGGGTTTCAACACCTACGCTCAACACCTACGCTCAACACCTACGCTCAACACCTACACTCAACACCTACGCTCAACACCTACGCTGACACGTGCACACTGATTTGACATGGATTATCCTATGATGGACAATGCACACACTCTTCAAAAGAAGATTCAGTATGCACAATTGGACAATTAAACAAAATGTGAAAGAATGCATAATGAAATGTTGGTAATATGGTACTTAGGTTACATTTATATTCATGGTAATTGATTGGCTTAGGACAGTACACAATTAAGTGCCAATAAGAAGGGGTCTGGTCTCTTACCTGGTGGTAAGGCTCACACTCTGACAGCCAGTGACGCTCCTCTGTCAAACACTTCCCCTGCCCCACTTCATCCTGAAAGAGAGAGAAGAGAGAATGGAGGAGAGAGAAAGACGTTATCAGCACGACAAAAGAAAATGATGATGTCTATCAACTAAGTCCTTATACAGAAGGATCATACTACAGCAGGTCCCACTGCTGCCACTGACATTGCTGTCACAAAAATGAACTGTTCCTGTCCTCAGCAGCACAATACAGACTTTCAAAGAGCTACACTGCCCCCAAGTGGACACATGATATCATAGTCTTTTTCAAAGACACTATGAAATATCGATTGTACACAGAATTGGCGGAATATCAACTGGGGGGGGATACAACAGGCAATGTTTAATTGATCCCCTTTCAAACAGTCCCAATTGTACCAATTTCTTGCTGATATATCCATTATATACATCCCAGTGCGAAGTCCTGGGGAGGGGTGGGAGCAAGAGACTTTAAAAAAAAGTTTTACTTTGACCCTTACCCAATCTTTTTTCTATTACCTTTTTCATATATGATTTGGGATTATTTATATTCTTAAGGCAATATTCTTCCCAGTATCCATTCAATTCAACGTCTCTACTGCCAACCTTCTAAACGTTCCACTACTGAATAAACCCTAGACTGCTGGTGCTACTAACAGCCATCTCCAGAACAGTGTGAGTGAGAGAGGTACAGGGAGTTCTGGAAACAGTCAGGAAGCTTGTCCGAGGAACGATAGAACACCTTCGGAGTCATACCATTGAGCCTGGGTTTTTGTTCCCCTGTGCGCACACACTCAAAAAGGATCCCTCTCCCTCTCTTACAAGTCTTGTAAATCACTTTTCCTCCCCCTCTCTCACACGCTTTATTCCACTCGCTTTCTTCTCCTATCTCCATCCCTCTTTCCCCCTTCATTGGCATGCTGCCCACTCTGTCCTGTCGTTGGCGGCATAATGAGCCCATTCTGAACAAAAGGCAGCCAAATGTTAATTAGATTAAATCAGGATTTTCATGACGGCAGGAATGGGGAAACAATGTGACGGAGGAGAGCAGGCTCTCTGTGGTTTAGGAGAGCAGGCTCTCTGTGGTTTAGGAGAGCAGGCTCTCTGTGGTTTAGGAGAGCAGGCTCTCTGTGGTTTAGGAGAGCAGGCTCTCTGTGGTTTAGGAGAGCAGGCTCTCTGTGGTTTAGGAGAGCAAGCTCTCTGTGGTTTAGGAGAGTAACAGAGACTGGAAAAACCTGTCTGCAAGCCTGGTTCTCGCTCTCTCTCCATCTCTTCCTCTCGCTCTATCCCTGGGCCTGTAGTGATAGTACCACCCTGAGGCTCTACTTGTCACTCTCATCCCATGCTGCTGCAGTAACAGGGCTGGCTGTCTGAAGAGTGTGTTCTGCAGAGCAATCTCCCCCATATAGAGGCTGAACAACATTATGTAAGCGGGGTCCAAATAGAAGTGGACCTGGCAAACAGGCCTAGTTTTTCACGGCTGTATCAAACACTGGCCATGGCTCAAACGCTGATTCAGTGTACATGGCATGACTATGAGCGTCTGTCCAGATAGATATAGGCCAGAAACACAGCCAGGGAACATCCTGTTCACCCTGTACATTTGTCACATTAACTTCACTGGACCTGGCAGCAGCAGCCTGTAAACACAGGGTTGTGTTCTAGATCATTCTGGAGCCATGGTCTGTCTGTCCTGTCCCACACTACAGCTTTGTGCAGCTCTCCACTCTTCCTGCAGCACAGATCCACTCTCTGTTCACAGAGCCTGACGGACTGGCTGGGTTTCACTTTTTAGTGCTGGAGGATCAGCTGCCGGTAGTGTGCGTCAGTGTGTTGATTGGGCCATGTGCGTGTAAGAGTGTGTGTCCTTGTGTGTTCCCGACGACAGTCAGAACACTAGCAGCTGTCCCAAAGACTCTGTGTGCCCAAGGGCTCTAAATCAGAAACCGTGTGGCATTTCACAGAGCAGCTGGGAGTACTGTGTGTGTGTGTGTGTGTGTGTGTGTGTGTGTGTGTGTGTGTGTGTGTGTGTGTGTGTGTGTGTGTGTGTGTGTGTGTGTGTGTGTGTGTGTGTGTGTGTGTGTGTGTGTGTGTGTGTGTGTGTGTGTGTGTGTGTGTGTGTGTGTGTGTGTGTGTGTGCGTGTGTGCGCGTGTGTGCGTGTGCGTGTGTGCGCGTGTGCGCGTGTGTGTGCCTGCACAGCGTCTATGAAACCACCTGCATCAGGCAGTTCTTTTAAAACGTTTCCATCTGTACGTATTTATAAACGACCATATCACATCGCCGAATCATAACTCATGAACTCATAAAAGGCAGGATGTTAGGGACTTGAAATACAGTAACTCAATAAGGACCATCTTAATTGTCCTTAAATGGTAAGCTTAAACAATGGCTCTGAAAACCAAAATTAAAGAAAAATCCTTGGAGGAAAACACACACAAGCCATTTATGATCTATTTTCCAAGTTATTTGCTGCAGCCATTCTCAATGGCCGGCCCAGTGTCAGGGGATATATGAAAGCCCTGGATCAGCTAGATAAATACTTCTCCCTACAGTCTCATGAGGATAACAGCCATGCCACTGTAGAGAGAGGGACTAACAAGCTGTATGTCTGCTGTCTGCTGAGGGCTCTCGGCTCTGTCTGAATACAGCAGCTACACCCCAGCAGGACTGCTTGAGGGGCTCTGCTACAGTATAATGGCCCTACAGATCAGAACACTGTGAAAAACAATACACCATATACCATCAAATGTGATATTTTTATTTTTCAACAAACTATGTCAACTGAGCACTCTCAGCTCTGACTACAGACGCTACTAGCTACACTCAGCTCCTGAGTGGCACAGTGGTCTAAGGCACTGCATCTCGGTGCAAGAGGCATCACTACAGTCCCTGATTCAAATCCAGGCTGTATCACATCCAGCCATGATTGGGAGTCCCATAGGGCGGCACACAATTGGCCCAGCGTGTAAATAAGACTGTTCTTAACTGACTTGCCAAGTAAAATAAAATAACAATTTAAAAAACAGCAGGCCCAAATAGCTCCAGGCCAGACCCCCTCCCCCCCCCCCCCCCTCCCCCTCCTCTCCCCGGTCAATCACCACCGCTGCAGCCCGCCCTGTGTCCAACAGTCTTTGTGCTTCTTTACAGGAGGGGAGGGGCCAGCCGGCATGTCTGACAACTATGTAAAACAAGACAGCAGCGTATGAGAGGACAGACACAAGGGAGGGGGGGGGGAAGGGGAATGTGGCTAGACAACAAGGTACAGAGCAGGGAATGATGTGGAAGCAATATAAACTAGCCAAAGTCTTGACAGTGTAAAAAAGTGCATAGCCAACTGCCATATTCTCAATCTATAAAAAGCAGGCTATTATGACATAGGCCTATCAGTTTCCCCAAGGACTCTCAGTTTAGAGTCTCATGTCTCAAGCTAGGATTCGACCCAAAGTATGCACTGATGACCTGTGGTCCTGTGTCCCTCTTTGCTGTGTGCTGGTGTTTTCCTCTTGCTGTTGATTCCACACGGTGCTGGTTGTCCTCTGTAGGGCTCTTCACATCCAGTGGACTGAGGGGACCTGGACCTGGTCTTCTCTCCAGCCTCTCACTCACCACCCTCTTACCCTGGGATCAAACAACCATGGATCATCAATATCAATCATTTCAATGAGGTTAGGACTTTTCCCTGACCAAGTGACCTTATCAGAAAAAAGTCCTGGCCCTTAACATAATTTGTATCATTCAATGGCATCATTTGACTACAGTTGGCTACAGAACTTTATAATTCCTGCTGTACCTCATAGGCTCGTCATGTTGTTTACCTTTGTGTTGCCAGCCATGGTGACCAGTAGCTGCTTCCTCCTGCCCCGCCCAGAGCCCAGCAGGTTCCCCTCCGCCTCCCCCTCCCCAAGCTCCTGGACCCACTTTGTGGAGGGAGAACCACCCGTCCCTGGTTTGGTCATCACAACACGAGGATCCTACTCAATAGCAAAGTGAAAATGACAGTGTGAATCACAGTATCTCAGTAATACATCTCTATTGCTGATAATATGTGTATGCATATGGTTTCGTTCATCAATATGGACATTGTAATTGTGTTGGTATGAATATTCATATTTCAGAACTATTCGGCATGTAAAAGCATCTCTGTGTACATCTCTGTAGGCAGACGGGGCAACTCACGCTGGTAGACTTGTTGATGGTGATGGTTAAGTCTCCTGCTTTACCCTTAGGGCTTTGCAGTATCATTCCTTCCTTCTCCGCTCTCTTCTTGTCTTCCTCTACCTCCTGCATGGAATGAAACAGAACATGAAACACTTGACAACATCAGGAACCTGATATTATTATTAGTCGTCAACAAACCCTGTAAAAAATGTGAGTTAAAATGCAGTATTTGTCTTAGATCTTAATCAAAATTATTTTGAGATTCTTCAAAGTAGCCACCATTTGCCTTGATGACAGTTTTGCACACTCTTTAGCATTCTCTCAACCAGCTTCATGAGGAAGTCACCTGGAAGGCATTTCAATTAACAGGTGTACCTTGTTAAAAGTTAATTTGTGGAATTTCTTTCCTTCTTAATGTGTTTGAGCCAATCAGTTGTGTTGTGACAAGGTAGGGGTGGTATACAGAAGATAGCCCTATTTGGTACATAGTACATATTATGGTAAGAACAGCTCAAATGAGCAAAGAGAAATAACAGTCCATCATTACTTTAAGACATGTAGAAAATAGTAAAAATAATGAAAAAACCTTGAATGAGTAGGTGTGTCCAAACTTTTGACTGGTACTGAATATGCTTTAAAGTACATGTTTCTTTATTATGTTCCCCTAACCCTACCACCCCTCCCCTAATTGGAGCAAACTAATGGACAATACCACTTTGGCTTCTACTTCCATCTTACACATACTATATACATTTTACAGACACAATGTATTTCAAAATAGTTATCTTTTGTTTGTTTTTAATCCCATCCTTCAGCTACGCTCAACCCCTCCCATCTATCTCTGAACACCATCCAGTCCCATCCTTCAGCTACGCTCAACCCCTCCCATCTATCTCTGAACACCATCCAGTCCCATCCTTCAGCTACGCTCAACCCCTCCCATCTATCTTTGAAGATCATCCAGTCCCATTCTTCAGCTACGCTCAACCCCTCCCATCTATCTCTGAAGACCATCCAGTCCCATCCTTCAGCTACGCTCAACCCCTCCCATCTATCTCTGAAGACCATCCAGTCCCATCTTTCAGCTACGCTCAACCCCTCCCATCTATCTCTGAAGACCATCCAGTCCCATCCTTCAGCTACGCTCAACCCCTCCCATCTATCTCTGAAGACCATCCAGTCCCATCCTTCAGCTACGCTCAACCCCTCCCATCTATCTCTGAAGACCATCCAGTCCCATCCTTCAGCTACGCTCAACCCCTCCCATCTATCTCTGAAGATCATCCAGTCCCATCCTTCAGCTACGCTCAACCCCTCCCATCTATCTCTGAAGACCATCCAGTCCCATCCTTCAGCTACGCTCAACCCCTCCCATCTATCTCTGAAGACCATCCAGTCCCATCTTTCAGCTACGCTCAACCCCTCCCATCTATCTCTGAAGACCATCCAGTCCCATCCTTCAGCTACGCTCAACCCCTCCCATCTATCTCTGAAGACCATCCAGTCCCATCCTTCAGCTACGCTCAACCCCTCCCATCTATCTCTGAAGACCATCCAGTCCCATCCTTCAGCTACGCTCAACCCCTCCCATCTATCTCTGAAGATCATCCAGTCCCATCTATCTCTGAAGACCATCCAGTCCCATCCTTCAGCTACGCTCAACCCCTCCCATCTATCTCTGAAGATCATCCAGTCCCATCTTTCAGCTACGCTCAACCCCTCCCATCTATCTCTGAAGACCATCCAGTCCCATCCTTCAGCTACGCTCAACCCCTCCCATCTATCTCTGAAGACCATCCAGTCCCATCCTTCAGCTACGCTCAACCCCTCCCATCTATCTCTGAAGACCATCCAGTCCCATCCTTCAGCTACGCTCAACCCCTCCCATCTATCTCTGAAGATCATCCAGTCCCATCCTTCAGCTACGCTCAACCCCTCCCATCTATCTCTGAAGACCATCCAGTCCCATCCTTCAGCTACGCTCAACCCCTCCCATCTATCTCTGAAGACCATCCAGTCCCATCCTTCAGCTACGCTCAACCCCTCCCATCTATCTCTGAAGATCATCCAGTCCCATCCTTCAGCTACGCTCAACCCCTCCCATCTATCTCTGAAGACCATCCAGTCCCATCCTTCAGCTACGCTCAACCCCTCCCATCTATCTCTGAAGACCATCCAGTCCCATCCTTCAGCTACGCTCAACCCCTCCCATCTATCTCTGAAGACCATCCAGTCCCATCCTTCAGCTACGCTCAACCCCTCCCATCTATCTCTGAAGACCATCCAGTCCCATCCTTCAGCTACGCTCAACCCCTCCCATCTATCTCTGAAGATCATCCAGTCCCATCCTTCAGCTACGCTCAACCCCTCCCATCTATCTCTGAAGACCATCCAGTCCCATCCTTCAGCTACGCTCAACCCCTCCCATCTATCTCTGAAGACCATCCAGTCCCATCTTTCAGCTACGCTCAACCCCTCCCATCTATCTCTGAAGACCAGTCCCATCCTTCATCCTACGCTCAACCCCTCCCATCTATCTCTGAAGACCATCCCAGTCCCATCCTTCAGCTACGCTCAACCCCTCCCATCTATCTCTGAAGACCATCCAGTCCCATCCTTCAGCTACGCTCAACCCCTCCCATCTATCTCTGAAGACCATCCAGTCCCATCCTTCAGCTACGCTCAACCCCTCCCATCTATCTCTGAAGATCATCCAGTCCCATCTATCTCTGAAGACCATCCAGTCCCATCCTTCAGCTACGCTCAACCCCTCCCATCTATCTCTGAAGATCATCCAGTCCCATCTTTCAGCTACGCTCAACCCCTCCCATCTATCTCTGAAGACCATCCAGTCCCATCCTTCAGCTACGCTCAACCCCTCCCATCTATCTCTGAAGACCATCCAGTCCCATCCTTCAGCTACGCTCAACCCCTCCCATCTATCTCTGAAGACCATCCAGTCCCATCCTTCAGCTACGCTCAACCCCTCCCATCTATCTCTGAAGATCATCCAGTCCCATCCTTCAGCTACGCTCAACCCCTCCCATCTATCTCTGAAGACCATCCAGTCCCATCCTTCAGCTACGCTCAACCCCTCCCATCTATCTCTGAAGATCATCCAGTCCCATCCTTCAGCTACGCTCAACCCCTCCCATCTATCTCTGAAGACCATCCAGTCCCATCCTTCAGCTACGCTCAACCCCTCCCATCTATCTCTGAAGACCATCCAGTCCCATCCTTCAGCTACGCTCAACCCCTCCCATCTATCTCTGAAGACCATCCAGTCCCATCTTTCAGCTACGCTCAACCCCTCCCATCTATCTCTGAAGACCATCCAGTCCCATCCTTCAGCTACGCTCAACCCCTCCCATCTATCTCTGAAGACCATCCAGTCCCATCCTTCAGCTACGCTCAACCCCTCCCATCTATCTCTGAAGACCATCCAGTCCCATCCTTCAGCTACGCTCAACCCCTCCCATCTATCTCTGAAGACCATCCAGTTCTGATTTCTATTTGCCATATATTTTTCAACTGTGCTGTGATGTTTTCCACAGATTGTAAATTAAAGATAATCATTTTTGCTAAAAGTAGTATTATATTATTTATCGATTGACTATGACTTTTAAAAATCACCCAGCAGTGCAATTTGCAGAGTTAGCTCCAGGTAGATTTTGCAATACTTCAGCTATTCCTGAACCTGCGACCAAAAACAAGCTACATAATTTGGACAGTACCAGAACAAACTATATATTTATTGTCTCTTCGCAGAAAAATCTGTAGAGATGGGATGGTTGTATCCCCCATATATATAGCATTATATTGGTTGCAATAATTTTGTATAATAATTTGTATAATGAAATAAAAAATGTCAGGTCTGTCAACCCCAATCCTCTAACTTCTCCATGTTCTCAGTGCAGGTTTAAAACGGTGTATCTGTTTCAGAGTAAGAACAGTTGAACACTAACTCACCTGGTACCTCTTCATGAGTGCTTCATTCTTCCTGCGGAGCGCCTCAATCTTCTTATCCAGCTCCACATCCTTCTCTTTCTTCAACATGACGTCACTGGGGGTCTGGAGACGAGAGAGAGAATACTCAGCTCATCAGAGCTTTACTGTAGAATCTTATTGGTACCTCAATCAATCCAATTTATTTATAAAGCCCTTCTTACATCAGCTGATGTCACAAAGTGCTGTACAGAAACCAAGCCTACCTGTGAGTGGCTACAGTATCTACAATAAACAATCCAGTGCATGATGGGCATTCCGAATGATTAACTCTCAGCAAAATCCAGCAAAATCCAACAATATGTAGCAAGCACTGATGAAATGATCTTCTTACAATTCTCGGCTTGATGTGATTTACAGAAGGATCCATCCATGAGTATGAAATATTATCTCCATCTTTCTACACCAATGGTGTCTGTTGCGGTCACGCACAGTAATAGTAGTAAACACACACAAACCTACAAACATACGTGTCCTCATGGAATGTTCATAATTGGGCTCAGTTACCCAGTAGGAACACCAGAGCAAAGCATAGCATCCTAAACATCCTGACGCCGTCAGCACTACAGAACAGAGCAGCATGTCTCCTCATACGACAAAAGGCCCTGACTAAAGCCTCGTTGAATTCTTATGGGGCTGAAACAGGGTGTGTGTTACGCCACTTTTAAAACAGATAGCATTTCATATGTCATACCAATGTGGCACTCTGTGGTTTTGACTAAACAATAGTCATTACAGTAACCATGAAGGCCGCTAGGCCTTATAACACAAATCCAATTAACTATAAAAACTACAGCTGGTAAGTTGACCGACACACCATTTTGAAATGTATTCAGTGCACAAATCACAGGGATGGAAAATCTAATCCAAAAAAACAATCTGGGTCAATTTTGGGCTTCTGATCCTGAGCATTCTCGTAGCACTCTCTGGTGATATATGGGTAAGTGTACCTATTTAGCCCACCAAAATCTAAGTTTAGACATTTCTAACGTACACAGCCCTAACTTGGAGATAAGATGAAAGATTAATCTCTCGTGAAGTTTTATGACTTTAATTTCACAATATATTTAATGTGACATCAAAATATTTGATAAAATATGTTAAAAGTCCATACTAGACTTAATGGGTACTGAATGTACCCTTTAAGCCCATGGTTGTTCCAGGTAAGCCCACTCTTTAATAATCAACTGTAATTCATTTCCAAATGTTAAACACTTGCAAAATGAAATGTCTTTATGTAAGCTTACAATTACAAGAATCTCCCCTAAAATGATTCAAATCAAGTGATCATTACTATTTATCTTTGAAGTAGCATTAATAAAAAGTGGTGTCCAATTGTATCCGCAGAGATCCATTTGGGCTCAGTCTTTTGTTCTTGACAACCAGTGTACACCAGATTAAACTAATCATAGACTTCAATCAAAACTTGATTAGTTGAATCAGGTGTCTTACTGCTTGTTTAGAACAAAAACCCGCACCGGCCCTCTGTGGATAAGACGCCATCCACAAAGACCATAACACAAACAACTTTTAATGAATTATCTGAAAGCTGTTTAACATTTGCTGTATTCCTATACTTGTTAATTAGTTTAACTTGCCTATCTGAAGATTGTTTCAAATCCTCCGCTCTGCTGTTGTATTGCAAAGGGTGATCCAAACAATAGAAACACCTGGATGAATAAGGGACAACAATATGACAACGCCCCGGCCCTAACTGCATGAGTTGTCATCCAATAGTCGTCTTCCTGTCCCTCATTTGTTTCAATTTTTGTCCACTACTTGTAGGTCTTCTATCCCTGATATCCTTCAATCCTGAACGTATTCTTCTTTCTCTGCATCAGTGACTACCTGTCCACTCCAAACGTTGTGGAGAGAGTACAGGGTTTTTTAATTGTATTTAAAAACTTGGTAAAGGCGCCACGGACAGATGCATAATATGCATAACTGTAGTTTAAGTGTTTTAATCAACTTAAATAAAAAAACATTTATGCTCAGGTCTATTCAATATTATGGATATCACACAATCACCATGTTGTCATGACTTCCGCCGAAGTCGGCTCCTCTCCTTGTTCGGGAGGCGTTCGGCGATCCACGTCACCGGCTTTCTAGCCATCGCTGCTCCATTTTTCATATATCCATTTGTCTTGTCTTGTTTCCATACACACCTGGTTTTCATTTCCCCAATCAATCTACTTGTATTTTACCCTCTGTTTCCCATCCTGTTTCCCATTATGTTCTGTTTTTTGAGCGCGTTTGACTTATGTAGTGCTCTCGTTTTTGGAACTATAATAAAAGTGTGCCTGTTCATTATACTCTACTCTCCTGCACCTGACTTTGTCTCCAATACACCATTGACATATGTTGCAATACAAACACGGCATAATTGGAGCTTACTGGAACAATAATGATTTATGGTAAAAAAGACACTATAGCAAAGTTTACTTAGAATATATTTAGAAACCTATGGTTTGGGGTATTAATATATATATATATATGGCAATATTATGCAAAGTCAGTATTGATCACATTGAACAATATTTATTTATTTCCATTTATATTTTGTATAGAGGGTTCTTTTTGTGCTACTTTATCCTTTAAGCCCACCTGAGATAAATGTCAAATTTACGAAAGGCAACAAAGTTCAGTTCATTTCACAGTAAAATAAGCCTAAATGTATAAAAAGAAATGTGAGCTGTCAGTGCTTAAAATATATTGTATTGTTGTGGTTCACCAAGTTATGTTGCTACTGTATTGACTGTGACGTGGCACGACTGCGTGCATGAAAATCCCATATTTTCAACTGGCAAGATATTTTCCATTAAGTATGATCACTTATCTGAAAAATATCAGAAAAATGTGTTTAGCTGAGAGTCGCCTCCACACAAGTTTGTTTGCAGCTTTGAAATTGGCCACTAGTAGGAATTTACACATAACTGTCAATAACTGTCACGCCCTGACCTTAGAGAGCCGTTTTATTTCTCTATTTGGTGAGGTCTGGGTGTGATGTGGGGGGGGGGGGCATTCTATGTCTTGTATTTCTTTGTGTTTGGCCGAGTGTGGTTCCCAATCAGAGGCAGCTGTCTATCGTTGTCTCTGATTGGGAATCATACTTAGGTAGCCTTTTTCCTCACCTATGTTGTGGGATCTTGTTTTTGTACAGCTCTTGTAGCCTACAGAATGGTACGGTTGTTTTGGTTTCAATTTGTTATTTTGTTGCTGGTTCTCATTTAAATAAATATGATGACCACCAATTACGCTGCGCCTTGTTCTCCTTCAAACAACGCACGTTACAATAACTTAAGAAAACATCAGATTGGCTTTGAATAAAAATTGGTATAATACAACAACCACATGAACTGGTTGAAACATTAAATTGCAAAAAATATATACAGTACCAGTGAAAAGTTTGGACACCTACTCATTCAAGGCTTTCTTTTTTTTCTATTTCTACATTGTAGAATAATAGTGAAGACATCAAAACTATGAAATAACACATGGAATCATGTAGTAACCAAAAAAGTGTTAAACAAATCTAAATATATTTTAGATTCTTCAAAGTAGCCACCATTTGCTGACAGCTTTGCACACTCTTGGCATTCTCTAAATAAACCAACTTCACCTGGAATGCTTTTTCAATAGTCTTGAAGAAATTCCCACATATGCTGAGAACTTGTTGGCTTCTTTTCCTTCACTCTGCGGTCCAACTCATCCCAAACCATCTCAATTGGGTTGAGGTCGGGAGATTGTGGAGGCCAGGTCATCTGATGCAGCATTCCATCACTCTCCTTCTTGGTCAAATAGCCCTTCACAGCCAGTTGGGTCATTGTCCTGTTGAAAAACTAATGATAGTCCCACTAAGCGCAAACCAGATGGGATGGCGTATTGCTGCAGAATGCTGTGGTAGCCATGCTGGTTAAGTATGCCTTGAATTATATTTATTATCACTGACAGTGGACTGGGATATGTTTCGGATAGCCTCTGACAATAACATTGATGTATATGCTGACTCGGTGACCGAGTTTATTAGCAAGTACATCGGAGATGTCGTACCCACTGTGACTATTAAAACCTTTCCTAACCAGAATCTGTGGAATGATGGCAGCATTTGCTCAAAACTGAAAGCGCGAACCACCACTGGGAACATGACCGAATACAAACAGTGGAGCTATTCCCTCCACAAGGCAACCAAACAATCTATAAGCGTCAGTATAGAGAAAAAGTAGAGACGCAAATCAACGGCTCAAACACGAGACGTATGTGGCAGGGTCTACAGTCAATCACGGATTACAAAAAGAAAACCCGCCCCGTTGCAGACATTGACGTCTTGCTTCCAATGAAATTAAACAACTTCTTTGCTCGCATTGAGGACAATGCAGTGCCACTGACACGGCCCGCTACCAAAGCCTGTGGCCTCTCCTTCTCCATGGCCAATGTGAGTAAAACCTTTAAACGTGTTAACCCTCGCAAGGCTGCCGACCCAGACGGCATCCCTAGCCGCGTCCTCAGAACATGCGCAGACCAGCTGGCTGGTGTGTTTATTGACATATTCAATCAATCCCTATCCCCGTCTGTTGTCCCCACATCCTTCAAGATGGCCACCATCAACCCTGTCCCATGATAGCTAAGGTAACTGAACTAAATGACTATCGCCCCATAGCACTCACTTCTGTCATCATGAAGTGCTTTGAGAGACTAGTCAAGGATCATATCACCTCCACCCTACCTGATACCCTAGACCCACTCCATGTTGCTTACCGCCCCAATAGGTCCACTGACGATGCAGTCGCCATCACACTGTACACTGCCCTATCCCATCTGGACAGGAGGAATATCTATGTAAGAATGCAGTTCATTGACTACAGCTCAGCATTTAACACCATAGTACCCTCCAAACTCGTCCTTAAACTCGAGCCCCAGGGTCTCGACCCCGCCTTGTGCAACTGGGTCCTGGACTTTCTGACGGACCGCCCCCAGGTGGTGAAGGAAGGAAACAACATCTCCACTCCCGCTGATCCTCAACACCACCCACAAGGGTGCGCTCTCAGCCCTTTTCTCTACTACCTGTTCACCCATGACTGCATGGCCATGCACGCTTCCAACTTAATCATCAAGTTTGCAGATGACACTACAATGGTAGGCCTGATTACCAACAACGACAAGACGGCCTATAGGGAGGAGGTGAGGGCCCTCGGATTGTGGTGTCAGGAAAATAACCTTTCACTCAACGTCAACAAAACAAAGGAGATAATGATGGACAGGAAACAGCAGAGGGAGCACCCCCCAATCCATATGTACGGGACAGCAGTGGAGAAGGTGGACAGTTTTAATTTCCTCGGTGTACACATCACCAACAAACTGAAATGGTCCACCGACACAGACAGCGTGGTGAAGGCGCAACAGCACCACTTCAACCTCAAGAGGCTGAAGAAATGTGGCTTGTCAACTAAAACATTCAAACTTGAACAGATGCACAATCGAGCGCATTCTGTCGGGCTGTGTCAACTGCACCTCCCTCAACCGCAAGGCTCTCCAGAAGGTAGTGCCATCTGTACAACGCATCACCAAGGGCAAACTACATGCCCTCCAGGAGACCAACAGCACCCGATGTCACAGGAAGGTCAAAAAGATCATCAAGGACAACAACCACCCGAGCCACTGCCTGTTCATCCCGCTATCATCCAGAAGGCGAGATCAGTACAGGTGCATCAAAGCTGGGACCGAGAGACTGAAAAACAGCTTCTATCTCAAGGCCATCCGATTATTAAACAGCCATCCCTAACATAGAGAGTCTGCTGCCTACATAGACTCAAATCTTTGGACACTTAAATAAATGGAAATAAAGGTATCACTAGTCACTTTAAATAACGCCACTTTAATAATGTTTACTTAATACTACATTACTCATCTCATATGTATATACTGTATTCTAAACTATCTACTGCATCTTGCCTATGCCGCACGGCCATCGCTCATCCGTCTATTTATATGTACATATTCTTATTCATCCCTTTACATTTGTGTGTATGAGGCAGTTGTGAATTTGATAGCACAAGCATTTCATTACACTTACATTAACATTTGCTGACCATGTGTATGTGACCAATAAAATTTGATTTGACCAGCAGAGCACATCACACCTCCTCCTCCATGCTTCACGGTGGGAACCACACATCCAGAGATCATTCGTTCACCTACTCTGCGTCTCACAAAGACATGGTGGTTGGAGCCAAAACTCTTACATTTGGACTCATCAGACGAAAGGACAGATCTCCAGCGGTCTAATGTCCATTGCTTGTGTTACTTATTCTCTGCAGCAGAGGTAACTCTGGGTCTTCCTTTCCTGTGGCACTCCTCATGAGAGCCAGTTTCATCATAGTGCTTGATGGTTTTTGTGATTGCACTTGAAGAAACTTTCAAAGTTCTTGCCATTTTCCACATTGACTGACCTTCATGTCTTAAAGTAATGATGGACTGTCATTTCACAGTTCTTATTTGAGCTGTTCTTGACATAATATGGTCCTTTAGCAAATAGGGCTATATTCTGTATACCTCCTCTATCTTGTCACAACAACTGATTATCTCAAATGCATTAAGGAAAGAAATTCTACAAATTAACTTTTAACACAGCACACCTGTTAATTGAGGCTCCCGAGTAGCGCAGTGGTCTAAGGCACTGCAAGAGGTGTCACTGCAATCCCTGGTTTGAAGCCAGGGTGCATCACATCTGTGTCACGCCCTGACCTTAGAGATAATTATTATTATCTATGTTTGGTTAGGTCATTAAAAATCATGAACACTTTCCACGCTGCGCTTTGGTCCACTCCTTTCGACGAGAGCCGTTACAATCTGACTGTGATTGGGTGTCCCATAGGGCGGTGTACAATTGGCCCAGTGTCGTCCGGGTTTGGCCTGGGTAGGCCGTCATTGTAAATAGAATTTGTTCTTAACTGACTTGCCTAGTTAAATAAAAGTTAAATGCATTCCAGGTGACTACCTCATGAAGCTGGTTGAGAGACTGCCAAGAGTGTTCAAGGCAAAGGGTGGCTACTTTGAATAATCTAAAATATATTTTGATTTGTTTGACACTTTTTTGGTTACTACATGATTCCATATGTGTTCATTCATAGTTTTGATGTCTTCACTATTATTCTACAATGTAGAAAATAGTACAAAATAAAGAAAAACCTAGGAATGAGTAGGTGTGTCCAAACTTTTGACTTGTACTGTATGGGATACTATGGAAAAAGAAGTAGCCTACCATCATTACGTTCAATCCAAAATATTATTTGGGAGCTGCAAACAAGTGCTTACAGATAACTGTACACACAGCAGGTTTTGAGCTCAACTTATGATTATTTGATCTGCTAATTAAATGCTGGCGTTGGTATGAAATTGCATTATTGCGATCCCTTGTGGGTCCTTTTAGATGTAACTCCAGCAGTGTCTGTGCTGACACTTGTGTATGACGAGTAAAACTCAAACGGAGAACATTTTAAAAAGGCACATGGATGCCCTGAGCAGAGCTTATGACGTAGCGCTGAATATAACACTTGTTTCCTCTCCAGGCTAAGTGAACGCCCACACCACACACACTAGTAGTGTCAGTTCTGAACAAATAACAGCCACACACAGTGCTCAGAGGAAAGTGACCAGATTGTATTGGCACAGCAGAAACACCACTCTGGGATACAATTCCCAAAGTTCACTAGATCCTTCATATAAGGCTAGTATACACGAGGCGAGTAAACCTTGAGCTCCTACAACACACACACACAAATGCATATGCACACACACCAACAAGAGCCAGGAGGGAAATAAAGTGGATTTTCAAAGCCAATTCTGTCATTGTCCTCCCCCTGTCATCCTTGTAGTGGGTTTATCATGAAGAGTATGAAAGGTCAAAATATACAGCAAATAACGCTAATGGTGACAGTCTAAACAAACAACAAAACCAACAAGTGGCCATATCAAAGCTAGACCCAGGCCTCCTCAAATCTAGTTATACAATGACTTGACATCAGAGAGGCAGTGTGACAACAATCTTAACCAGGGAGGAAACCCTAACAAACATATCCCTTTCAACCCCATGTTGTACAATTCCCCCATATAAAGGGACTACGGTGAGGTCTGCAGCACAGACCTAGCAGACAGCTCGACTGCCACAGACAGAGAGCCAAGAGGTGGCACTCACTGCAAAACTGCCTGCCTGCCAGTCACCCACCGCCACCAAAGTGACGACAAAAGATGATCCTGGCTGCTCCATGTGAAATTCCACTTTGCAGAACAATGACTCCCAGCGTAGCCTACACCACACAGCTCTCTGACTCTGCACGGGATCCTTCCAAGCCGTTCCACTGCCACTGCATTGGCCACAAAGAGCGGCTGCCACACTCCTGGCGCAGATGGTAGGAGATTTTGGAAGAGAGGTGTTGGTCAAATATCTTGTTTTAAAATTGACTGAAGAAAGGAATATATTATTTGAAGCTCCATGTTAAGACCAAACATTCACATTCCTCAAAAACCTTAACATGCTGTCGGAAAATGGCACATTCATCAGCCATGCTAATTTTTTTAAATGGACAGACTGAAAATCTTTAAGTATGTTTCCAGTGCAGTGTAGCCAATGGCAATGATTCCTAGACAGCCCAAACTGAACATTAGCAAGTAGCTTTAAAGGACGAGATAGCATCAAATTAAATCTAAAGCCTGTGAAAACAGTGAGATAGAAGTTGGGACTCACAGAGAGGCAGGGCGGGAAGTGCCGAGCTGCTTTAGAGTTTCTGGTTGTCAGGGTATCCAAACAAAACAGGCCATGATGACACCAGGAATAGGACAGAGAGGGAAAGGAACACCACCAGCACTCATGCAGGCGAATGGCGGCTCACAAGAACAGCCAGCTACAGTATCACAGCGAGGGAGAGACACCACACATGGAAAATGTTGTGAGGGGGATGTGGATGTACCAGTCTGGGTTAGGGGTACCTCCTTTCTCTCTCCGAGCCCCTGTCACTGTGATCGCCTGTGAAGGAGGCAGGTCCTTAGCACACGGTAGCTGGCAGAGCCCCACACACGTAAACACCCACATAGGCTGTGAGACTGCCAGTTTATGGCACCCATGCCCAGGCAGGTGGGCCTGCAGAACCGAGGTCGGCAGAGCCTCTCTCTCTCTAGTCCCTTCCCACCCAGCATCCCCAGCACCTACTGGTAGGCCAGGAAGGAGAATAGAGACAGGATGTCTGACTGAAGCACTGCAGTTAGTTACAGCTATAACCTCCATCTGGAGACAAGAGGAAGGGGGGAGCAGAGAAACTAGCCTGTAGCAGGAGACAACGAGAGAGGCAAGGAGAGAAAGAGCTAGAGAGAGTGCAAGAGAAAGATTGCGAGAGAGAGCGAGAAGGCACTCACAGGTCTCTCCATGTCAGCGTTGAAACCTGGGCTGGGTCCAAGCGCGAGGCAACAGCCGAGGTGGCGGAGAGGGCTGCTTGGAGTCCACGATCATGCCTTGATTACAATGAGCCAAGTTGGGCTGACAGCCAAGACGTCTAACAAATGCACAGAGCGCCCCTGTTAACGGATTTACAGCCCCTGTCCCCTGACTTGCTCTCACACTCTCTCTCTCTGTCCCTCCCACACACATGCTCTTGCTCTCTACCTCTCTCTGGAGCACTTGCTCTCAGTTAAAATTACCTCTCACACCCCTTTCCCTGCCTGTCCCTGCCTGTCCCCTCCTCCTTCTGTCCTCTGCTCAGAACACACTGGTTAAATACTGTTCCCCTACCAATACACTCACTCCTACCCACCTCTCTGAATTTAAAGGGAAACGGGAGATTATTTTTAGTAAGCAAATCTTTGGTCTTTCTAAGAGTGATACAGTCCCTCAATACTAATAACAGCAGTCCAGGAAGTACCATTCAGCGTTCTATTTACAGCCTGTCATAATGTTATTCCAAACATGTACCAGCCCATAATGAGATGGATGTATTTGGTCGTTAGAACAATCCCCCTACCATCTCTTTAACAGCTGTTTTGCCTGTGAGTGTGAGTGCCCAGGCAGGGTATCGGTTGGGGTGGGGGGTTGACTGCAGGATTTCCCACGACTCCTCCTGAAGGGCATGCTCCAGGCAGACAAATGCCAGACTGCTCAAGGAAGCGGCAGGGAAATCAAAACACTACGACTTGCACTCAGTTGCCCAGAGTTTTCCCAGAGTGCTTCAGACAGACAGCTTCTTTGACAGAGTATTACGTTACCATCCCAGCACACTATTCTGGGTTAAATAACACTTAACACCCACATAGCAAACATTGTTAGAGGATTACACATATCAAATGCTCTCAACAGTGGTATTTTACAAATACTTTAAGATTATTATTTTAGAAAAACAGCAATATGTAATTTCCTGCAGTGGTTGCCAAACTTTTTATAGTCCCTTCAAACATTCAACCTCCAGCTGTGTACCCCCTCTAGCACCAGGGTCAGTGCACTTTCAAATGTTGTTTTTTGCCATCATTATAAGCCTGCCACACACACACTATACGACACATTTATTAAACATAAGAATGAGTGTGAGTTTTTGTCTCAACCCTGCTCGTGGGAAGTGACAAAGAGCTCTTATAGGACCAGGGCACCAATAATAATAATCAATCATTTTGCTCGTTATTTAGCCATCTTACATATAAAACATATTTGTTCATTGAAAACTGTGAATAACTCACCACAGGTTAATGAGAAGGGTGTGCTTGGTTCACAGCATGGTCACTACAGGGCTAGGCCCTCTTCCACATAGCCAATCTCTTCGTGCAGGTATTCCATACCCACTTGCCCAACTGTTGAAAGTTGGCTCGCTAAAAAGATGGTTGCATACTTACAATAATAACTGCATTAAACAGCACATTAAAAGATCTGCAGTGACACTCAATTATAAATTGTTATGCATAACCTGCATGCATGATGAATTGACCTAGCTAAATATACAAATCAATGGAACTGTCCTCGACGGATTGCAATTTAGCAGGTCAAATTATTTTGATGACAAGAGAGCAAAATATTGCTAGCTATCTGTACCTGAGATGTTGCAAGCCACGGTGGATGATCTGTCACATTCGTCAGGGTAAAACACTTTGGGAACTGTATCTGCTATAGGATAGATGGTGACTGCAGTGTGTATTATTGTAAGCTCATCTCAACTCTTTGACATATATGGCCATCAAAACTTTAACATGTCGTCATGGCGAAGTGTGCACCCTTCATTCAAATAAAAATTGTTCAGCATCTGTGCAAATTGCAGATGTAATTTGTGTGGAAATATGGCAAGTGAGGATGCATTTTACCCTCTAGGTGGAGTACTTGCTTTATCCTTCTGGTTGGTCGTGTGAACACCTCACTTGCCATACTGCAGGTATTCTTTGTTTGCATGTTTTCATGCATAAGTCTATGTTGTCATATCATTGTTGATGAAGGAAAGACCTTTTTATATATTATATATCATATTTATTACCTATGATAAACCTTGAGAGATTCAACTGAGAGACACAACTAGGTTATGGGGTTAGAGAGCCCCAATGAGACCATTGTCACCGGTCTCATATGGGGCCATGGGTTAGCAGAGGTAGGTCTGATAAAGTGCTAAATAAACCAGCTCTCTGTCACATACTAAAATATTTACTAAACTAATAGTAGATTTCACATAAATGGAAAGAGCCACTGATGTTTCAGCAATTTGCATGAATTGTTAACTATCAATCATGTTGCCAAAGACTAAAGAGATTATGGTTGGTTTTAGTGTTCTCTCTTGAGTTAAGGGAGTTGTTGATCATCTTTAGCTACAATTAGCTTTTGCTCTTCCTTTTACATGTACAGTATTAAGATGGGTGGGCCAAGTCAAGCTGTCCTCAGATTACTTCTTTCATCTTATCTTATTTTTGAAATGTGCATCTCCTGGATCTTTAGGTTTGACATAGTCATGATGTCCTAATTTTGTCTTTGTTTTCAACTTCCTAATTTTCAACCGTCAGTATCATCATCATGACAACATTTAGGGTGGTACTCTCAGTCATTCAATTATCACTCATTGTCTCGTCTCTCCGCCCTACTTTACCTGGCCAACAGCAAACACCCATCCACCTGTAATCAAATTAGGACTGGGTGTGGTTATTTTATACTCTACCGATGTATCAAAACGCTCTATCTTATAAATACAAACTGAATATACATCTTATGTACAGTCTGTCAACATTCTGCACCAGGTAAGGCTTTCACTTTAATGTGAGAATGGCAGTGTTCTTATGCAATTATTGTTTATGTGCAGAAAATTACTTTGATATTTACAAGGACAAGAAGATACCAGATTTTGATTTGAATAACAGATTATTTTCAGTATATACTAATAATTTAAAGCATAACTAGACTATAGGGTTAGATAGCCAAAATGAGACCATTGTCACTTGTGTTATATAGGGGTCAGTCTGGTGAAGTGCTAAATAAGTCAGCTCTCTGTCACATACAAAAATATTTGATGGAATAGACAAGGATTTATCAGTAAAACTGTGTGTCTCATTTGTTTTCATCAATGATTGGTGTAGCCAAGCTGAAGTAAGGAGGACTTGGAGTTTGGTATCAGCCAGGCAATTTTTTTCTTGAGATGAGAAGGGAATAATTACTTCCCATAGAAGCAGTGGCATGATGTGACAGGGAGATACATTTTCTGTACATTTCTATGTGGTGAGGTGGATACCCAGCTAGCACATAAGGTTCTGAGAACCATATGTTTCTTAGAGCTTGGCAAGAGCATGGTTGTCCTATGGTTATTTTGGATACAACCTTCCCACAACTTTCTGAGAATGGTGCAGGATAGTTGCATTTTATTTGGAACATTCTCAGCACATCTAAGGAAGATTGACAAAAACCTTGACAGAAAACATTGTTTTCTTGGTATTGCATTACTTTAACCAGTGGTGGAAAAAGTACTCAATTGTCATGCTTGAGTAAAAGTAAAGATACCTTAGAAAATGACTCAAATAAAAGTGAAAGTCACCCAGTAAAATACTACTTGAGTAAAAGTCTAAAAGTATTTGGTTTTAAATATACTTAAGTATTAAAAGTAAATTGAATTGTTAAAATGTACTTGAGTATCAATTGTAAAAGTATAAATAATTTCAAATTCCTTATATGAAGCAAAACAGACAGCACAATTTATTTTATTTTATTTTTGGCGGTTAGCCAGGGGCACACTCTAACACTCAGACATCATTTACAAACTAAGCATTTGTTTTTAGTGAGTCTGCTAGATCAGAGGCAGTAGGGATGACCAGGAATGTTCTCTTGATAATTGTGTGAATTGGACCATTTTCCTGTCAAAATACTTTTGGGTGTCAGGGAAATGGTTGGAGTAAAAAGTACTTTATTTTCTTTAGGAATGTGGTGAAGTAAAAGTAAAAGTTGCTCAAAATATAAATAGTAAGGTAAAGCGCAGATACCCCATAAAACTACTTAAGTAGTACTTTAAAGTAGTTTTACTTAAGTACATTACACTACTGACTTTAATAGAACGTTTCCTAAAAGTTCAAACATGGTTACATTTCATTTCAATTTCGTAATATTCTAGGAACGTTCTCCAAATGGTTTGACATTGGAAGCGTTCTCAAATAGTTCAAAGTACGATAAGAAACAACGTTCTTCTGTGGTATTTCTGCACTTTAGCATAACGTTTCCGACAGGTTTCCTCATGGTTCTCAAATTGTTCCATACAAACCTCAAGCAAACTTAAATAACATTATAAGAATGTTATTTAAAAATATATGCATTCACTTCTCAGCATCAACAAAAATCTATCCTCGATGTTGTTAAGTGTGATCAGGTGTGTTGGCCGCACCCACTAATTGGCCACAACTGATCTTAATGAGTACTTGTTTCCTTTGGAATGGGATCTATTGAATAGACTAATATGAACAGCTTTGTATTCGTAAAAAACATGGCATGCTACAGTTGCTCCATCCTGGTGTTGCAGGGACTAATTCCATGAATAGAGAACAGAAGATTATAAGTTTGAATCTCACTGAGGCCATGTCCCAATAAAAAATAAATGTTTTTCCTTGAATAATGCCTAAGGAAATTATTATCCATGTGTCCCATCTGTGCTTGGAGTAAAAAACAAGTTAACCCCAAATAAGCTAGCAGTGTTATTAAAAACCTGATTAAAACATTCAGTGAAAGTTTTAAGGAAGTATTCAAAAACCTCCAAATAACCTAGCATTTATCACGTTCTGACCTTAGTTCCTTTGTTTTGTCTTTTGTTTTAGTATGGTCAGGGCGTGAGTTGGGTGTGTTGTCTATGTTAGTTTGTCTATGATTTTCTATTTCTGTGTTTGGCCTGGTATGGTTCTCAATCGGAGGCAGCTGTCAATCGATGTCCCTGATTGAGAACCATATTTAGGTAGCCTGTTTGCCATTGTGTTTTGTGGGTGGTTTTTTCAGTCTTTGTGTGTCTACACCAGACAGAACTGTTCCGGTTGTTTCTTTGTTGTTTTGTTATTCAGTGTTCAGTTTACTTTATTAAAAAGATTAACATGTACCACACTGCGCATTGGTCCTCACCTTCTTCCACCAACGACGGCCATTACAGCATTTCTGTTCTGAGACCATTAATAAAACCTCTCTCTAAAACGTCAAAGAAGCAGAGTAAAATGTTCACAGAACCTCCCTGCAATCAAAAAATAAACATTCCCAGGACAGGCTAAATTCTCACTTCTGTTCTCAGAACGTAAAAAAAAACATTTAGCTTTACTGGTCAGGAAACGTACGTCTTCATTCCCACGACGAATGTAAAACAAAAAACATACGTTCCCACAACTTCCAAGGAACCAAATATGCTAGCTGGGCAGAGTTATGGCTGAGACTCCCTGGCCTTAGGCAATTTGCAACCTGAGAGCAATTGTCAAACCTCATTCAAACAGAAATACATTTCAAACTCTCTTTTGAAAAGAGAAATCTCTTTGGAGGTGAAAACTTAGCCGCGAGACTCAGCAAACAAAGAAACGTACCTTTTTCAGGACCCTGTCTTTCAAAAATCCAAATAACTTCACAGATCTTCATTGCAAAGGGTTTCCCATGCTTGTTCAATGACCCATAAACAATTAATGAACATACACCTGTGGAACGGTCGTTAAGACATGAACAGCTTTCAGACGGTAGGCAATTAAGGTGACAGTTATGAAAACTTAGGACACTAAAGAGGCCTTTCTACTGACTCTGAAAAACACCAAAAGAAACATGCCCAGGGTCCCTGCTCATCTGCATGAACGTGCCTTAGGCATGCTGCAAGGAGGCATGAGGACTGCAGATGTGGCCAGGGAAATAAATTGCAATGTCCGTACTGTGAGACGCCTAAGACAGCACTACAGGGAGGCAGGATGGACAGCTGATCATCCTCGCAGTGGCAGACCACGTGTAACAACACCTCCACAGGATCGGTACATCCAAACATTTACATTTTGCGGGGATAGGCACAGGATGGCAATAACAACTGCCCGATTTACACCAGGAACGCACAATCCCTCCTTCAGTGCTCAGACTGTCCACAATAGGCTGAGAGAGGCTGGACTGAGGGCTTGTAGGCCTGTTGTAAGGCAGGTCCTCACCAGACATCACCGGCAACAACGTCGCCTATGGGCTCAAACCCACCGTCGCTGGGCCAGACAGGACTCGCAAAAAGTGCTCTTCACTGACAAGTCGCGGGACTACCAGGCATGATGACTCCTTGTTGTCCCCAGTCCACCTGGCCGTGCTGCTGCTCCAGTTTCAACTGTTCTGCCTGCGGCTATGGAATCCTGACCTGTTCACCGGACATGCTACTTGTCCCAGACCTATTATTTGACCATGCTGGTAATTTATAAACATTTTAACATCTCTGCCATGTTCTGTTATAATCTCCACCCGGCACAGCCAGAAGATTTCTTCCTAGGTTTTGGCCTTTCTATGGAGTTTTTCCTAGCCAACGTGCTTCAACACCTGCATTGCTTTCTGTTTGGGGTTTTAGGCTGGGTTTAGGCTAGGTTTCTGTTCAGCACTTTGAGATATCAGCTGATGTATGAAGGGCTATATAAATACATTTGATTTGATTTGAATGTGTCTCACCCGGGATGATGGTTCATGTTTATCATCGAAGGAATGAGCGCTATACCAAGACCTGTACTCTGGAGTGGGATTGATTTGGAGGTGGAGGGTCCGTCATGGTCTGGGGCGGTGTGTCACAGAATCATCGGACTGAGCTTGTTGTCATTGCAAGCAATCTCAACACTGTGCGTTACAGGGAAGACATCCTCCTCCCTCATGTGGCACCCTTCCTGCAGGCTCATCCTGACATGACCCTCCAGCGTGACAAAGCCACCAGCCATACTGCTCATTCTGTGCGTGAATTCCTGCAAGACAGGAATGTCAGTGTTCTGCCATGGCCAGCGAACAGCCCGGATCTCAATCCCATTGAGCATGTCTGGGACCTGTGGATCGGAGTGTGAGGGCTAGGGCCATTTCCCCCAGAAATGTCTGGGAACTTGCAGGTACCTTGGTGGAAGAGTGGGGTAACATCTCACAGCAAGAACTGGCAAGTCTGGTGCAGTCCATGAGGAGGAGATGCAATGCAGTACTTAATGCAGCTGGTGGTCACACCAGATACTGACTGTTACTTTTGATTTTGACCCCCCCTTTGTTCAGGGACACATTATTCCATTATTTTCTGTTAGCCACATATCTGTGGAATTTTTTCAGTTTATTTCTCAGTTGTTGAATCTTGTTATGTTCATACAAATATTTACACGTTGCTGAGTTATATGTGTATAATATATATAGTCGTGGCAAAAAGTTTTGAGAATGACACAAATATTTTTGAGAATGACACAAAAATGTGCATATACTCCAGAATGTTATGAAGAGTGATCAGATGAATTGCAATTAATTGCCAAGTCTCTCTTTGCGATGCAAATAATTTGAATCCCAAATAAATATTTCCACTGCATTTCAGCCCTGCCACAAAAGGACCAGCTGACATCATGTCAGTGATTCTCTCGTTAACACAGCTGTAAGTGTTGACGAGGACAAGGCTGGAGATCACTCTGTCATGCTGATTGAGTTTGAATAACAGACTGGAAGCTTCAAAAGGAGTGTGGGTGCTTGGAGTCACTGTTCTTCCTCTGTCAATCATGGTTAACTGCAAGGAAACACGTGCCGTCATCATTGCTTTGCACAAAAAGGGCTTCACAGGCAAGGATATTGCTGCCAGTAAGATTGCATCGAAATCAACCATTTATCGGATCATCAAGAACTTCAAGGAGAGAAGTTCAATTGTTGTGAAGAAGGCTTCAGGGCGCCCAAGAAAGTCCAGCAAGCGCCAGGACCATCTCCTAAAGTTGATTCAGCTGCGGGATCAGGGCACCACCAGTCCAAAGCTTGCTCAGGAATGGCAGCAGGCAGGTGTGAGTGCATCTGCACGCACAGTGAGGCAAAGACTTTTGGAGGATGGCCTGGTGTCAAGAAGGGCAGCAAAGAAGCCAATTCTCTCCAGGAAAAACATCAGGGACAGACTGATATTCTGAAAAAGGTACAGGGATTGGACTGCTGAGGACTGGGGTAAAGTCATTTTCTCTGATGAATCCCCTTTCCAATTGTTTGGGGCATCCGGAAAAAAAGCTTGTCTGGAGAAGACAATGTGAGCACTACCAAATCAAATCAAATATATCTATATAGCCCTTCGTACATCAGCTGATATCTCAAAGTGCTGTACAGAAACCCAGCCTAAAACCCCAAACAGCAAGCAATGCAGGTGTAGAAGCACGGTGGCTAGGAAAAACTCCCTAGAAAGGCCAAAACCTAGGAAGAATCTAGAGAGGAACCAGGCTATGTGGGATGGCCAGTCCTCTTCTGGCTGTGCCGGGTGGAGATTATAACAGAACATGGCCAAGATGTTCAAAGGTTCAGACATGACCATTAGACCTGTGTCATGCCAACAGTAAAGCATCCTGAGACCATTCATGTGTGGTGTTGCTTCTCAGCCAAGGGAGTGGGCTCACTCACAATTTTGCCTAAGAACACAGCCATGAATAAAGAATGGTACCAACACATCCTCTGAGAGCAACTTCTCCCAACCATCCAGGAACAGTTTGGTGATGAACAATGCCTTTTCCAGCATGATGGAGCACCTTGCCATAAGGCAAAAGTGATAACTAAGTGGCTCGGGGAACAAAACATCAATATTTTGCGTCCATGGCCAGGAAACTCCCCAGACCTTATACCCGTTGAGAACTTGTGGTCAATCCTCAAGAGGAGGGTAGACAAACAAAACACCACAAATTCTGACAATCTCCAAGCATTGATTATGCATGTATTATTTTCAAAATTCTTCAAGCTTTGTGAAGTTGGTTGTTGATGTTGATCATTGCTAGACATTTTCAAGTCTTGACATATATTTTCAAGCAGATTCAAGTCAAAACTGTAACTAGGTCACTCAGGAACATTCACTGTCTTCTTGGTCATATCATGGATCATTTAGCTATTTGATTTTGAACTTTAGGATCCCTGTAGGAACAAAGAAATATATTTAAAAAAAATATTTGATAAAATATTGAATTTGGCCTTTACTACAATAGCTCATAGAAATTAATTGAATAACACATTCATAAATGGCAAAACATAAGGAATAAGGTTGTGAAGTGTCTGTCCTATATCTTAGAGATATAAGAAAGCTCAATAAATATATATATTTTTTGGGACACATACTGTACTTCAGCCCTTTTTTTGTTGGCACAAAACTACTTCCATACTTCATCATTTTTAAAACCAGTAAACCAGACGAGTCCGGTGACTCCCATATGGGACGTAGAGCAAAACGTAGAGCAAAACTGAGAACACCATCTTTCCATGGAACATTACTAATGTTTTCTTGTGGTTTTTATGGAAAGTTTTCTTAATGTTTTCAGAACAGGACTATTTAAATAGAACCATGAGGAAACCTGAAATACAAAAATTCCCACAGAAGAACGTTTTCTTAATGTTCTCATAAAAATGAGAACATGACCTTAAATAGCACCATGATGAAACCTGTAGAAAACGTTATGCTGAATTTCGAAGGTTTTCCTGAGTTACAGTTCACATAAGGAAATCAGTCAATTGAAATAAATGAATTAGGCCCTAATCTATGGATTTTTCACATGAGGGCATAGGCCCACCCACTTGAGAGCCAGGCCCGCCGACTGAAGAGCCAGGCCCAGCAAATCAGAATTTGTTTTTCCCAACGAAAGAGCTTTATGACAGACAGAAATACTCAGTTTCATCAGCTGTCTGTCATAAAGCTCTTTCATTGGGAAAAACAAATTCTGATTTGCTGGGCCTGGCTCTTCAGTAGCTGGTATCAGACGATCCCGCAGGTGAAGAAGCCAGATGTTGAGGTCCTGGGCTGGCGTGGTTACACATGGTCTGTGGTTGTGAGGCTGGTTGGACGTACTGCTAAATTCTCTAAAACGACATTGGAGATTGCTTGTGGTAGAGAAAGGAACATTACTTTCTCTGGCAACAGCTCTGGTGGACATTCCTGCAGTCTGCATGCTAATTGCACGCTCGCTAAAAACTTGAAGTCTATATCATTGTATTTGTGTGACAAAACTGCACACCTTAGAGTGGCATTTCATTGTCCCCAGCACAAGGTGCACCTGTGTAATGATCATGCGGTTTAATCAGCTTCTTGATATGCCACACCTGTGAGGTGGATTGATTATCATGGCAAAGGAGAAATGCTCACTAACAGGGATGTAAACAAATTTGTGCACACGTTTTGAGAGAAATAAGCTTTTTGTGAGGATGGCAAGTTCCTGGGATCTTTATTTCAGCAAATGGAACATGAGACTAACACTTTACATGTTGCGTTTATGTTTTTGTTCAGTATACAACCATGAGGAAACCTGTAGAAAACATTATGCTTAAGTACTGAAATACTTATTTTCCACCATAATTAGCAAATAAATTCATTAAAATCCTACAATGTGATTTTCTGGATTTTTTTCTCATTTTGCTGTCATAGTTGAAGTGTACCTATGATGAAAATTACAGGCCTCTCATCTTTTTAATTGGGAGAACTTGCACAATTGGTGGCTCACTAAATACTGTTTTGCCCCATTGTATTTATTTATTCTTTATTCTGTATTTATTTATTCTTTTCACCACCCCTACCTCGTCGGAGGACCAAAATAAACTTTTTCTTTTGTTGTTGCATGTAAAAAAAAAAATTTGATTACATAACAACTATTAATGAATTTGATATCCATCCTGCCACATCTAGATATATAGTACTTATACATTATACATTGTTTTCAATCATAACTATTATAGAACATTAGCTTTTAAACCCACCCCTCAGCTACTCTCAGTCCATTCCACCTACAGTATCTCTGTAAACCGCCCTCTTATGATTTTCAGGTTCCATATATTTTTCAGCTGTGCTGTGATGTTTTACATACATACTCTCTCACCACGTTCTAAGACACATATGATTCTCAGAAGGTGATGTGCTAGCTGGGTAAACTCTTTACTCTTTGACAACATGATCGGCAGTTGTCAATTCATACACTAGTTAAATAAAGGTTAAAAAATAAAATGTAAAAATACAGATTTTTTTTATGAGGAAGTTGTAGATCATGGATTCACAAAATTGCTGAAACATCAGCTGCTCTTTCCATTTATATTAAATCAACCTACTCCAATGCAATTGGAGTTTTACACCTCAAAAGACATTTCATTTTTTCTTTAAGTTTTAAAGGTATTTCTGTTGGAACGAGGTTTGATGTTCTCACAGGTTGCAAATTGCCTAAGGCCAGGGCGTCTCACCCATAACTCTATCCACCTCACCACTGAGAAATGTAAATAATTTCTCTCTCCTTCACTGCTTCTTTGGCGAGTAATCACGCCCTTCTCGTCAACATTGCCTGGCTGATACCAAACTCCAAGTCTTCCTTAAATTGATAGTATAGGCCTATACTCCAAATGTTCTGTATATCAAATCAAAATCTGGTATTTATATGGCAGCAGCTACTCTTCTTGGGGCCCGACAAAATTAAGGCAGTTATCAAATTTTTTAAACATTACAATACATTCATTACAGAATTCACAGTATGCCCTCAGGCCCCTACTCAACTACCACGTAGAAACAACACAAAATCCATGTGTACATTGATGCTTGTGTATACATGTGTATGCATGTGGCTGTGGCTGTGCCTATGTTTGTGTTACTTCACAGTCCCTGCTTTTCCAGAGGTGTGTGTATATATATATATGAGGTAGAAAACACACCTCTGGAAAAGCAGGGACTGTGAAGTAACACAAACATAGGAATAGCCACATGCATACACACACATGATGACATGTACACATGGATTTTATGTTGCAGATATGTGGTGGTGGAGTATGGGCCTGAGGGCGCACACTATATATATATGATTCTACTGCTTGCACCATTTACCTGATATGGAATAGAGTTCCATGTCATCATGGCTCTATGTAGTACTGTTCACCTCCCATAGTCTGTTCTGGCCTTGGGGACTTTGAAGAGACCTCTGGTGGCATGTCTTGTGGGGTATGCATGGGTGTCTGAGCTGTGTGCTAGTCATTTAAACAGACAGCTCGGTGCTTTCAACATGTCAATTTGCTCTCACAAATACAAGTAGTGATGAAGTCAATATCTCCTCTACTTTGAGCCAGGAGAGATTGATGTGCATATTATTCATGTTTGCTCTCTGTACATCCAAGGGCCAGCCGTGCTGCCCTGTTCTGAGCCAATTGAAATTTTCTTAAGTCCATTTGTGGCACCTGACCACACGACTGAACAGTAGTCCAGGTGCAACAAAACTAGGGCCTGTAGGATCTGCTTTGTTGATAGTGCTGTTAAGAAGGTAGAGAAGCAATTTATTATGGACAGACTTCTCCCCATCTTAGCTACTGTTATAGCAATATGTTTTGAACGTGACAGTTTACAATCCATGGTTACTCGAAGCAGTTTAGTCACCTCAACTTGCTCAATTTCCACATTATTTATAACAAAATTTAGTGTTCAGTGAATGAGTTGTCCCAAATACAATGCTTTTAGTTTTAGAAATGTTTAGGACTAACTTATTCCTTGTCACCCATTCTGAAACTAACTGCAGCTCTTTGTTAAGTATTGCAGTCATTTCAGTTGCTGTAGTAGCTGATGTGTATAATGTTGAGTCATCCGCATACATAGACACACTGGTTTTACTCAAAGCCTGTAGCATGTTGTTAATAAAGATTGAAAAAAGTAAGAAGCTTATCAGGGCAATTCTATTGAGTGTCATCTGTTACGAGCAAGTTATTAATTTCATGGACCTTGTTTCTTAAGCAACATATGTTAACGTGGGCTATTTTGAGCACTTTTCTGGGATGCTTGCTTGTTTTCATTGCTTTACTGGGAAGCTTAGCAGAAGTATATATTCTAGTATATATGTTATTTATGTTAGTTGGACTTCCTACTGGGGCACACCGCCTCAGTGCTAACAGCATAAACCTGGTTCATAGACACATGATTGCTGCATACAATAGCTGTAGGATCAGCAGAGGCATTCAAGGTAATTAGAGGGACATAAAATAGGTTACTTACATTGTGTCTACCAATGCCCCTGGTATAATGTACATTTGCTAAAGCATTATGATGACTCAGTGACACGATGGTAGGGATAAACTGAGAGGGGCTTGGGTCATTGGTACCTTCTTATCCTTGTGAATATCAAAGTTAGTTTCTGCATATACAGTGCATATCATAAGTATTCACCCCCCTTGAACTTTTCACATTTTGTTGAGTCAAAGTGAGATTTAAATGGATACAATTGAAAAATGTTGTCACTGATCCACACAAAATAGCTCATGTCTAAGTGAAAAGAAAAATCTTCTTTTTTTTAAACAAATGAATATAAAATAAACTACTAAAATATCTTGGTTACTAGCTTTGTTGTGGCTAGCCTAAATAAGTTCAGGATTGAAATAGTGCTTAAGGAATCATATAAGTTGCATGGACTCACCCTTGTTTTTTAATGACCACCCCATATCAGTACCCCACACAATTATCTGCAAGGTCCCTCAGTTGAGTAATGTATTTCAAGCACAGATTCAACCATAAAGACCAAATGGCTTTTCCAATGCTGTGCAAAGAAGGACACCTATTGGTAGATAGGTTTAAAAAATAATAATAGGCAGACACTACCATGCTCAAAGGGATATTCAAAGTTATTAATTAGACTTTAGATTGTGTATCAATATACCCAGTCACTGCAAAGATACAGTCGTCCTTCCTAACTGATTTGCCAGCAGAGGAAGGAAACCACTCTGGGATTTGAGGCAAAAGGTGATTTTAAAACAGTAACAGAGTTTAATGGCTATGATTGGAGAAAACTGAGGACGGATCAAAAACATTTGTTACTCCACAATACTAACCTAAATGAAAAGGAAGCCTGTACAGAATAAAAAAATATTCCAAAAACATGCATCCTGTTTGCAACAAGGCACTAAACATGTAATGCTGCAGAAATGTGCCAAAGGAATTCACTTTTTATCCTGAATAGAAAGTGTTTTGTTCGGGGCAAATCCAACGCAACACATCACTGAGTACTACTCTCCATATTTTTAAGCATGGTCGTGGCTGCATCATGTTATGGGTATACTTGGCATCGGCAAAGACTAGGGAGTTTTCAGGATACAAAAAAAAACAGAATGGAGTTAACCACAGACAAAATCCTAGAGGAAAACCTGGAGCAGTCTGCTTTCAACCAGACACTGTGAGACAAATTAACCTTTCAGCAGGACAATAACCAAAAACACAAGGCCAAATATACACTGCAGTTGCTTACCAAGAAGGCAGTGAATATTCCTGAGTGGCCTAGTTACTGTTTTGACTTCAAATTGCTTGAAAATACTCATGACCAAAAGTATATGGACACCTGTTCGTCGAACATCTCATTCCAAAATCATGGGCATTAATATGGAGTCGGTCCCACCTTTGCTCCTATAACAGCCCCCACTCTTCTGGGAAGGCTTTCCACAAAATGTAGGAACATTGCTGCGGGGACTTGCTTCCATTCAGCCAGAAGAGCATTTCTGAAGTCGGGCATGATGTTGGGCGGTTAGGCCTGGCTTGCAGCCAGCGTTCCTATTCATCCCAAAGGTGTTCGGTGGGGTTGAGGTCAAGGCTCTGTGCAGGCCAGTCAAGTTCTTGCACACCGATCTCGACAAACCATTTCTGTATGGACCTCGCTTTGTGCATAGGGGCATTGTCATGTTGCCACAAAGTTGGAAGCACAGAATCGTCTTTGTACGCTTAGAATTAAGATTTCCCTTCACTGGAACTAAGGAGCCTGAACCATGAAAAACAGCCCTAGACCATTATTCCTCATCCACCAAACTTTACAGTTGGTACTATGCGTTGGGGCAGGTAGCGTTCTCCTGGCATCCGCCAAACCCAGATTTGTCCGTCCGACTGCCAGATAGTGAAGTGTGATTCATTACTCCAGAGAACACGTTTCCACTGCTCCAGAGTCCAATGGTGGCGAGTTTCACACCACTACAGCCAACGCTTGGCATTGCACACGGTGATCTTAGGCTTGTGTGTGGCTGCTCGGCCATAGAAAACAAATTTCATGAAGCTCCCGATAAACAGTTCTTATATTGATGTTGCTTCCAAAGGCAGTAGTGAGTGTTGCAATCAAGGACAGACGATTTTTACAGGCTTCACACTTCAGCACTCTGAGGTCCCGTTCTGTAAACTTGTGTGGTCTACCACTTTATGGCTGAGCGGATGTTGCTCCAATACTTTTCCACTTCACAATAACAGCACTTAAAGTTGACCTGGGCAGCTCTATCAGGGCAGATATTTGACGAACTGACTAGTTGGAAATGTGACGGTGCCATGTTGAAAGTCACTGAGCTCTTCAGTACAGGCCATTCTACTGTCAATGTCTATGGAGATTGCATTGCTGTGTGCTCGATTTTATACACCTGTCAGCAACGGGTGCGGCTGAAATAGCAGAATCCACTCATTTGAAGGCGTGTCCACATACTTTTGGCCATGTAGTGTATCAAGAAAATGTTTTTTTTTGACAAGTTCCTTAAATGCGCTAAGAATTACATAAAAACAAACAGATATCCTGCACCATTCCCAGAAGATTGTGGGATGGTTGTATGGAAAATAATCATAGGAAAACCACACTCTCACCAAGCTCTATGAAACAAAGCTGGGTAGATTGCTGCTTTCATCATCAATTTTCAGGTTTGACATAATTATGATGTCCCTGTTTTGTCTTTGTTTTTAACCACCTCGTTTTTAACTGTCAGTATCATTACAATGCCAATATTTTGGGTCACCTATCATCTCATTTCTCCGCCCTGCTTTTTCTGTCCGACTACAAACACCTTTCCACCTGTAATTAAAAGGACTGGGTGTGGTTTTTACATACTCGACACTCTTATAAATACAGACTGAAAATACAGTTTATGTACAGTCCTTCAACCTCCAGTACCAGGTGAGGCTTGCTTTAATGTGTAAATGGATGGGTTCTTATGCAATTCTTGTTTATATGACAAAAGTAACTTTGATATTTACAAGGATAAGAAAATACCGGATTTTAATTTGATATACTGATTATTTTGTCCAACAGTGTGATTTCAGTGCCAATTCTTGTCTGAGAAAATGAGTGATCCAGGTAAGTGTTGAAGTTGTTCACTTCATTTACTGTATTATGTGCACTGAGGTTTTAAATGAGTATGTAGTTATGTAGTTTCACAAGTCAACCCTGAAGTTGAGAATATATTGCATTGACATTCATTGCATTTACGATTTCAAGGAGTAGACTAGTATGGCCATACATGCTTTCTCAATGCTTAATGGGAAATAATGACAATGCATTCCTCTATTTGAATAACTTCAAAATATTCCTTACTTTTTATCCACAGCAAAGAAACCGGTAAGTTACTTTTCAAATACAGAAAATACCTTCACACATGCTATGTGTTTGCTATGTGTTTGACATAATGTGTTGTTTGTTCCAGGCGGAGTCCACACCTGGGACTGATGATGTAAGATATCTGCATTATTTGTCTATCTATCTCTGCTTCTTTACTTCAGTCAACTCAGTCTTAAAAAAACGTTTCAAATCAAGCGAAGTAAAGAACAAAACTATTTTCTAGCTTGCTATATCTTAGATCCCAGTGTTATCCTGGTGGATGTAAACAGAATACTGTCTGTTTCACAGGGCTCCGGAGGAGAGGGCAAGGGAGAGTTAGGAGGCTTACAAAATAATAGTTCATACACATTAACGTAATAACATTAATATTGTTTCGGAAACACCCCAAAAAATGGAATTTAGATTTTCACATGTCAGGGTAATGGGTGTAATCGTTGAGACAATTGAAGGGAAAACATTTCCATTCATAACGGAAAGGTTTTCCGATACCAATAGGTGAGTCTAGTAATGTTATTTTTGTCATTTCCAGGGGAAGAAGGGAAAAGGGGGAAAAGGGGGACATGGGCATGGAAAAGCCGGCGAGCATGGAGGAGATCATGGGGGCGACCATAAAGGAAAAGGATGCGAGCATAAAGGAAAAGGAGGCGAGCATGGAGGAGATCATGGAGGCGACCATAAAGGAAAAGGAGGTGACCACGGAGGAAAAGCAGGTCGTGGAGGACATTAAAGATTTAATCATGCACCATTTGTATGTTTCATCACGGTAGCTAATTACGGAAAAAACAAGTTGACAAATCTAATAAAACCTACTTATAAAAGAGTCATATGTTTGTATAACTTCTTAATGCATAATAATCATGCAATACAATGAACATTTTACAAAATAGAAACACAAAAAATATAGCAAAATGTGTCGTTTTTTTGCCATCTAAACAAGTCACTATATGTCAGAGTCGTCGAGATACTATCATACTACACCATTCCTGTGTAGCCAGACCAACACATCAAACATTCAGTGAAGGACAGCTCAACGCCATTTTTATCATTTTACTCACATACAGAACATTAACCAACGGGGTAGTAATAAACCCGGAACAATGACCATGTATGTCCCTGAGTCTTGGAAATATAATCATTTCTTGTGGATATTTGTCTCCCCTTGCACCACTCTGTTTAACCGCTGTTATCAATCATTTCCATGTGGACAACATTCAGGAAGAAAATCCCAAATGTTTTATTAACCATCAGCGTTTTTAAGCGCGTAAAGTAGGCCTACTTCACGGATAAAAAACATGTCACAATAGGCCTGGTGGAAAGAAAATGTCGGTAAACTTTCCAAATGTCGTCAAAACAAAATAGGACAAGGTGTGATCTTTAGGTTTAGGTCAAATTACGGGGGAAACGCTTTTATGCGCAAATATTGATATAATAACCATCATATCAAGTAAAGTCTCACGACATGACATGTTGCGTGGTCCTCCCACTACGACTCAAGAAAACAGACATTTTATTAGGCAACCACAAGTTAAATATACGAACTTCACAGGGTGGTAATGAGCTTGATGCTCTTTTCCAATAAATATCGAGGGTATTATTCTGGTGACATGATGATCGATTCTTGGCTGCCGTTTAACAAATTAAAATGATCTCGCTCTTTTGTTCATAATCATTTCAAATACGTATTATATATATCTGCAAACTGTTGGCTAGACAGCACGTGCCAATACCAGAGTGAGCACATTCGCTATATAACGCCCAAAAAAGTATCTGAGTTGAAAATGCAATGGAAACCATTTACTTGTATTTGACTGCAAAATATATTTTTTGTGCACTACGTCATCACGCACAGACTTTTATCAGCAGCAAATCAATTTGATGGAAAAAGATCGGTGGTGGGAAAATACTTATATTTTATGTAAACGGCTTTAAAAAATATTCGCATAAAAATCTGTCGCCAATTGGATAAGATCCAGCCTGAATCGATAAACGATGGTCGGCTAAATGCCGCGTTCAAAGCGACTGGGAACTCAGAAATCTCAGACTTCCAACCTTAGTGTCATGACGTCGGTGAGCTTCAAATCGGAAAGTCAGATCTCTAGAAAAAGGACAGAGTTCCCGAGTTGGATTACCGTTCAAACCGATTTTCCCCAGTCAGCGCTTGTTTTTTGTTGTTGTGGAGTTCCCCGTTAAAAGCACTGAAGTCGAGGATTTCCGAGTTCCCAGTTGTCTTGAAACCACCATAAGGCAAGGCAATAATAATTGCGTGCTCCGTCTTCGACTTTGACATCGATTGACAAATTGCTATAACGTATGTGGTTAGCCGATACTTAAAATACCTATCCACGCGTTGTAAGATTTGTCAGGCATAAGTAACGTCTAAGCGTACGAACGCAGCCACAGTAAAAGGGCCAATTTCCTCCAATTTCCTGGAATGTTTGTACACGAATAACATGTATATATTTTAGTTCAGTTGAACAAAACATGACAAAAATGTCTTGCACATGTCTATGAAAAAGTACAGTATAATAACCTATAAATCACATTTAAAGTGTCTCGTTGCTATGGAAACAAGTCTTCCACAATCTGGGATGTTGCTTCATACAAACAATATGACAAAAAAAAAAAAAAAAAGCTGATCAAATATTATCCATCCATGATATCATAATATTTATAAAACATTCACAAATATCAAAGCTTATCACTAAGCTAAGGATCCTGGACAAAACACCTTCCTCTGCAACTGGATCCTGGACTTCCTGACAGGCTGCCCCCAGGTGGTAAGGGTAGGTAACAACATCTGTCACGCTGATCCTCAACACAGGGGCCACTCCTGTACTCCCTGTTCACTCATGACTGCATTGCCAAGCACGACTCCAACACCATCAGTAAGTTTGCAGATGACAACAGTTGTCATTGACGGTGATCAGGCCTACGAGACAGCCTATAGGGAGGCGGTCAGAGACCTGGCCGTGTAGTGCCAGGACAACCTCTCCCTCAACGTGACTAAGACAAAGGAGCTGATTGTGGACTACAGGAAAAGGAGGACCGATCACGCCCCCATTCTCATCGACGGGGCTGTAGTGGAGCAGGTTGAGAGCTTTAAGTTCCTTGGTGTCCACATCACCAACAAACTAACATGGTCCAAGCACACCAAGACAGTTGTGAAGAGGGTATGACAAAACCTATTCCCCCTCAGGAGACTGAAAAGATTTGACATGGGTCCTCATATCCTCAAAGGGCTTTATAGCTGCAACATCAAGAGCATCCTGACAGGTTTCGTCACTGCCTGGTATGGCAACTGCTCACCTCCGACCACATAGCACTACAAAGGGTAGTGCGTATGGCCCGGTACATCACTGGGGCCAAGCTTCCTGCCATCCAGGACAGAGGAAGGCCCTAAAAATGGTCAAAGACTCCAGCCACATTAGTCATAGACTGTTCTCTCTGCTAACACACGACAAGTGGTACTGGAGCACCAATTCTAGGTCCAAGAGGCTTCTAAACAGCCATAAGACTCCTGAACTTCTAATCTAATGGCTACCCAGACTATTTGCAAATGTCATGGTACTTCTGAATGAGAGTTGTTGGATCTTGGAATTTGCACCTGAATATTCAGCACTCTTTTTCTTGGTTCACTGTGGTAACTTAGTTCACTCGCAAATTGCATTTAAGTCAATGTGTTTGACAATAACCTTTAATACGATATCCTGCACTAAAGATCCCCTGGGGATCCAAGTTTCTGCACCTCCACTTCCTCTGAGAAAGGATTCACCCCACCATTCCTGGGACCACTATAGGTCTCTATGGGATATTGGGTTACCAGCATCTCATCCATCTGCTTCAGTCAATGTTCAGGAGATTTTTTCGGTTCCATTTTATCAGTTATAGGGGCAGGGTTTTCGTAAGCCTTGGTTTCTTTACTTGTTTCTATGGTATCTCCCACCTCACTGTTCTCTAACTTCATGGCTCTGTCACATCCACATTCACTGTTAATGTCTCAGAGCAATGCCCCTTGACCTCCCTGACAACATAATATAATCTACACACAATACACCATAATGACAAAGCAAAAATGGAAAGACCACATTTACGTAAGTATTCAGACTCTTTACTCAGTACTTTGTTGAAGCACCTTTGGCAGTGATTACAGTCTCGAGTCTTCTTGGGTATGACGCTACAAGCTAGGCACACCTTTCCGATAGGTGACCTAAACTGTAACATGCTTAACACCCCGGCCATCCTACAATCTAAGCTTGATGCCCTCAATCTCACACAAATAAATTATCAATGAACCCACCAGGTACAACCCCAAATCCGTAAACACGGGCACCCTCATAGATGTTATCCTAACCAACATGCCCTCCAAATACACCTCTGCTGTTTTCAACCAAGATCTCAGCAATCACTGCCTAATTGCCTGCATCCGTAATGGGTCTGCGGTCAAATGACCACCCCTCATCACTGTCAAACACTCCCTAAAACACGAGGAAGGCCTTTCTAAATCGACCTGGCCCGGGTATTCTGGAAGGATATTGACCTCATCCCGTCAGTAAAGGATGCCTGGTTATTCTTTAAAAGTGCCTTCCTCACCATCTTAAATAAGCATGCCCCATTCAAAAGAAAATTGAACTAGGAACAGATATAGCTCTTGGTTCTCTCCAGACCTGACTTCCCTTGACCAGCACAAAAACATCCTGTAGCGTTCTGCATTAGCATCGAACATCCCAGTGATAAGCAACTTTTCAGGGAAGCTAGGAAAGCTAAGGCTAGCTTTTTCAAGCAGAAATTTGCATCCTGTAGCACAAACTCAAAGTTCTGGGACACTGTAAAGTCCATGGAGAATAATAACACCTCCTCCCAGCTGCCCACTGCACTGAGGCTAGAAAACACTTGTCAACACCGATAAATCCACTATAATTGAGAATTTCAATAAGCATTTTTCTATGACTGGCCATGCTTTCCACCTGGCTTACCTCCACCTCCCACAGCAACTCGCCCAAGCCTTCCCCACTTCTCCTTCACCCAAATTCAGATAGCTGATATTCTGAAAGAGCTGCAAAATCTGGACCCCTACAAATCAGCCAGGCTAGACAATCTGGACCCTCTCTTTCTAAAATTATCTGCTGAAATTGTTGCAACCCCTATTACTTGCCTGTTCAACATCTCTTTCATATTGTCTGAGATTCCCATAGATTGGAAAGCTGCCGCGGTCATCCTCCTCTTCAAAGGGGGAGACACTCTAGACCCAAACTGCTACAGACCTATATGTATTCTACCCTGCCTTTCTAAAGGTCTTCGAAAGCCAAGTTAACAAACAGATTACCGACCATTTCGAATCGCACCGTACCTTCTCCGCTGTGCAATCTGGTTTCAGAGCTGGTCATGGGTGCACATCAGCCACGCTCAAGGTCCTAAACGATATCATAACCGCCATTGATAAGAGACATTACTGTGAAGCCGTATTCATCGACCTGGCTAAAGCTTTCGACTCTGTCAATCACAACATTCTTATTGGCAGACTCAACAGCCTTGATTTCTCAAATGATTGCCTCGCCTGGTTCACCAACTACTTCTCAGATAAAGTTCAGTGTGTCAAATCGGAGGGCCTGTTGTCCAGACCTCTGGCAGTCTCTATGGGGGTGTCACAGGGTTCAATTCTTGGGTCGACTCTTCTCTGTATATATCAATGATGTCACTCTTGCTGCTGGTGATTCTCTGATCCACCTCTATGCATACACCACTCTGTATACCTCTGGCCTTTCTCTGGACACTGTGTTAACTAACCTCCAGAAGAGCTTCAATGCCATACAACTCTCCTTCGGTGGCCTCCAACTGCTCTTAAATGCAAGTAAAACTAAATGCATGCTCTTCAACCGATCACTGCCCGCACCTGCCCGCCCGTCCAGCATCACTACTCCTCTGGACGGTTCTGACAACGACAAATACCTATGTGTCTGGTTAGACTGTAAACTCTCCTTCCAGACTCACATTAAAACATCTCCAATCCAAAATTAAATCTAGAATTGGCTTCCTATTTCGCAACAAAGCCTCCTTCACTCATGCTGCCAAACATACCCTCGTAAAACTGACCATCCTACCGAACCTCGACTTCGGCGATGTCATTTACAAAATAGCCTCCAACACTCTACTCAACAAACTGGATGCAGTCTATCACAGTGCCATCAGTTTTGTCACCAAAGCCCCATATACTACCCACCACTGCGACCTGTATATACTCGTTGGCAGGCCCGCCGAACCCACTGGCTCCAGGTCATCTACAAGTATCTGCTAGGTAAAGCCCTGCCTTATCTCAGCTCACTGGTCACCATAGCAGCACCCACCCGTAGCATGCGCTCCAGCAGGTATATCTCACTGATCACCCCCAAAGCCAATTCTTCCTTTGGCCGCCTCTCCTTCCAGTTCTCTGCTGCCAATGACTGGAACAAACTGCAAAAATCACTAAATCACTTACCTCCCTCACTAGCACCAGCTGTCAGTGCAGCTCACAGATCACTGCACCTGTACATAGCCCATCTGGGCTTTGGATGGGCCACTCAAGGACATTCAGTCTTGTCCCAAAGCCACTCCTGCTTCGTCTTGGCTGTGTGCTTAGGATCTTTGTCCTGTTGGAAGGTGAACCTTCACCCCAGTCTGAGGTCCTGAGCACTCTGGACCAGGTTTTCATTAAGGATCTCTGTACTTTGCTCTGTTCATCTTTCCCTCGACCCTGACTGGTCTCCCAGTCCCTGCCGCTGAAAAACATCTTCACAGCATGATGCTGCCACCACAATGCTTCATCATAGAGATAGTGCCAGGTTTCCTCTAGACGTGACGCTTGGCATTCAGGCCAAAGAGTTCAATCTCGGTTTCATAAGGCCAGAGAATCTTGTATGTCATGGTCTGAGAGTCATGGTCTGAGAGCGGGCTATGTGCCATTTACTGAGGAGTGGCTTCAGTCTGGCCACTCTACCATAAAGGACTGATTGATGGAGTGCTGCAGAGACGGTTGTCCTTCTGGAAGGTTCTCCCATCATCACAGAGGAACTCTGTAGCTCTGTCAGAGTGACCATCGGGTTCTTGGTCACCTCCCTGACCAAGTCTTTTCTCCCTGTTTGCACAATTTGGCCAGGCGGCCAGCTCTAAGAAGAGTCTTGGTGGTTCCAAACTTCTTCCACATAAGGCCACTGTGTTCTTGGGGACCTTCAATGATGCAGAAATGTTTTGGTACCCTTCCCCAGAGCTGTGCCTCGACACAATAGTGTCTCGGAGCGCTGTGGACAATTCCGTCAACCTCACGGCTTGGTTTTTACTGACATGCACTGTCAACTCTAGAACCTTATACAAACAGGTGTGTGCCTTTCCAAATAATACATTTTTTTCATCTTTAATACACTTGCAAAAAATCCTAAAAACTGTCACATAACTTTTTATAAGGCAGCAATGTCAGAATTTGCTCTGCCTAATTTTCAACATTGTTTTGAATCCCCCCCCCATGGCAATAGACAGTCTAATTTACACACAAATCACACTGATAACCACCTGATTCATGATCTGAGGTCTCCCTCTCTCCAGTGTCTCCTTACCATGTACAGTATTATCAGACAATGAACATCTGAAGGGTCTGATACAATAGCTCCTGGGAAGGTTTGTTTATGTTCAGAGGTGATTAAAAAACATGCTCTGGTACTTTGGTGATTAAGAAAGTATTTTTTTAAACCTCCCACTTTGGGCTGTATGTCTCAAGGTGTAGTTCATAGATAAAATATTAATTTTGCACTTAGATCATTCACCTCAATTAGCCATGAAATCCCTAGTTTGAAAGCAACTTTTCTGGAAGCTGTGCCTCGCCATTTTCCCTACATTTCTCTGCACGTGGGCCAGCACCCTAGCAATTCGAGTTCTAGCCAATTAGCTTCAGCCCCTCACATTTGAGCAACAGCTAGCAAGAGGCCTGCCCAGCATTATCAGATGAGTTTGCAGGGTGGGCCCAATGGCTCAGTGGACATGAGAGGGCAATGACGTGGTGCACATATGTGACAGTACACATTTCTCAGGGACCGATTTTGTCTCATGAGTGCTACTTTCAGAGCTACTGGCAAAAAAGTATACAAAAAGGTACCGGAGAATCTTTTTAAATTAATGTAAACAGGCAATTTCCCCCCCATCTAGAATTTAATACATAATAATATCAGGAGGACAAACCATTTCTTAATTAAGTTTCTTTATTTTACCCTTCAGTGACTATTGAAGTGTACTATTAAATGTACTAAATACTAGTACTACATACTAAATGTACTATTGACAGACGTCAGCAACAGTGAAAAATACAGGACATTATTGACAAGGGAGAGAAGAGCTTCCAGTTACTACTCCATCACATTTTATTAGGCGTTGTTTTGGGGGCTGCAGACCACAGATCACCTCTGTTAATGGAAAGATAAAGTTAGCACAACAGAGAGAAAAATAACAAGAATCATTACAGACATCAACCATATCTGTATGCTTGTATGGGTTGTTGCATCATTTGTATAGCTGTAATGTAGCGGATTCCTTACCCGAAAGGGTGGAACCCCTCTTAGAAGAGTCCGTTGACCTGCTCAGTCTCAGGGTCTAGGTCAATGTCATAGAAACAGGGCCTTGTGGGCAGCCCTGGAATTGTGGGCATCTAGGATGGGGCCAAAAAATGAATAAACTGTACTAGTACTTTGTGTCCTCTGATCAAGAGATTGATTTGACTCTTCATTGATTCATTTGATTTTCTGTTGAGCTCATGTATATTTTAAATATAGTTATTCTCCAGACCAGTGCTTTCTTACCGTGCCAACAAGAGGGTAGAGGAACCCAGCACCCACACTGGCACGGATGTCTCTGATGGGCAGGACGAAACCTGTGGGCACGCCCTTCTTATCCGCCTCATGGGACAGGGACAGGTGGGTCTTTGCCATGCAGATGGGCAGATTTCCAAAGCCCTGAACAAAACAAATATGGCGTTCATTGAAAGGAGAGTAAAACCTCAAATAGAAATGTGAACCCTCCAGACTGTTTTCTTGAACCTTCAAGGTAAAGGTTGAAAATGTGCTCCAGAAATCAATGAGTAGTGTGCTACAAACAAATAGGTTTTATACAAAACATGTAAACAAAGAACCGTCTCCATTAAACGCCTTGGTCTCACAGCTATTGTACCTGTTTTGTGTAGAGCTCCACCTTGTGCTGGGCATCTGGCAGCAGCTCTATGTCATCAGCCCCATAGATCTTCTGAGCAATGATCCGGATCTTATCCGCAATGGGCAGCTACAAGTGATTCAGACAGACAAAAATACACATTCGTACAACATATGAGTACCATAGAACTGGTTCAGGTCATCTACACTGATTCTCCAACATGTTTAAATGTAATGCACGCATTTGCAACAGTAAACGAGGAGAAAGATTAAGTTATACTATTCTGGGAAATCACTTAATGTATAAATATTATGATCAAAACAGTCATCTAAATCAGCGATTTATTTCATCTACATACAAGATGAGATGAATGGAAGAAAAATTATTGATTTCATCAATTGATTTCCTGAGCAGGCTGAAATCAATGCATCCATGTCATATAGTGAAAAACAAGGTCTTTGACTGAGGCCGACGCTCGCTTTACCTCGACATCATAGAGGAACTTGAAGTCACTGGGGGCCTCAGAAGCCCTCTGCACAGCCTGTCCCAGGGCCACGGCACCAGCACCCCCTTCAGCCCAGTGAGAACAGCGCACCGCATCAAAGGCCCCTACCTCCTTGGCCAGGGTGCAGATCAGGTCCAGCTCTGATTCAGTGTCTGTCCTGCAGTCAGGGAGACACAGGTCAGAGGTCAAAACACTGGACAAGAGGGGTAAAATAGTTTCAGATGCTCACCATGACTAGGACTTACTTGAAAGCGTTGACGGCCACCACCACTGGCACTCCAAAGTGCCTGGCATTCTCCACTTGTTTCCTCATGTTACTGCAGCCCTTCTCCAGCAGCTCAAGGTTCTACACAGAAACACACAGCTATTATATAATATACCTCGTACAGTCTGGCTTTGTAGAGACACCCGAGAGGGAGTTAAGTGGAGCTATTTTCTACTCACATCAATGATCACATGTAGCCAGTAGGTATTGGGCAATGGTCCATGTAAAATCAAGGTAGCATGTGAACTGGACCTAATTGCACCGCATAATGGATGAACTAATTGCATCAGATGAGAATTGTGTCACAAGATACAAAGCAAATACCACACACATGCTCTTGATGCCTTCTAATGAAGTCTTATGACTAGGGTGCTTATGGTGACTGTATTACAGCCACATGATAATGGTCCATTCTAAATCGAAACAAATTTCACAAACGAAATAATATATGTAAAGACAAGCTTAAATCAAGAATAGTGTGATGGGTGAAAATATTAGCCTATCACTTGTGAATGATGCCCATCATAAGGAAATCAGCACATGCTTTTTTTTCTCCTCCTACTTTTTCAAATCATAGTCACACACCTCATATAGCCTAGCCCATAGGCCTATGTTTTGGTAAGGTTGATATCACAACTAAAGTAATCAAAAAACTTCTTAAAATGAAGCACATTAATCCGCTTTACAACGGGTGTAGAGCCTAACTGGCATACATACGCAGCGCATGAGTTTCAAGTTTGGGGAAGTTCATTTTCACTATAAAAATGCACCTTAATAATAAAAGCATTACATGCATAATGGCATTTGTGGTCACTTTTGAGAATGGTGTTTTCCTTCTAATGGAACATTCCCACAACCGACTGCAGTGTGTGCATTGCTGCACTTGTCAATAAATAACCAAATAGTTCAACATTTTAGGCTAAACCTGCTCATCTATTGAGTCAGGCTCATTGCTTAAAACAAGTTTTTTGATGCTAGTGGTTGTATTAATTCGGGATCTATCACATCCCACAACTGCCCTAAAATATGTTTTGAATATTTATTTAAATCGTACAGAATAAGTCAACTTTTGTACTATGGAGGATAGTAGATTGACATAGTAGGCTAGGGCTTTTGCTGTTCGTTAGGTCTACTCATCTTGTTGGCTGACGAAAAGTAAATGTGGACAGTTCTTCCAATATGCACCTCGGAATTGAATAAGGACGTGCGCAGTTGCATCCCGGATGTGTCTGTCTTCACTTGTAGCCTGTGAGAAAGGCCTGATCATGTGAATGAGAGCCATGTGAGTGAAAGGTGCTTCGGCAGCTGGGAGAATGGAATTATTATATTCAGCCCAAACGCACAACGGCCACAAAAGGAATGGATTTTTTTAAGGGGCATTACGGCCACTGCAGCCGGGAAATTGAGGCATTATCAAGTGCTTGTCAAATTGTGAATGAGGGACTGATGAAGTGTGAACAGCCTGCGCAAAAACAAAGCAGAGCTCATGCCTTTCATGCAACCTTTTTCAAATCATTAGTCGCATCATGCAGCCTAAGAATGAATTAAAATCTAGCCTATAACTAAAGTTACATAAATAACTCTAAATTAAGCATAGGAGTACCTGTTTCTTTATTAACCACTCAACACAGAATTGCCGCATGTGCGCACTCCCTCAAATTGTTCGGAGAAAATATCCTTCCTATTTTATTCAGCTATGTTCAATTTTATTCCGATTACTATAAATAATGCCATTGAATTCTAAGCAAATCTTGTCTGCTAAATGAACTAGCGTAGCCCTCAGAATTATGGCATAGCCAGATCACAGCCTAACATAAGGACAACCTATGCTGTACTGTTCCTCTGATGTAGGCTATATTACATGGATTTATTATACTTTTTAAAATGTAGATATTCCAAAAGGTCTGCAGGTTATGCGTGGAAGCCAGCAGATGCTACATGTGTTTATGTTAATTAACAGTCAATTACTATGACCGGCTGACAATTTCATGACCACCACAGCTCTACTTAAAACCAGAGGATGAGCAATATGCCATTAACAGAACATTATCATAAAATGGAAGTGGTACATTTAGGATGGCTGCTCTTGCCCTGATGTGATGCGGTGTAAAAGGGTTGGGGCTGAAGTGAGAGAGTGGGGGTGAGGCGCAGAGAAGTGTCTTACCTCTTCCACATATTCTTTGGGCAGGGCCATCCCAGCAGTAACCTGCATCAAAGGAGAAAGATCAGTCAAAAAGCTATCAAATGACTAATCTAGAACAAGCAATAAGGGGCCGTATCCCTATTCCCTGTCCAAGGACATGAAACATATTAGTGTTTGTGGGGATAGAGCTAAAGCAGCAGAATGACAGGTCTTCCTGTGTGACCACCAAGCAGGAAATGGAATTACATTCTCAACAGTGCACCTGCATTGATTGAAGCAGAATAGGACTTTCTGTAGGAGAGAATATATACACTACCGTTCAAAAGTTTAGGGTCACTTAGACTGTAAGTCGCTTTGGATAAAAGCGTCTGCTAAATGGCATATATTATTATTATATTATAAATGTCCTTGTTTTTGAAATAAAAGCAAACATCACATTGATCAGAAATACAGTGTAGACATTGTTAATGTTGCAAATGACTATTGTAGCTGGAAACGGCAGATTTTGAATGAATCTCTACATAGGCGTACAGAGGCCCATTATCAGCAACCACCACTCCTGTGTTCCAATGGCACGTTGTGTTAGCTAATCCAAGTTTTATAATTTTAGAGGGCTAATCTATCATTAGAAAACCCTTTTGCAATGATGTTAGCACAGCTGAAAACTGTTGTTCTGATTAAAGAAGCAATAAAACTGGCCTTCTTTAGACAAGCTGAGTATCTGGAGCATCAGCATCTGTGGGTTCGATTACAGGCTCAAAATGGCCAAAAACAAAGACCTTTCTTCTGAAACTTGAAAGTCCATTTTTGTTCTGAGAAATTAAGGCTATTCCATGCGAGAAATTGCCAAGAAACTGAAGATCTCATACAACGGTGTACTACTCCCTTCACAGAACAGCGCAAACTGGCACTAACCTGAATAGAAAGAGGAGTGGGAGGCCCGGTGCACAACTGAGCAAGAGGACAAGTACATTAGTGTCTAGTTTGAGAAACAAACACCTCACAAGTCCTCAACTGGCAGCTTCATTGAATAGTACACAGAAAACACCAGACTCAACGTCAACAGTGAAGAGGCGACTCCGGGATGCTGGCCTTCTATGCAAAATGGAATATTTCCAGCTACAATAGTAATTTACAACATCTACACTGTATTTCTGATCAATTTGATGTTATTTTAAATGAAAAAAAAAACAAGGACATTTAAGTGACCCCAAACTTTTGAACGTATATATGACATTAATCTGTGAACATTCTCTAGGTTGTTCTGATGATTATAATTGACTACACTGAGCAACCGCTACTCTTCTTTTGAGGGGGCAAACCTGCCCTTTAATTGTTTTTTTCTGAAGCAGTCTTTCTGAAAGCTGCCCATTGGCACCACCATTAGAACAAGGGTAGAAAGATTTCAAAGACCCCCAGTAAACTGTGCAGTCACTCACCGTTGGCCCACCTCCATGCATCTTCAGGGCTCGGACGGTGGCCACCAGCACCACCACGTGAGGCCGCAGGCCGGAGTAGCGGCATTTGATGTTGAAGAATTTCTCCATGCCGATGTCAGCGCCGAACCCAGCCTCAGTCACTGTCCCATGAGAGAAACAACCAACACGCACATTACAAGAGGTGTTCATCGTTTTGTTTCTTGCCAAGGGAGAGGCTGTGTGTTTCAGCTCCACTTACCCACAAATCCCTCCGGGCCGACCAGCTTCAGGGCTATCTTATCAGCCAGGACGGAGGAGTTGCCATGGGCGATGTTGGCGAAAGGTCCGGCGTGGACGAACACGGGGGTTCCCTGTAGAGAAACTCCTCTCAATCATCCAGCAGCAGAACACACACTCAGCCAGTGGCAATGTCACCACTCTGACTCACAGAAGTCAAGTCTACCACATCAAACACAGAATCACATATCTGCAGTCAACAAACTTAGCTAAGCAAGTTCTAGGCTTTGGAATATCTGTTGATATGATACAAATAGATTAGCTACTTTGTACCCAATCCTGCCTCAGAACTTCTCAAAGAGAAACAGGGGATTAGTAACTAAACTAAAAACAGCCACAAGCACACGCTATCTGTCTTCTCCAGACTGCGTCATCACTGCTCCGTGAGAACATAGGAAGCTTCACATCCACACTACCCTAACCAATTAAATAATCTGAAACCCATTTTCCCACATGGCTTTGCTTCCCTCTCCTCTCCCCCAGTTGCCAGGCCAGTAAAGTTCCACCCCGAGGAGCTCCCTCCCTCCCCTCCCTGTCCCACCCACCTCCAGAGTCTGCATTAAGTTGGGCTTGATGGCATCCCTCATCAGCACAGTCAGGGCTCCACTCACACCCTGCACAGAGGGAACAATGAAATGGTGAGAATCTTTTAAGGAACAAAGCACTCATCACAAACCTCAACTGTCTATGTGTTGGTTGACAGTGTGAGGGGGAGACTAGGGCCAATTACCAGGTCCTCTGTGGTGATGGGCTGCCCACTGCGGCTGGTTGCCACCACCATCTTGGCCAGGCGCTGGCGCATGTCCTTCAGGCTGCTGGTGAGAGCCAGCACGGCCATGATCTCACTGGCCACCGTGATGCTGAACTGAGCCTGGGGGAAGAGGAAAGAACTAGAGTCAACAGCAGTATCAGTGGGCGACTAACTAATGAAAGAAAAGCAGGTGTACTATGAACTTTTACATACCTCCCTAGTGTGTCCCTTCTCAGTTGGCGATTGGCCAATGGTGATCTTCCTCAGGAAACGATCATTGGTGTCTATCACTGAAATGACACAAAGACCCATTAAAACACTGCTCTACATCTCAACACTGACATGTCATAGTATAGCAGGGATCTCCAACCCGGTTTCTGGAGAGCTACCCTCCTGTATGTTTTCACTCCAACCTCAGTTGTAACTAACCTGGTTCAGCTTATCAACCAGCTAATTATTACAATCAGGTGTGCTAGATTAGGGTAGGAGTGAAAACATACAGGACTGTAGCTCTCCAGGACCAGGGTTTGAGAGCCCTGTAGTATAGTATACATTATACACAACAGTCAGGCCACTCAGGGTACATATCCAGTAGTCTTCAGTACCTCTGTGCCAGGTGATGGAGTCAGGGTCCATGTCTAGTCGGGCAAAGCGGGTTATCTCCTCCTCGGTCAGAGTGGTGGGGTCAGTCTTCTCAATGCCCAGTCTCTACAGGGATCACATACAGAGACAATAGTAGAGAAATTCCCTCCCTAAGACAGTCAAGATAATAATGGCATTGTCATCCACGGATACAATTGAGTTTGTACCTTTAGTCTGTTTATCTGGATGGGGGAGAATGTCCTCTGACCTCCACTAAGAGGGACCAGACGGTTATATAAAGCCTGTGGGAGAGGGAATGAGTGAGAAAGACAAATGGACAGACACACACATTAATCAAACATGGAATACCACCTTGTGCAGTGCAATCTTTCTCAAGAACAGATGTCAGCAACCGAGAGGGTTCACCTTGTCTGTTTGGGTGGCTTCATGGAACAGACGGGCGTCTATGGCGGCCGCCACCAGGTTGTTGGCAGCTGTGATGGCGTGGATATCTCCCGTGAGGTGGAGGTTGAACTGAAATCATAATTAAACCATATGGTCAAATATAGCTTTATACCGAAACCACTTCCTGAATGATCAATGTCTGGAACAGAATGGAAATCATTCAGTGCTGTACCTCCTCCATGGGAATTACTTGAGAATATCCACCTCCAGCAGCACCCCCTGTAGATAGAACATTCCAGGCATTTAGCATTGATAACAACTGAGCATTGATAAAGCCTTACATTTTCCCACAAAAGGCATCCAACCAGTCAGTAAAGGGCAGCATCACTCAGTGCTCACCTTTGATTCCGAAGGTGGGGCCTTGGGAGGGCTGGCGGACACAGGCGAAGACATTGAGCTTCATGTGAGCCCCCAGAGCCTGGACCAGTCCTATGGTGGTGGTGCTCTTTCCCTCTCCCAGTGGGGTGGGGGTGATTCTAGAGGTACAGACAGCATTAACACTGGTGTGAAACATTTCCGAGAGCATAATAGATAATCAATCTTGATAAATGAAGAGTTCTGTACCAGGCCACTGTAGTCAAAAAAGGAGCACATTTTCCATGTTACATCTACAACACAAGTTTATTGTACAGAGCATACCCAGTGACCACCACGTATTTCCCATCAGGCTGTGCCCGCAGGCGACTGATGATGTCCAGCTGCACCTTGGCCTTGGTCTTCCCATAGAGCTCCACCTCGTCCGACAGCATCCCCACCTCCGTGGCCAGTCGGTCGATGGGCTTGGGCACGCAGGAACGCGAGATCACAATGTCACTGAGGGCCACAGTCAGGTCACACATTTATTCAGCAGTATCAGCAGACAGGAAATGTCATGCAAGTCCCTGAGGACCAAATTTAGGGCTTTCAAACATGAAGTAGAGAACCAAAATTAGACTCGAGCACCTACTTTAGTGGAAGGTTGAATTATTCAGCAACATTACTGAGGAGTATTAAAAGTACGAAAAATTACTAAACGACTAGAAAATAAAGTGATTCCACATCAGAAGGAAAGTTATGCAGAGGATGAGGGGACAAACCTTGGCACAGGCTTCTGCAGGATGAGCTTGGTGTAGGTGATGCTCCACTTGCCTGGCTGGTGAGACTCCAGGAAGCGCTTGGCACTTAGCACTGTGTTCTGGAGATGAAGAGAAACAACAAAGCACACAGCCAATCAAAAGCTCAGTTTACACATTTAGATTGTATTTATTATGGATCCCAATTAGCTGCTGCCTCCTTCCTGGGGTCCAGCAAAAAATAAGGCAGCTATATACATTACACAGAATACTTTACAACACATTAAGTGTGCGCCCTCAGGCCACTACTCTACAAAACCAAGTCCATGTACACATGTGAGTATAGTGCGCATGTGTGTATAGATTGGAATTTGTACCAAACTCAAAAGACAATTCGCTTCTATGGTTATGCCTTATAGACAAAAGCCATTCATTCTCACTGAATGTGCTCTGTGCAACTGTGGATTGCACAGTGCCATAAAAGGGAATAAAACATTGCTTTCCATTAATTTATGTTGTTAGAATTCCATTACCTCAGAGGATTACCAGACAGAAACAAATGAGTGTCTGAAATAACACCTCATCTACTACAAAATTCTCCACATTCAGTTTAACAGTCTGTCTTTGCCATGATGTTATGCTGCGTAAACAGTTGAGTGAATGGCATTGATGAAGACACATGACAGGGAGCTGCTCCATCACAAATAAATACCACTTTTCCCCTGAAATGTGAATTTCTCACAGGATGAATTTTGGAGGCGGTGTGGTTTGTGTGATTACTAGTAGGGATGCCACTGCCTTTGTGGTGGAGGTGGATCGGTAAGCTACACTCACGTGATGAGTAACCATGCCTAAGATCTGAGGACTCGTTTTCCTAAGCCTTAGCTTGCTGGGCTAACTTATAAGGTATACAGACAACCGCCGTGTTCAATACCCAGTTGTTCCCAACTACCTGCATGAGCATGGCCACAGTCATGGGCCCCACTCCTCCTGGTACTGGAGTGATGAAGCCAGCCTGCTCCTTAACAGAGGAGTAGTGCACATCCCCCACCACACGCTTCCCACTGGGCCGCGTCTCATCTGAGGAGCACAGAAAGGAACCATGCCGTCAACACAAGCACCCCTAAATGTTACCTACAATACCCATAAATGTTACCCATGAAGAGAAGTACCAGCTCCATGGTGAACCGATGATTCACTCCATGTTTATCTCACATTTATTCTAAAAAAAATATTTAAGAGTACTTGTCAAAATGGAATCCAATGAAGGGGACCATACTAACCTGGGATGTGATTAATGCCGCAGTCGATGACCACCGCTCCCTTCTTCACCCAATCCCCCTTCACCATCTCTGCTTTCCCAATCCCAACCACCAAGATGTCTGCTCTGCCCACCTGGAAAGAGAGGGGACTGGATGGATCTCCTCACTATACTAGTTTGTTTCGTGGCACAAGTCTGCCAATCTAATAAACAGTAGTGCTCCGGTATGTGGGATCTGTATGTGACATGTCATCTACCTGTTTACATCATCATGAGTTGCCTGTAATACATGTTTATATGGATAGGAACGGCCTGTATATATGGTTGAGAGTGTTTTCATCTTCTGAGTGAGCATGTGACATGTCCTGGGTTACCTCAGCAGCGAGGTCAGCAGTCTTTGAGTGGCAGGTTGTCACGGTAGCGTGGTTCCACAGCAGTAGGTCATGCATGGGCGCGCCCACAATCTTACTGCGGCCAATCACCACAGCTCTCTTCCCGGCCACAGAAACACCTGCACAGATGAACTGCAGTGTCAATCATTAAATTGAGCACTTCTACATATTAAGTAATTCAGCTCATTAGCATTGGCTCATAACTAGTTTCTCTGCTGTACCCACCAGTCTGTCTGATGAGCTCCATGCAGCCGTTAGGAGTACAGGGGATGAAACAGTCACCCAAGTCCCCCCGGGACAACTTCCCAGCATTTATACAGGTCAGACTAGGAACACACACACACACAGAGTACACTCATTATGAGCATCCGCCATCCAGCTTCTAACCAATAAGAGTTAGTCATACTTTCACGTACTATATACACACACACACACACACACACACACACACACACACACACACACACACACACACACACACACACACACCTCTTTCTGATGGTACATTGTATTTCGTAGAAAGCCTCCTTTCGTTTCCCCTTTTCAACATTGTCTCCCTAACAAGCTACGCATGATTAAAACCCTCAGAAAAAAAAAAATCTGTACTCTTTTGAGGTGACGACATAAATTAATGTCCTCATCGGTTAGTACACTGTCTTTTTAACAGGCCCAGCTAAGTGCAGTACAGAAGCTCCTTTACTGGTCTCTCAGTAAGTCCAGAGAACAATCTGAATCAATAGAGTCAAATAGAGGAGCAAGAGATTAATGGAGCTTCCTAAACACCAATACAAAAGGCCTGCATCCTCTAAACACACAGCCTGTATCAGCATCACTGTCCAATAAACACAATATAATCATGGCTTACACTACACAAATGGAACTAGAACACTTCCAGAGTGTTCTACCAAATTCCCATACAGTTTATGCGAGTAAAGTCATACCAGATTTTTTAAATGAATTACAACAGCTGTGATGGAAACAGGAAGTTTCCTTACAATTTTATAAATGCAGACAGTTCATTTGTTCGTTCGACATGGTGGGATCTTTTTGTGTCTGTAAAATTAATTAAGTGAGAAATGGCAGTGGAAATTCCATTATGCGCAAATATTGATATAAAAACCATCATATCGCAGTAAACTTGGAGTCAATGGACGGTATGGTGTGTGGTCCTCCCACTACGGCTTGGGAAACCATGCAGTTCATTAGGGTACAGATTAAATCAATTCAGATGAACTTCAGAGTGGTGAAAGTGCAGTGATCTTGATGCTCCTTTCCAATAAATATAGAGGTTCTGATTATGGTTAAATGATGATCGATGCTTGACTGTCGTTTGACAAATACAAATATTCCTGCTCTTATCCATAATAATCTCATTATGTAGACTAGCCTACCTGCACTGTATCTGTGAATTGTTGGCTAGAGCACATGTTCCAAGACCAGAGCATGTACGTTTGCTATTTAACGCAACAGTTTGAGACAAAACTATATCGGTAGAGTTGAAAATGCAATGGAAACACAATGAACTTTAGATTTTTATTCGGTACAAAACAGAAGTGAAAAAGTACATTTTGGGTGCACTAAGTTGCACTGATTTGTATCTGCAACAAGTCAGTTTGGTGGAAACACCACCGGTGGGAAAACGTGCATATTTTCTTATGCAGATTTTAGAATATTCACAAGAAAATCTGTAAACTAGTCACACAAAACACATCTCAGGGCTCACCCATCCACATCCTTCTCTGGGGCCACAACGTTGGTCACCTTCTCAGTATCTATTTTGTGGATGGAGTCCAGAGGCAGCTGAACGATGAGGCCATGGATAGCAGAGTTCTCATTCACCTCCATAATGCTGTGCAGCACCTACAGAGTGATGGGGTATGTGAAATAGAGTGGGAGGGAAAGAAAGAAAGCTATAGAGAGAGAATGACAGACAAACAGAGTGCCAGAAAGAGGCCTGCAGAGACCACCAAGCAGAAAATCTATGCAAGCTGTGAAGTTAACCCCCTCAGGATCCCTCCTCACCTCATCCTCTGTGGCAGTCTTGGGGAGCCTCAGGTGTGTGGCATTAATTCCAATCTACAGTAGGCACAAGAAAAACAGAGTTTAAAGGGATACGTCGAGATTGTATCTACTTCCCCAGCGTCAAATGAATTTGTCGATACCATTTTTATGTCTCTGCATCCAGTACGAAAGAATTTAGAGGTAGTTTCGCCAGCCAATGCTAACTACCGTAAGCTCAATGACTCGAAGTCTATGGTACCTGGGAAAGTAGATAAAGGGCCATTGCCAAAATCCTGAAGTATCCCTTTAAGAACTGAACAGAGAACAATTTGGAATATGTATGAAACAGGAACGATCACATCAGGCATTCTGTTATTTACCTCAGCTGCTGCCTTCAGCTTCATGCTGATGTAGAGGTTTGAATCATCTCTGTCCCCCACCTGAAAAGTGCACAGCAAAATTGAGAAATCTGTAGTCTTTCTTCAAAAAATGCTTTTACAAACTAGTAAATAACCAATGTTAGACCATTAATACATTATGTTTCATATTTTAGCTAGCGCCATATAACAGACAAAGTATACGAATGGAATTAGCCCCTCCACTCGGAGCTAGTGGTTCTGAATCTGACTGAGGGAAGATATGACCCAAGGCTATATATTCTGTAATCATTTTAGCATGGAGCACAAATGAGTGACTCTCAAAATGATACAAAACCCTACCCATTGCCCATTTAAGGAAAAAAATACTCTACATGGGAAGAATCAGAATCAAGATTTGAACTAGAGCCCTTACAACATACTCTTGCACTTACCTGTAACACAACCAGACCTGGTCGAAAATTAGGGTCCTGCGTCTTCATCTGCGCCACATCCTTCTTCAGCCTCTCCCTTACCTGCCTGTGGACACAAAAGGACCTGCGGTCAATCTCCCAGGGAGAAAGCAGGGGGACAGTTATTCAGGGTTAGAACCTGGTATGTCCTACAGGGATGTGGTGTGCCCAGAGACCTCTGAAGCCATGGACCTCCACCCTTCAACCGTCCACATGGCACCTTGGAGAGTCCAAGAGGTGAGGTACAGCATGACTACCAGCTGAGAGACAACTACAGGGGTATGGAGGAGAGCACCCCCAGGAATGCAATGCTGGGAAGGAGCCCGGAGGAGAAGGAGGTACTCAGACCACAGGCAATCTTGGGTGTAGTTGGCCATTTTGGCGTGGGAGAGACCGCAATGTACTACGCAACAACTTTAGAACTCATTACTATGCATCTGCACAGTTCTTCCTGTAAATGTGTTTTGTACAATGTTTAAAGTAGTCCTTGTGCATAGAGTTCTATGGTTTGTTAAACTCAGCGAACCTCAGCGTAATTCCGTTACCATGGAATTGCCCTACACTAAATGATGTCAATGGAAATCCTTCGGTCCACCCAAATGAGGCCATCTGGAAGGGGCATCTCAGCAGCACAGCATCTTAAGCATTTTATTGCAACTAAACAGTTACATGAGTGAGTTAAGAGGGATTTTAGGGTCCTCAGCAACTTCTCATGGTCTGGATGCAGACCGCCACAGTAAGACCTCTTGATTCAGTCATAGATGCAACTGAAAACCACAGTGCACAGAGTTGTATGAACAGATACCAAAGCCAAATGTGTGAGATAAGGACAAAGCTTTATCAACCTATTATAGTCCCCAACAGATTGGTGTAAGGTAATACATATGTTTTTCTGTGTTTAAAACACCCTCTGGTCTTCAACAAGATCAAATAATGATGTCTTGGAAGGTAATTTAATTGACAGGGACTAAGCAATACAGAATATACAAAAAGACTAACAAGTGCTTAAACTCACTCATGACTGCAAGATTGACTTGCTTGCAGACAGGTTGAAAGTTGGTTTCTTCAGCTACTATTGAGAAATCAATGATTTTGTTTGCACATTCTGCACACAATTGAGAATACCCAATAATCAAGGTAGGCCCTACAGACACATTTCAACATCAGCTACTACTCAGAACAGTGTTTTTACCATATTGGCATTTTTAAAGAAAGTTTCTCTAGACCTTTGACCCTGAAAACAACAGCGTTCAATATAAAATAAGGAGTGTCACATGTCAATGCATCATGTGAATAATATGGCCTTCAGAGAGAAACTGATGTATGTCTGGGACTAATACTTTTTACAAGTATTTTTCCACCATGGAGCCAGTACAGTTAACACCAGTTTGTATCCACCATTTTAATGAGCATTTGTTTATAGCCTAATAGTTTGTTTATTACTGTGAAACATTACTATAAAATAACTTATACTGTGCTAGGCTCAACTTGTTTTATAATCAAACTGTTACAAATCACAGGCTAACTATATAGGACCCTATGCTTTCTCTCTCACTCATTGATACAAAAGGCTGACACAATTAAAGCAACTAACAATTTGCTGAACCAGTCAGTCACCAACCCTCAGGTCTCTAACCCTGACAATACTACGGGTTCTCTATAAATGTTGCAGATAACAGTGGTGTCAACACTAGTCTATATTGTATCAGTACAAGGGAGTTACCTAATCTTTTATTGGTCAACACTGGCCATAGAAGGCCATCAAACAAGTGTTGTACTCTGATCAAGGCCACAGTGTAGTAGTTCCTTTGCAGCTACTCTGCAACAGCCTAGTCCACAGATTAAAACAGTACTGCTTTAATGTTGCCTCTGAAATTATTTAGGTAATGAACAGCACAACTGAACTGCTTAAAGAAAAGGATGTAAGTTGAAGAATATGTGGTTTTCGGTCAATCAGCTTGAAATAGGCCTAATTGACTAATGGGTAGTATGAGTTGCACAGTTAGGAGGGCACTGGCAGTCGAGTCTTGTGACAAGCATGAGTTGCTGAATAAAAGTCCCTTCAGATATCAAAAGTCAGGTTGTCACCTAAAATACTCTTGATAAAATGACATAGTCAGTCAGGTGAGTATCAAGTGGAACTGGACTTAGAACTGTTCAAAACTGAACTGGGTCTGGTTTCCCAAAAGCATCCTAATTGTCCCTAGAATTTCTAAGCAAACAGCTGGAGGCAGGGCTTTCTCCTATAGAGCTCCATTTTTATGGAACTGTCTGCCTACCCATGTCAGAGACGCAAACTCGGTCTCAACCTTTAAGTCTTTACTGAAGACTCATCTCTTCAGTGGGTCATATGATTGAGTGTAGTCTGGCCCAGGAGTGGGAAGGTGAACGGAAAGGCTCTGGAGCAACGAACCGCCCTTGCTGTCTCTGCCTGGCCGGTTCCCCTCTTTCCACTGGGATTCTCTGCCTCTACCCTGTTACGGGGGCTGAGTCACTGGCTTGCTGGGGCTCTCTCATGCCGTCCCTGGGGGGGGTGCGTCACCTGGGTGGGTTGATTCACTGTTGTGGTCAGCCTGTCTGGGTTGGCGCCCCCCCCCCTTGGGTTGTGCCGTGGCGGAGATCTTTGTGGGCTATACTCGGCCTTGTCTCAGGATGGTAAGTTGGTGGTTGAAGATATCCCTCTAGTGGTGTGGGGGCTGTGCTTTGGCAAAGTGGGTGGGGTTATATCCTTCCTGTTTGGCCCTGTCCGGGGGTGTCCTCGGATGGGGCCACAGTGTCTCCTGACCCCTCCGGTCTCAGCCTCCAGTATTTATGCTGCAGTAGTTTATGTGTCGGGGGGCTAGGGTCAGTTTGTTATATCTGGAGTACTTCTCCTGTCCTATTCGGTGTCCTGTGTGAATCTAAGTGTGCGTTCTCTAATTCTCTCCTTCTCTCTTTCCAACTCTCTCTCGGAGGACCTGAGCCCTAGGACCATGCCCCAGGACTACCTGACATGATGACTCCTTGCTGTCCCCAGTCCACCTGGCCATGCTGCTGCTCCAGTTTCAACTGTTCTGCCTTACTATTATTCAACCATGCTGGTCATTTATGAACATTTGAACATCTTGGCCACGTTCTGTTATAATCTCCACCTGGCACAGCCAGAAGAGGACTGGCCACCCCACATATGCTCTCTCTAATTCTCTCTTTCTTTCTCTCTCTCGGAGGACCTGAGCCCTAGGACCGTGCCCCAGGACTACCTGACATGACGGCTCCTTGCTGTCCCCAGTCCACCTGACTGTGCTGCTGCTCCAGTTTCAACTGTTCTGCCTTATTATTATTCGACCATGCTGGTCATTTATGAACATCTTGGTCATGTTCTGTTATAATCTCCACCCGGCACAGCCAGAAGAGGACTGGCCACCCCACATAGCCTGGTTCCTCTCTAGGTTTCTTCCTAGGTTTTGGCCTTTCTAGGGAGTTTTTCCTAGCCACCGTGCTTTTACACCTGCATTGTTTGCTGTTTGGGGTTTTAGGCTGGGTTTCTGTACAGCACTTTGAGATATCAGCTGATGTACGAAGGACTATATAAATACATTTGATTGGATTTGATTTGATCTTAAGGTTAAATTTGGTTACATTTTTTCACAATATTCCAGTGAAGCTGCAAAAATTACTGCAATATTGTTTCCATCTACTTTACCTGAGACTTACCCTGCATTCATAACCAAGTGAGAAGGTGGTATTTACCACATTCAACTGGATAATTCCACTTGAACACACATTCAACTGGTAATTACTTGTGGGAAACTAATCTATCAAAACTGGATAACAATTTCCAGCAGTTAAATGGAACAAAACATTATTTATATATATTTTTTAAATCTAATATAATGGTGTTTACAAGAATACTGGCTGTACTTCGAGTTTATGGTTTACAGCTTGTTGGCCATTAGCCAATCAACGTTCCTCAACTAGTTCAAAGCACGTGAATGCATCCAACTGGCATTTTACATCAGCACTGGTCATTCCACTTGGTTATGAACGCAGCATTATAGGACGACTTTCCAACTAGTAATCAATTACCAGTTGGAGGGTCGTTCACGTCGACATCACCAAAATGGACACTGTTGCATTTAGAACTGCATGAGAATGAGAGATAGAATTCTTATGTTTTTTAAAAATCTGATCCAAAATGTTTGATGTTTGCAATATATTGGGATGAGATTCTACAGAACATCCTGAGAATAGAATGTGAGGTTGCCAAACCATGCTTGATGCACGTGGCTGTTAACGATCCAAACACTGACCCAATATCAAAGACATATTATATTTCTATGGACTGCAACAGAACGTTAGATACGTGACGAAACCTGCCTACTTCGAAACCTGCCTGCAATGTTCCTATAGATAACGTTAACTTACACTAAATCAACATGGTGCTTTATATATCTGTACCATAAATGTGTGCTAGCGAGCAAATTTACAAAATCGTCCAACAGATTAGTTTAAAAAATTACACTTACGCTGAAACTTCTTTTCCACTAATGATTTGTGCTGACATCGTTAGGCTAAACCAGCTCGTCCCCTAAACACAGTTAGCTAGTTATCTTCTTCCCTCTGAGTGTTGATTCTGATTACTTATGGAGGTAGAGCTAGTATTGTAAATTATATACCGTGCCAGAGTAGCTCAAATCAATAATGGCCATAAAAAGTTCTGAGAATATTAGCACACGTAACTAAAGACGTAGCTAGTACTGGGTGGAGTAATATGTATGGCTATCAAATGCTGTCAACCCGTCAGAGAACAGTCTGAGTTGAGGGCAGGAATTATTGACCAATCACGAGTCTCAAAATCATGTCAATCCAATACAACCAATAAGAAGACGTAATATGCTTTCCACCCCTGCGCGCCCCCTCAAGAGAAGGAGGCAGGAAGGAATATGTTGGAGGGAAAATTGTCATGAAAAGCAAAAATGTCTCAGACAGCAGGTGGCAGCATTGAATTGCTGAAAGAAAGAGATGAAGGGCGTAAACCAACCACTGTTTATAGGCGTGGTCACGCGAAGCAATGGGCGTAACTTGACATTGCTCTGGATGTTTTGAAGCTTGCTGAGTGCCAAGCTTTCCCGAGGGTTACAGAGAAGGATTTCTGGCTGTTGGCCTGAATTAAGACATGAAGAAATACAGAGAACGATGGAGAGCAAATTCTGCATTTTGACCGAAACAGAAGACCTCAAAACCCTGATTTCGAGCACCGAGGAGAGTCTGCAAATTGAAAGGTAACGTTACTAACGTTTGGTAGCCAGCTGCTAAGCTAACTTGCATGTGATCTAGCTAGCTAGACTAACGAACCAACACATATTTGAAAACATTGGTAGATAATCCAACATCAACATTTGGTAATATTGCATCCACACGTAAAGGCACTAAAACGTGGGGGAGGGGAGTTAGCTAACTAGCTAGTAACGTTAGATGGTCTGCTAAACTAACGTCTACTAGCAGCTGGTGTAAACCAGGGGCGTATTCATTACGCTGGTTATGTGGTAATTGTTAGAAGGGATACTGCTTTTATCAAATTAACGTCAAAAGTTGATTGTTTTTTGTTGTTGTATTTTAGCTAGCCTTAAACATTTTCCTAATCTTAAACATAATTCTCCTAATCTGATGCGTAAATGTCAAATCTGAAGAAAAAAAACTGCAGGTCAGGAGCATTTATGCAGCAGGCTAGTCAAACCCTGATTCTGTTGCAAAACGTTACTTACACGGATGCGAATGAAACGGGGAGGGACCTACCTGCGTTTGTCCAATAGAAACTCGTTTTCGTTGGGTTTAACTGTTTGGACTGATTTACACCCCAGTGTGTTGCAACTTGGCTGTCAAAAGTATCGAAGTTACATGCAGGAGAGCATTCATTATATCTAGCTGCCATGTTAGTCTTCAATTCGATTTATTAAATAATGCTGACTAAACGTTTATCATATATTTTTTAAATATGAATTATGTAACTAGCTACCAGGGTTTGCATTGCAATTATACATGTCATCCTCAGATCTGACAGTTGGCTTGCTACAAGATGGGATGACCCCTGGCATGAGGGATGTATTGCCATGCACACACTTGTAACTTAATTATTTAGTAAATTATGAATACCTTCCTTAACCAATCCCATGCAGGTAAACCCTTATTAATCATAAGGAAGATGAAGGTACCGATTTGAGATCATCGAACTGTGCTAAAAGGATAAGTGTTTTTGGGGAGTTTTTTTAAACCACATTTCTTTTCTTTTTTTTTATGTAAATGGTATGTTATAGAAGGGCCCAGACAGCTTTTTTTGTGATTTGACATGTTTTAACTTACCCCAAACAGCAAATCACTTCCTCATCCTTGTGTAGTATGGGTGCCCTGAAAAGTATGAACGAAGGCTCCAAAAACACCCAAATACATCCTTTTAGAAACAGAAAAGCTGTTAGTGTAGTGATGCATTTCTTTAACTATTGTACACAAAAATTATGTAATTCCAAACTTTATCCGCAATGTTATATTCCATTTTGTTCGCGACTCGAGCGCTACCGCTCAGTCCATTTTGCAGGTCACTCCTCAAAAGAAAGAAACACTTGAGGGATACAAAGTATACTACATGGCCGAAAGTATGAGGACACCCCTTCAAATTTGTAGATTCGGCTATTTCAGCCACACCCGTTGCTGACTGGTGTATAAAACCGAGCATACAACCATGCAATCGCCATAAACAGACATTGGCAGGAGAATGGCCCATACTGAAGAGCTCTGACTTTCAACATGGCACTGTCATAGGATGCCAATAAGTCAGTTCATAAAATGTCTGCCCTGCTACAGCTGCCCCGGTCATCTGTAAGTGCTGTTATTGTGAAGTGGAGGAGGAATGATGGTCTGGGTCTGTTTTTCATGGTTCGGACTCGGCCCCTTAGTTCCAGTGAAGGGAAAACTTAACACTACAGCATACAATGACATTCTGGTGGAAAACCTTTCCAGAAGAGTGGAGGCTATTATAGCAGCAAAGGGGGGACCAACTCCATAGTAATGCCCCTGATCTTGGAATGAGATGTTTGACGAGGAGGTGGCCAAAAGTAGGTGGACATGTAGTGTATATTGAAAGCATGGGGTGCTTCCACACAGGAAGTTCCAGACACTTGTAGAATCTCTGCCGAGGCACAGCAAAGCTGTTCTGGCAGCCTGTGGTGGCCCATCGCCCTATTAATACACTATGTTGGTGTTTCCTTTATTTTGCTAGTTTCCTGTCGCAGCAGGATACACAAAAAATGGAACGACATCTAAAGACATGCATCACAATACTGACAGATTTGTCGTCTATAAAAGGACGTTTTGGGAGATTTTGTTCATATTTTTTCAGGGCCCCCATACAACACAACAAGAATGAAGGAATGCTGTTAGGGGTAAGTTTCTGTAAAATGTGGGGGGAAAGTGTCTGGACCCTTCTATAACATTCCATTTACAATTTTTGGATTTGGTTGTAAAGGATAAGTTATTTTTTAAGGGCAAAACTTCAACCCAGAGTGAATGATAACGTACCTTCATGTTGTTTCCCTAGGACGAAGACATTGTTTGAGGAGATCCGTGCATCCATCAACAACAATGATGAAGAGGACCGTTCCTTTTGGAGGCCTGTGCTCCCATGGGGGGGCGTGTACACCATCAGGGCAGGGAGGAAGGCCATCTCATGCACCCCTCTGTATGTTAAGATAAGCCTAAAGAACACCTGCACCATCGATGGGTTCCTCATGATTCTTTATGTAATTTTGAGAGACAACCAGAGCTTTCCCCGGGAGGTGGGCATATTCCTGGGCAGGCAGTTTGTGGAGCATTTCCTCTACCTGATGGACTCGTATGACTACACCACTGTTAAGATGCTGTGGATCTGGGACAGGATGTCCAAGAGGCAGTACCGCTCAGTGATCCACCATGCAGCGTTGGAGATCGACCTGTTTGGTAATGAACATGAGAACTTCACCAAGAACTTGGAGACAATGATGTCTACCATGCAGGAGAGTCTGTGCACCAACTGGAGCTGTCCTGCTCGTTTCCAGGAGTTCATACAGAAAACCATCAACATCAAGTAAGAGAGGCAAAAGTTGTAAGCCAAAATCTGTATTCTGGTCAGTGTGGGAGGATTTGCTTTACACTATATCTCCCAGAGCTTGTTCAGCTTCTGATCAGAGACCAGTAATCCTTCATTTGTAAAAATGAATGAAAACCAATAGCGATTCACTATAAATAATGTAGCCAAAAAGCTATGAGTTCAAATGGGAGGACCTTCCATGTCTCTATTGCTTGCAATGCTAATTCTTCTGGACAACTGGTCTACACTTCTGTCTTCAAGATACTTTTATTTTGCCCCCTTGACACGCTGCTTGACTAAAATAAGGTTCAGCTTTCTAATGATCATAGTATGAAATGAAGTGTGGTTGGTTTCTTAACAGCTCTGGTCTAGTCTCTGCCAGAGCCTTATAAAGTCATGTTTACCCACGGTGGGTTGCATGTCGACAGTGGATTATACTGTGCCCCTTATCAAATCCCAACCACTATTTTATTTTTTTGTTATTGGTACTTTTCTTTCAGGTTGGAGATTACGTGGATTAGGTTAGTGTAAATACAGTACATGTATGCTGCCTGATACTGGTGGTGGATAGAGTTTCACTGGATTCATAAATCTGAAGCCTCTGGTTGGAATTTCCACTCCCCACCAAATATGGTGAGGATAGAAAGCCCAGTGTGGCCAGCAGTGGGAGAAGTACAGACAGGTTGTTGTTTTTTTAGCAACTAAACCGGCTTCGTTCTGGTAACGTTATCAGCTAACCCATCTATGGAATTGGGCCGACATTCTGCCGATTTTTTCATTGAAGAAACGCCTAAGCTCAGTCCAGTTTTCTGTTCCCAGAACTCCAATTTGTTAAGAACATAGGCACGTCTACATAACTTAGTACACTCTGCCAAAATTAAAAACAATGCGTTGTTTATTTGATTTTTTTCACCTTTTATTTTATTTAACAAGGTAGGCAAGTTGAGAACAAGTTCTCATTTACAACTGTGACCTGGCCAAGATCAAGCAAAGCAGTGCGCCAAAAACAACAACACAGAGTTACACATAAACAAACATACAGTCAGTAACACAATAGAAAAATCTATGTGCAAATCTAGGGAGGTAGGCCATAAATGGGCCATAGAGGTGAAATAATTACGATTTAGCATTAATACTGGAGTGATAGATGTGCAGATGATGATGTGCAAGTAGAAATACTAGGGTGCAGAAGAGGAAGTGTGTAAGTAATAATATGGGGATGAGGTAGATTTACAAGGAGTGCAAGGGTGAATTTAGTTATTGCAAACACACTTCACAGAGAAGACATTTTTCTAACAGAAATATTGAAATGCATGCTAGAACGCGACAATATGAGCTCCTTGCTTGTGCTACCCACTATGCTTTATTTGCTCCCATTGAAAACAACACAGATGAACTATCTTGAGAGTTATAAATATGCAGTGTACAAAACATTAAGAACACCATCCTAATATTGAATTGCATGAACCTCCCCTGCCTTTGCCCTTAGAACAGCCTCAATTTGTTGAGGCATGGACTCTACAAGGTGTCAAAAGCATCCACAGAAATGCTGACCCATGTTGACTCCAATGCTTCCCACAGTTGTCAAATTGTCTGGATGTCCTTTGGGTGGTAGATTATTCTTGATACACATGGGAAACTGTTGAGCTTGAAAAATCCAGCAGCGTTGCAGTTCTTGACAAACTGGTGCCCACGCCTACTAGTTAAATATATACAGTGCCTTGCGAAAGTATTCGGCCCCCTTGAACTTTGCGACCTTTTGCCACATTTCAGGCTTCAAACATAAAGATACAGTTTTATATTTTTTTTGTGAAGAATCAACAACAAGTGGGACACAATCATGAAGTGGAACGACATTTATTGGATATTTCAAACTTTTTTAACAAATCAAAGACTGAAAAATTGGGCGTGCAAAATTATTCAGCCCCTTTACTTTAAGTGCAGCAAACTCTCTCCAGAAGTTCAGTGAGGATCTCTGAAGGATCCAATGTTGACCTAAATGACTAATGATGATAAATACAATCCACCTGTGTGTAATCAAGTCTCCGTATAAATGCACCTGCACTGTGATAGTCTCAGAGGTCCATTAAAAGCGCAGAGAGCATCATGAAGAACAAGGAACACACCAGGCAGGTCCGAGATACTGTCGTGAAGAAGTTTAAAGCCGGATTTGGATACAAAAAGATTTCCCAAGCTTTAAACATCCCAAGGAGCACTGTGCAAGCGATAATATTGAAATGGAAGGAGTATCAAACCACTGCAAATCTACCAAGACCTGGCCGTCCCTCTAAACTTTCAGCTCATACAAGGAGAAGACTGATCAGAGATTCAGCCAAGAGGCCCATGATCACTCTGGATGAACTGCAGAGATCTACAGCTGAGGTGGGAGACTCTGTCCATAGGACAACAATCAGTCGTATATTGCACAAATCTGGCCTTTATGGAAGAGTGGCAAGAAGAAAGCCATTTCTTAAAGATATCCATAAAAAGTGTTGTTTAAAGTTTGCCACAAGCCACCTGGGAGACACACCAAACATGTGGAAGAAGGTGCTCTGGTCAGATGAAACCAAAATTGAACTTTTTGGCAACAATGCAAAACGTTATGTTTAAAAGCAACACAGCTCATCAGCCTGAACACACCATCCCCACTGTCAAACATGGTGGTGGCAGCATCATGGTTTGGGCCTGCTTTTCTTCAGCAGGGACAGGGAAGATGGTTAAAATTGATGGGAAGATGGATGGAGCCAAATACAGGACCATTCTGGAAGAACCTGATGGAGTCTGCAAAAGACCTGAGACTGGGATAGAGATTTGTCTTCCAACAAGACAATGATCCAAAACATAAAGCAAAATCTACAATGGAATGGTTCAAAAATAAACATATCCAGGTGTTAGAATGGCCAAGTCAAAGTCCAGACCTGAATCCAATCGAGAATCTGTGGAAACAACTGAAAACTGCTGTTCACAAATGCTCTCCATCCAACCTCACTGAGCTCGAGCTGTTTTGCAAGGAGGAATGGGAAAACATTTCATGTGCAAAACTGATAGAGACATACCCCAAGCGACTTACAGCAAAAGGTGGCGCTACAAAGTATTAACTTAAGGGGGCTGAATAATTTTGCACTCCCAATTTTTCAGTTTTTGATTTGTTAAAAAAGTTTGAAATATCCAATAAATGTCGTTCCACTTCATGATTGTGTCCCACTTGTTGTTGATTCTTCACAAAAAAATATAAAACTGTATCTTTATGTTTGAAGCCTGAAATGTGGCAAAAGGTCGCAAAGTTCAAGGGGGCCGAATACTTTCGCAAGGCACTGTATATCCCGTTCAAAGGCACTTCCATATTTTATCTTGCCCATTCACCCTCTGAATGGCTCACATACACAATCTGTCTCAATTGTCTTGAGGCTTAAAAATATTTATTTAACATGTCTCCTTCACTTCATCAACACTGATTTGAAGTGGATTTAACAGGGGACATCCATGAAGGATCCTAGTTTTTACCTGGTTTCACTACATGGTGTTCAGTTAGCCTTCTTACCCTTTTTCTTCCATCCCAGTCCTCCTCACGAGCTGCCCCCTAGAGATCCCATTCAGTCAGCTGTGGATGAGTTCTTCTGTCCCAAGATCATTCTCTGCAAAGAACTGGGGTGAGAGACAATGTTTAAAAATATATATTTATATACTGTATATTGGCCCATCCACCACACCCCCTCTCCGGAGAACAAAAGTAAATGAGTTTTACATTTGAGTTTTTAATCGCTATTTTGTTACATATAAAAAAATTGTTTTACATACATGGTACTTTTATACACAGTTTTACATGACAAAAATACAGTTTCATATACACATTAAAAGATACTCCGACATATATGGTATACATTAGCGCAGTGCATGCGTAAATATTCAGACCCCTTCACTTTTTCCACATTTTGTTACGTAAACAGCCTTATTCAAATGTATTACATTTTTTCCCCTCGTTTACACACAATACCCCATAATGACAAAGCAAAATCAGGTTTTTAGAAATGTTTCTTAGTTCAGTTTAAAATTTGTATAAATTATGACATTTACATAAGTATTCAGACACTTTACTCTGTACTTTGTTGAAGCACCTATTACAGCCTTGCGTCTTCTTGGGTATAATGCTACAAGCTTGGCACATCTGTATTTGGGGAGTTTCTCCCATTCTTCTCTCATCCTCTCAAGCTCTGTCAGGTTGGATGGGGAGTGTTTCTGCACAGCTATTTTCAGGTCTCTCCAGAGATGTTCGATCGGGTTCATGTCCAGGCTCTGGCTGGGCCAATCAAGGACATTCAGAGACTTGTCCTGAACTCACGCCTGCGTTGTGTGATTAGGGTCGTTGTCCTGTTAGGTGAACCTTCACCCCAGTCTGAGGTCCTGAGCGCTCTGGAGCAGATTTTCATCAAGGATATCTCTGTACTTTGCTCCGTTCATCTTTCCCTCGATCCTGACTGGTCTCCCAGTCCCTGCCGCTGAAAAACATACCACAGCATGATGCTACCATCACAATGCTTCACCGTAGGGATGGTGCCAGGTTTCCTCCAAACGTGACGCTTGGGAATCAGGCCAAAGAGTTCAATCTCGGTTTCGTCTGAGAGTCCTTTAGGTGCATTTTTGGCAAACTCCAAGTGGGCTGTCATGTGCCTTTTACTGAGGAATGGCTTCCGTCTGACCACTCTACCATAAAGGCCTGATTGGTGGAGTGCTACAGAGATGGTTGTCCTCCTGGAAGGTTCTCCCATCATCACAGAGGAACCCTGGAGCTCTGTCAGTGACCATCGGTTCTTGGTTCTCTATGAACAGTTCCTTCGGCTTGGTTTTACTCTGACATGCAATGTCAGCTGTGTGGGACCTTATATAGATAGGTGTGTGCTTTTCCAAATCCTGTCCAATCAATTGAATTTACGACAGGTAGACTCCAAGTTGTAGAAGCATCTCAAGGATGATCAATGGAAACAGGATGAAACCTGAGTTCAATTTTGAGTCTCATAGCAAAGGGTCTGAATACTTGTGTAAATAAGGTATTTCTGTTTGTTTTTTTGCAAAAATTTCTAAAAACCTGTTTGCGCTTTGTCATTATGGGCTATTGTGTTTAGATTGAGGGGGGGGGGGTAATTTATCAATTTTAGAATAAGTCTAATGTAACAATGTGGAAAAAGGGAAGGGGTCTGAGTACTTTCTAAATGCACGGTATATGGTGTTTTTGTTCCTATTACAGATCTTTCACTTTTAATCCAGTAGTATTATTATATTGTTGATTGTCTGTGGCTTTCCAAATCACCTGAGAGACATAATGTTGAATCACCATCTTTTTTTAATGTTCTTTCTGATTCTGACTGATTTTCTGTCTGTTCTTCAGGTGTAATGGGTTGAGGGAGTTCTCTCAGAGGGTCTTCTGCCATGGACCACCTCCTTTTGTCATTCTCAACATGCAGCTTTGGAAGTCTGAGGAGCTGTCCTATGTTCCCTACCATCTAGCCCTATCCCAACACAGGTAAAGAAATCTTGTAGAGCAGGACTCGTATCCCAGCCTCATTGTCTTAGGTGCTGTTTATTTTTCTCCCTGGATTTTAAATGTAATTGATTAGCTATCTGTTTTTATTTTGTTTAAACAGCACCCACTTGCATGTACTTTGCTATTTGCACTGATTTCTTTAAGCTTTTTCTGGTAACCGAGAATGGTCTTCAACATGCAGAAAAATCCAATTGCAACTCTGCTTTTCCACAGGTATTCACTGGAGGGCGCCACACTCTTCAACAAGGAGGAGCATCACTACTCTGCAGCCTTCCAGATAGACGGCTACTGGATGCACTATGACGGGCTGAGGAGCGACAACCTGATTCTGTTAAACAAGCCCCCTGAACTCCTCCTTCTCTCTTCCCTTGTCTACATCCGCGCCTCAGACAAATGAGATGCACTAATGTAACCAAGCAGGGATGGGGTCGGTTCCATTTTTCATTCCATAATTTCAGGACGAAAATAAATTCTCCTGAATTTACTTGAATTGAAAAGGAATTGACCCCAATTGTGTCACCATGGTCCAGAAGGAAGGAGGTAGATACTAGACAACACTGATAGGGAGGCATCTTTTTAAAAAATGCACACTAACACCTTCCTGTTTATTGCCCTTCATTCACAGAAATAGTATCCAAGTTACTTTACATTTGGCTCATGATGGTTTTGTCTTCCATTCCTCAGTGAGCTCTTACCAGATACTTTTATCACCTAATCATATTTATTGACATTTTTATCTAGTTTGAAAAGGCTTATACCACATTTCCAAACTTTTTAGGAGATCATGTCAACAACTTCCTTGTTTTTATACTTTGAGATTACTTTTTGGAATTATGTGCTCCATTTTGCCTGACTGTTGCCTCAAACACTCGCTGTGCAAAATGATAAGTTCATCTTCTCTTTGGGCATGCTTGGAATCCAAGAATATATGCATGGACTATAATAGTTCTGGGGAGGTATGCATATTAAAGAATCAACTCAACCTTAAATAGCTCCACTGCAAAAAAATAAAAAATAGTTTGCTTGCAGCGTGTTTAGTTGTCTTGGGTGAAATGGTTGCACTTTCAGAGAAGCAAATTCAGCTAATTAAACTTTGATGTAGAATCGTCAACAGGGTATATATAGGCTAAACTAGTGAAGCATCTGAGATTGTACAGGACTCATCTACTACAATCCTTTTGTGCATACTAGCCCTGACCTCAGATCAAACTGGTGCTTTTTTTGTACTATTTCCCCTGTTTAAAAACATTTGAAACAGTATTTGCATTTTGTGGAAATTCAATCATTATCCTTAATTTACTTTCTTGTTTTAAGCTGTCCATTGGGCTTCAACTTGGAAGTGAGTCACACAGCGTTAACTTGTATTAAAATGAATACCTGCTCAAATATTTGTATATTGTGTGAAAATGTATCATATCAGTTCTGTCTTAAATGTAAGTAATTACTTGTACTTACAAGTACCCCAGCATAGTGATGTTACATAAGTGCTTCTTGAGTGCTTACCTTTCACAGTAGCATATAATACCCTGAATTCAAATTATTCTGCACAATTCAATAAGGTACATTGTTACATCCCAATCTAAACAAGATGTCAAAACATTAGTAAATAAATGTGATTTTGTAATGCATTTGATCATTTGGAAATAACATTACTGCTCATCACAAGCTTCATATGCACATATGTACCGTTAAGCATTGACCTCTGCCAATATCATCCTTATCAGAACTAAAGAATGAAACGGTCTTTGAGCAACAGTCCTTGTTCATGTATTGAATGGTGGGTTTTTCTTCCTTTCTATGCAGTCATTGAAGTTTTAAGCAATACAAATATTTTTATATTCTAGCATTTGTATGTTGGTTTGTTGCACATAAAACTAGAGACAAGAACAAATCGTACCTTTAAGGCAGGCATTTATTCATTTTAACAGGGTACAACTGCACCAAATAAATAAACTGGCTAAAATGTATGTTCAAAGCATGATAACATATGGGGGAAATGCAGCTTCTACAGCAAGGTTCTTGTAGTTCCAGTAATAATCCACAGGATATACAATTCAAAAATATCACCTTCAGACACACGCATAGGAAATGGAAATGAAGCCGTGTTCATTTGGCTAACATTGACATCGGTTTCAATTCTTTTATTTTTTTTAGAAGATAGCAGTGAGTCTTTTCCAGACTTGATATTAGTACTCCCTCTGCATTCTTTAAAACAAGCACTTTGGTGAAAGTTGTCAAAACAAGACATGGTTAGGCCATGATAAATAAGTAAATTAACTTCACACACATCTCTACATCCCTTCATTTTGCAGTTTGTTTTCAGATTCCACGTATGACCAAGAGTTTTCCTGCCAACGCAGTGAATAAGTCAGTATAAATACATCCCTAACATTGTGGTTTTCAATATCCCCACAAGGATAACCTACATGCTAGTGAAACAAATGCTTGACAATAGATGGTAGCTGCAGACAATCACGCCTGCGTGATTTTCACTGATCGGATGTTCAGGCTCATCCTACCAGCCTGTTGTGGATAGACGAATGCCTCATTTACCTAACATCAAGTGTTAAAAAGTACACAATCTAAATGGAAGAACTATTTGAATAAATGGCAAATGTTTAAAAGAAAGTATTAGATCCTTTTGAACTATATGAAATGGCCGTTTATTCACCCCTAAAAAATGCAGTTTGTCTATCTTAGGATCTCCGAAGAATGTAAAGTTTCCCCAATTAGTTGTTTGCAATGTTAGATTTGCATTCACATTATTCCAAATGAATAACATCCAAAGAAATGACTGAGCTGTACAGTCAAGCAGGTTAAAATGGCTCACCGTTTACTTGCATCCCATGACAACTTAACAATGGAGTCTTTAAAAAAACATGAAGAAAATGACAGGATTGCTGGAGATGTTTACAGTGTGAAATGTCAAAGCCCACTATTCCAGGATGAGAAAAAGAACAGCAGCAGCAATCGAACCCTGACACCTTGAAATCCAATTTAATTACCCCTAAGACTAAACCAAAAATAAATGAAGTATTTTGAAAAAGAGTCCTCATCAAGTGAAGAACTCACATACTTGTTTGGACAAGCTCGTACTCGGCCTCTTATTGCTAGAGCAAGACTAAATAGTCCAAGGTAAAGTTAGAGGGTAAGAGCTAAAGTGTACTGTCATTTGTAACCACAACTGACAAGTGTGTTAAATGGAAGAACACACAAAACTGCAGTACTGTAACTGCAAGGCTGCTCTCTGGTGAGACCGATAAAATGGCTTAGAGCAAGACCCATACACAGTCTTGTGCCAATCTTACATTACTTGTGAAAAATGCAAAACAATAACTGGAGTACACAATGCATCTGTCTGCAAACTGTTCCTAGTACATGTGAACTGACAGGCACAACATTGGACATGTTCCCAAAGACAAGAGCACACAATGCAAAGTGGGATGAGGAAAACAGAGGTTTGAATAACAGTGGTCTTTCATCAGACAATATAAACATGTGAACAGACAGACATGCCACGTGTGATAACATCACAGCAATATGAGACACCCTGACTTTGAGAAAGTCAAATTCAAAGCAAAAATTGTATCCACTGAAAACAATATTGCATTGTTTAAATGCCATAAACCTAAATCGAGACCTATGTACAAACTGAAATTACACTTAATATCAAGTAGTTTGGTAAGTGCAATGCAGAGCTCCATTTAAGTTTTCCACATGTGCAAACATCTATAATATACAATACAAGGAAACAACTCTTTCATTCTGGACCAACAACAGGGACTCGAGGTTTACACATCACATTAGTTCTCTCTATTGCCTCATGTTACCTGTCCTTTAGAGTGATCCAAAGCTACAACACCCAGACTCAGCCTGCAGCCTTCTGGGAGGGGGGTGCACTTTGAGCTCTGTCCCCATGCCCTTGTCGGCCTGTCAAAGACTTTGTGACAGTGACAATTTCCCTTGACAACACCTCATCCACCCCTCCAAATGACAGCAGGGCGGTATGTCACACGTACCATACATTAGCAGTGAAAATTACCCTTTGATTCTGGCACACAGAGGAAAGCTATTTGTAGCTCTGTCTGTAGGTGGGAAAGTTACACCAGACTTGTGAACACATATTTTGGCATGTCTCATGAGGCTGTGTATATGCACTCTTCCCTGAGCTCATCAGGAAGCCCTTGGCCACATGCAGCTCCTCACACATGCTTCAGCAGAGTGGCAAGCAAGCAGAAGGGTGTAGGGATCATTCACATGCTAAACAAGAGGCTTGTTCCTAACCCATTAGAGCACAACAATCTCACAGACTTTCTTTGTAAGGAAACTGGCAGTGATAGTGGGCAACCAGATGCACTACTATTTAATTGCAGGGACAATGTTTCAGGCAAACCATAGCTTAACAGATGGCATCCCTGGGGCTAAAGACTGAAATCATCAGATCAGCAATGTATTGATAGACTGCCTCAAGAGTTTAATTTAAACATGGGGCTCAAAGCAAAGACCCTGCTTTATTGCATGGGAGCTTATCAAGTTGGGGCATATACATCTACAACAGTAACAGAGGAACAAATAAAATAATACAAATAAGAAATCCTGAATATAGCACCAGTTAGTAGCATACAAACCCAACAGTGAAGAGGGAAAGGGTCGCTTTTGAAGAGGGATGAAGTGTGACCCTACCACAGGATGATGTAATAGAAGCTGTAACATGGGGGGGGGGAATCTCAGAATTTCTCCAAGGATGAAACAGACAGGTGGAAAGTACTCTCGGGAGAATTCATTGGGGTTTACTTATCCTTCCTAACCTCTCCTTCAACCCTTGATTCAAATACACACGCACACTAGTAACCAGTGCAAAAAAACAAATTTACAGGCAATGCACTAGAGGATATAATCATATCTATTTCTTTTAATTTACAGAGAAAAAAGGCAGCCCTTGTAAGTGAATATATAAAGATTCCAATTTCTCTTTGTGAAGCACTGATTTAGATGCAGACATTTCAAACTCAGTGTGCAAGCCAATCACCTTGCCTGAGCTTTAGTCCAGCACACAGAAACAAAATAACAATCATTTAATCTGACATGCATCTACTCACAAGCATACAGACATTCTGCGCCACACGCACACAAACTTTAAGGATCCAGAAAATTGGAACACATGTTCTGCTCATAGCAGGAAGAAGAGAAAAAAAAAGTCTGGAGTGTTTAACAGAAATAATGGCATAAACATAAGTCTACACTTTTTTTTTCTCTTTTTTTTTCTCCCCCCTCCACTTAGTTTTCTCCCACAGTCCTCTGTAAAAATGGCAGAGTCCTCGTTGTGGTCCAGCAGCAGTAGTGGTCATCTCTGTGACAAGATCCATGGTGATCTGCCCCGCACCTTCCTCCACCCAAACCAGACCCTTCTCACTCTGGCCAGCTCGGTGGTCCCCTGTCGCCAGCTGGGCACATTCCTCCAGCAGCAAGCTCGCTCGCCGGGATTCACGGCAGTGTGGCACCGCCCTCAGCCTGCTGGTGATGAACGGGGGGGAAAAAAAGAAAAGAAAAGCCTTTCGTCCAACTCTTCTCTTAAGGAGTCCTACCCAGGGGTATCATGGGTCAAAGAGCAGTCAGCCCAAAGTTACAGCGGCAGTACATCATGCCACTAGAGTCCAGCCAGCTGTCTGTGATGGGGTTGTACCGCTGGACAGTGTTCAGGTATGATGACCCTGAGTGACCCCCCACCACATAGAGGTAGTTGTCCACGATCGCTGAGCCAACCCCTGGGAAAATATGGATATCATAAAATTGTTATTTCTGGCCATGCAATCTGAATGGTCAACTTCTCTGCATCAAAATAACAAACCTTGTTTGAGTCATTTCCCAACTCACCTGTACGTGGCTCATTCATGGGCCGACAGGCTGTCCACTGGTTCTGGTGTGGGTCATACCTCTCAATGCTGGACAGGTGTGATACCCCGTTGTGTCCCCCAACCACAAATATAAACCCAAGCATGACCCCAACCCCAAAGTTGATCCGTTTGTCTGCCATGGGGGCTACCATTTCCCAGGCATCCTTGCTGGGGTCATACCGCTCCACACTGCACAGTAAAAAAATATATATATATATATATTTTTTTTTAAGATTTCAAGAAATAAAACTGTCAATAAAAGGGTACAGTTACATTGTGCATTTTGACAGTCACTGCAGATGTTTGTTTTTTTAACAGGTTAGTACAGTAGCAAGACTAATACTAATAGTCCATCATATAAAAGAAAATGACTGACTAACGTTTTCTGAATCTAAGCCAATACAATTCACCATTGGTCCTTTTTGCTTTTAGATACTATATAGCTGTACCATTGTCACAGCTCAATTTAATGAGGCCATCTATTCCAGGTCTATATTTTGCTGGAAATATCAAGTACTGAAACACTCAACAGCTTCCCTGTCCAAACACATTCTCCTGAGGGGTTTGGGGAGTCAAGGAGACTGGTAACTACAACATCTCTCTCTCTAGTGAACAAAGACAGCAACAGGGGTCTAACCAGCAAGAGAGCTCTTGTTCTACAAAAGCAACTATGTCTGTCTGAATAAAAGACAAATTTTGATCCTACAGAACATGGGTTGCATTGCATGATTGAAAGGGTGGCTGAAACCCTTTCCATGGATGGATCAAAGACCTCAAAAGGTCTTGTGGAGTCTACCATAAATAACCTTCCTGATGTAAGCATTACCATGTGTAGGAACAAATGGAGGTTGAAGTAGGCATAGTATTTCAAAAACCTACTAGAACCACATGAGCAAAACTACCTGTTAAATTCAATTAATTCCACCGCAGATTGACTATATTAAAACGTACCTGTTCATGTGGGCTGGGCCATAGCCTCCGATGGCATAGACCATGCCATCCAGCACAGCAGTGGCAAAACAGCTGCGTGACTTGGTCATGGGTGCCACAGGCTGCCACTCCTTCACCTTGGGGACATATTTTTCCACAGACTGTAGATAGTACTGGCCGTCGTAGCCCCCCAGGGCATAGAGCTCCCCAGCCAAGACCACTACCCCCAGGGTGCTGCGACACTCTGCCATGCGCTCCACTGTGGACCAGGTGTTGCTGTCAGGGTCCCATCTCTCCACTGTACTCTCATGTCTCCGGTAGCTAATGCCCTGTCGCATGTGTGTGGCAATGCCACCCACCACATACACCTTCTGGTCCAACAATGCCACTCCAAACTCATAGCGGGGCACACTGAGAGGGGCAAGCCCAATCCACGAGTCAGTCTGAGGGAAATACATCTCCATGCTACAACAGACAGAAATTAGAACATTTGTTACATTTGTTAAATGCATTTCCAATTCATACAAAACTGCTAAAAACCCATTTTGAACTACTGTTTGGGGTTCAGCATTACCTCTCGAGGGTGGCGAAGAGTCCAGCCTTGCCTCCAACAGCAAGGAGCACCTTGGGAGCACAGCGTGGCCGTGTAGACAACACCGTCTGGTAGGAGAGCCGGTGCTCAGGCATGAAATGGTATTTGAGAGCCTCGTTGAGCAGGTGCTTGCAGGCGTGGTCATCCCGGATAAGGTGGTTTGCCTCGTAGAGGCGGGTGAGGAACTTAACACTAAGGAGAGGCAGGCGGATGCAGTGCAGTAGCTGAGCCAGGTGCTGCTGCCGCTCAGTGACATCATATTTGATCCACGACTCCAGGGCATAGAACACAGTCTCTTCTGTTACCACCTTCAGACAATCATTTGACACTATTTCATCCAGCTCCGCCCGTGTCAGCTCAAAAAACTCCTCTGTCTGGCACACCTCTTCAAAATTCTGGCAGATGAATTTAGTGGCAGCCAGGCAGAGATCATGGCAGCCATAAGTCTCAGCGAAGCGAGAGATGCCTATACAATTTCCAGCATCTAGCTGGCTCTCTAGGAAAGAGCAACACTCCTTCAACACCAGCTTGACCTGGAGTAGGTTAGCAGCTGGCAGTAGGGACTCCACCGTTTCCTGTGAGATGAATACTGTGCCAGTGTAGGCATACTCAACGATGGCCTACAGGAGGGAAAATATAAAACAATCATGATGTGAAAAGGCCAGAAAAGGCTTGTTTTAGTAAACAGTGAAATCTTCAAAATACTAATGCAGGTAGTACCAATGACTCGCTCAATACGGAAGTGGTCAGATGACACGGATGCTACGCTACATGACTTCTGCTAGCACAGACTGGAATATGTTCCAGGATGCATCCAATGGCATTGAGGGGTATACCACCTCAGTCACCAGCTTCATCAATAAGTGCATCAACAACATCGTCCCCACAGTGACCGTAACCAGAAGCCATGGATTACAGACAGCATCCACACCAAGCGAAAGGCTAGAACTGCTGCTTTCAAGGAAAGGGACACTAAGAAATCCCGCTATGCCCACAGACGAACCATCAAATAGGCAAAGCGTCAAAACAGAGTAAGATATAATCCTACTACACCTGCTCTGGTGCTGGTCAGATGTGGCAGGGCTAGCAATCTATTACAGACTACAAAGGGAAACCCAGTCGATAGCTGCCCAGTGACATGAGCCTACCAGACAAGCTAAATGCCTTTTATGCACGCTTCAAGGCAAGCAACACTGACGCATGCATGAGAGCACCAGCTGTTCAGGACGACTGTGTGATCACGCTCTCCGTAGCCGATGTGAGCAAGCCCTTTAAACAGGGCAACATTCACAAAGCCGCAGGGCCAGACGGATTACCAGGATGTGTACTCAAACCATGCGCAATCCAACTGGCAAGTGTCTTCACTGACATTTCAACCTCTCCCTGACAAAGTCTGAAATACCTGCATGTTTCAAGCAGACCACCATAGTCCCTATACCCAAGAAAGTGAAGGTAACCTGCCTAAATAATTACTGCCCCGTAGCACTCACGTCGGTAGCCATGAAGTGCCTTGAAATGACTCACAGCAACACCATCAGACCGGAAACCCTAGACCCACTCCAATTCACATAGCGCCCCAACCGATCCACAGATGACAATCTCAATCGCACGCCACACTGCCCTTTCCCACATGGACAAAAGGAACACCCATGTGAGAATGCTGTTCATGGGCTACAGCTCAGTATTCAACAACCATAGTGACCACAAAGCTCATCACCAAGCTAATGACCCTGGGACTAAAAGCCTTCCTCTGCAACTGGATCCTGGACTTCCTGACAGGCCGCTCCCAGGTGGTAAGGGTAGACAACAACACATCTGCCACGCTGATCCTCAACACTGGGGCCCTTCAGGGGTGCGTGCTTAGTCCCCCCCAATACTCCTTGTTCACCCACAACTGCGTGGCCAAGCATGGCTCCAACACCATTATTAAGTTTGCAGACAACACAGTGGTAAGCCTGATCACCTACAACAATGAGACAACCTATAGGGAGGTCAGAGACCTGGCAGTGTGGTGCCAGGACAACAACCTCCCCCAATATGAGCAAGAAAAAGGAGCCAATTGTACACGTCGACGGGTCAGAAGTGACGCGGGGCGAGAGTTTCAAGTTCCTTAGTGTCCACAACGAACTCATGGTCCAAGCACACCAAGAGAATTGTGAAGAGACCACAACAACACCTTTTCCACCTCAGGAGACTGAAAAGATTTGGCATGGGTCCCCAGACCCCCAAAATTAATTCTACAGCTGCACCACCTAGCGCATCCTGACCGGTTGCATCACCGCCTGGTATGGCAACTGCATCTGACCGAAAGGCACTACAGAGGGTAGTGCGTATGGCACAGTACATCTAAGGGGCCAGGCTTCCTGCCATTCAGGACCTATAAACTAGGCTGTGTCAAAGGAAGGCCCAATTTTTTTTCAAAGACTCCAATCACCCAAGTCATTAACTCTCTGCTACCCGAGTGCCAAGTCTAGGACCAAAAGGCTCCTTAACAGCTTCTACCCCCAAGCTAGAAGACTGCTTAACAATTAATCAAAGGGCCACCCAGACCATTTACACTGCCGCTTGCTGTTTATTATTTATGCATAGTCACTTCACCCCTACCCACATGTACAAATTACCTCTAACCTGTACCCCCGCACATTGATTCTGTATGGGTACTCGCTGTATATAACCTAGTTATTGATAATAGTTTAGTTTATTTAGTAAATATTTTCTTGAACTGCATTGTTGGTTAAGGGCTTGTAAGTAAGAATTTCACAGTAAGATCTACACCCATGGTATTCTGTGCTTATGACAAATAACATTTGATTTGTTTAATTGAGCCTTACTTGTAGCGCAGCCTCATCAACACACTGGAACTCCACCTCAGAGGTCTCCTTCTCTGACAGATTTCCCGTGAACATGGCCTTGAAGTAAGGGCTGATGCTCGCCAGCACCACTTTGTGAGCATGGATCTTAGCATCCCCCACTCGCAGCACAATGTCGCACAGTTCATGGTCCTGCCGCAACAGCTGGAGGCCTTGCAGCAGCTGCTCAGAGTGGGGCCGCGTCAGACTGGCAAGCATGTAGGACTGGGCCTGCTGGTCCATCTTATGGGGGGGTAAAAATGCACATCATTAACATCCTGTCAAATACACAGGAGAAAAAAACACAGAACTATGGACAAGTTGAAGAAGACACTCAAGACCACATTTTCCTCTCCAGGTGAAATCTAAGGGAATGACAAGGAAATTCTGGCAATGTGAGCCATCACTTCTGAAGTGACTATGTATCATGCCAATAAGTTAACTGAATCAAGTACAACATACTATATGCAGTGGCAGTGCACTGCATACCAGATATTATCAGAATGTATGATGACATGTGTAACCCTGAACATGGCCAAGTTAACAGACAGGCTAATTATATAGATCTGATAGCGAATGGCATTGCAAAACTGTCCTGACGGAAGATGGAAAAACCCCGATGTTTTATTTTTTTCACGGTGAAATTTTTTATAAGAAATCAGTTTTACATTCATAATAATCCTCACTATTAAAATACTTATTTCACTCTACAGTTTGGCTCATCTAGTGAGCTAATAACCCCGTTACTAAATAATAGTAACTAGCTATGCCATTAGTATTTAGCATATTCGCAGCAATGGGCAAAGCTTGAGTGACGCCTCAAAATCGCTCAAATCAACTAGCTGTCAAATGTTGTTAGCAAGCTAGTCTACATTTGCTTAGCTAGATACTGTAGCTATAGCTCGGCGAGCAAACACGCTAACCTTGCTTGTAGCCAGCTAGCGCAACAATCTATTTGCCAAATTTCGGTGATCAAATTCTTTCAAAACCCCTCGACGGCTTGTAGAATAGAAACGTAAAAAATAAACATGACATATCTCAAGCTAAGGGTAACATCCGTTTACTAGTTTAGCCAGCTATCTTGACATATAATCTGTCCAATAACGTTCGTTAGCGAGTTAACGTTTGCTGCCTTCGAGTCGTCGGTCCACTTTTTTAGCATCAGCCTTGCAAGCCACAAGTACTGTTCAGATGTTTCAGATCCGCTGATGAATATTATATTTTACAACATTGTAATATTGGCGTAGGCTGGAATAGCCAGGCTATCAGATGTACGAAGGCTCTGCGGCCTCTTGTGAGAAATTACAATAACAAGGGCATGCTATGGCCAATGCATTGGCACTGCAGAGCACGCCAGTGCAAATTTGATGCTAAAAATAAACAGTACTAAGCAAGCTATACATTGATCTCCATCTAGTTGAGCGGAAATCAGTTATGTAGTAGTTATCAAACTTGACATTTCCAAACATTTACAGGAATATGCAACGGAGAGAAACCTGTGTTGAGCGTCAGATGTCCCGACAATAGCTGTTTTTATCGCAATAGCGGCAGGAACCCCAGCGTCTGTCAGGAAACAAACGCCAAACACTTTATGCGGCGTAACTTCCGGGAGCGCGCGGGCGACTTCAGAGGAATGGTAATTTTGTAGCTATTTCGCACACATTTGAAATGTATCGTCTTTTTTTGTGCACAACCATAATACAAAATACAAGTTAGGGGAGAGATTAAAATGAAAGAAGGCAATACCCAACAAGGTGTCATGAAAATAAAATGGTCAGCATAAAAAAAATCCTATCATTGATATTACGTGTTTGATGTATATAATTGACATGCATTTGCAGATACAGGTAGGCGACATCGTCATCAGCTTCTCAAGAAGTTGCACTCGTCCTCTGGTGCCATGCAGAGGTGCCCACCATATCAATCTATGAATCTGTTTTTACTGGTATACCGTGTACGGATATGCAGTACAGCACCAGTCAAAAGTTAGGACACACCTACTCATTCCAGGGTGTTTCTTTATTTGTACTATTTTCTACATCGTAGAATAATAGTGAAGACATGAAATAACACATATTAAATCATGTAGTAACCAAAAAAGTGTTAAACAAATCAAAATATATTTTATACTTGAGATTTTTCAAAGTAGCCACCCTTTGCCTTGATGACATATTTGCACACGTTTGGCATTCTCTCAACCAGCTTCATAAGGTAGTCACCTGGAATTAATTTCAATTAACAGGTGTGCCTTCTTAAAAGTTAATTTGTGGAATTTCTTTCCTTCTTAATGCGTTTGAGCCAATCAGTGTTGTGACGAGGTAGGGGTGGTATATTTTTATTTAATTTTTATTTAACCTTTATTTAACTAGGCAAGTCATTTAAGAACAAAGTATTATTTACAATGACATTCTACAATGATGCTATACAGAATCTTGCTATACAGATCTTCAAGTGTAGTCGCAAAAACCATCAAGCACTACGATGAAACTGGCTCTCGTGAGGAGAGCCACAGGAAAAGAAGACCCAGAGTTACCTCTGCTACAGAGAATAAGTTCATTAGAGTTACCAGCCTCAGAAATTGCAGCCCAAATAAATGCTTCACAGAGTTCAAGTAACATACACAACTCAACATCAACTGTTCAGAGGAGACTGCGTGAATCAGGCTGTCATGGTCGAATTGCTGCAAATAAACCACTACTAAAGTACACCAATAAGAAGAAGAGACTTGCTTGGGCCAAGAAACAAGAGCAATGGACATTTGACCAGTGGAAATCTGTCCTTTGCTCTGATGAGTCCAAATGTACGATTTTTTGTTCCAACCGCCGTGCCTTTGTGAGACACAGAGTAGGTGAATGGATGATCTCTGCATGCGCGGATCCCACCATGAAGCTTGGAGGAGGAGGTCTGATGGTGCTCTGTTGGTGACACTGTCAGTGATTTATTAGAATTCAATAAATCAGGTAGGATAGGATGACCCCAGGTAGGATAGGATGACCACTGTCCAGCGGTACCACCCCATTCAAGGCATACATAACCAGCATGGCTACTACTGCATTCTGCAGCGAATCACCATCCCATCTGATTTGCACTTATTTGGACTATCATTTGTTTTTCAACAGGACAATGACCCAGCACACCTCCAGACTGTGTAAGGGTTATTTGACCACGAATGATAGTGATGGAGTGCTGCATCAGATGACCTAGCCTCCACAATCACCCGACCTCAACCCAATTGAGATGGTTTGGGATGAGTTGGACCGCAGAGTGAAGGAAAAGCAGCCAACAAGTGCCCAGCATATGTGGGAACTCCTTCAAGACTGTTGGAAAAGCATTCCAGGTGATGCTGGTTGAGAGAATGCCAAGAGTGTGCAAAGCTGTCATCAAGGCAGGGTGACTACTTGGAAGGATCTCAAATATAAAATATATGATTTAACACTTTTTTTTGGTTATTACATGATTCCATATGTGTTATTTCATAGTTTTGATGTATTCACTATTATTCTACAATGTAGAAAATAGTACAAATAAGAGAAAAAACATTGAATGAGTAGGTGTGTCCAAACTTTTGACTGGTACGGTATATCGTGATTCGCCCATAAGCAAAACATTTGAATTGAGATTATTTTTACGTTATATCGCCCAGCTCTAGTATACCAGAAGGTACTACAAGTAGTGGAGGTACTAGTTTCGATGTCTTCACTATTAGTCTACAATGTAGAAAATAGTTTTTTTTAAATAAAGAAACCTTGGAATGGTATACATCAAATTCCATCCGATTCTAAACCTACCACTCGCGTCACCATGGAAGCGATCCGTTTGTGTCATGTTGTATTCGCCATTTTGATGCTTCTTGGCGTGGGCTACGGCGATGAACGTCTCTACTTCAGCGCAGCTAGCTAGATTAGCTACAAATATTCAACATAGAATCTCATACAATTACAAGGGGATTTCAATTCGCATTATTAGTCGGACATTTAACCGAGGAGGTCATGAAGATTTGGAAAACGTTTTCGTACCCCGGACGTCAAATTTGAACGACTAATCGGAATGCGAAGTCCGAATTTGTCTGTTTTCTAACTTCGCCAGTTAACGTTAAGTAGTTAGCCAATATAGCCACCACCAGGTTGCTACTCAGCCGCAAGCCTTGAAGACGTAGCTAAAAGCTATATATGATATTGAATTATATGGAAAACATCAATCAGAAGAGGTACTGGCAGCGACGTCGCCCTGACACTCCATTTCTGAACAATGAATGATGTTAGAAGCAATGGAAACATATTGTGGGCTACCTAGTTACCAATGCAGTTAGCTGAACTACAACAGGGGCTTTCAAATATAACATTCCACTCTGCTTTTTTCCCCCGTCGTGGCTATGTAGGGAAAGCACAGCAACCTTACAAGTGGTTTTATTTTCACTCAACGTTGCTTTCACTGTTCACGTTCCAGTTGTCTCGTAGAACAAAACAAAGAACATTTATTCATAAGAAGTAGCAAATATGAAGTATTTTAATGTCATGCATTGATTATGCTTGGACATGTTCAAATGTCTTTCCCAATACCAGCTGCCTACAGGTGTAAAACTTATTGTTGAACTGACTATTACCATATAAAGACATATCTGAGTGCAATTGTACTGGACGGCAACTAAAGGCTAAATCTACCCACCAAGATGACGATTCAAAGTAAAGGACAATATTGCTGTCCTCACAGAAATGTGAATGCTTCATTAGATTTCCCCATTTGACCACATCCAAAGGACCATCCATTATGATTTTTGGATTGATATCCCAAGAGTTACACGAAAAGCTCCTAGACCTCAAAAACTACCAAAATCGAACAAATGGTGTGGAACAGCTGAAAAATATCCTCTTTGGATTGGACTTGAAGCCAGTCCCCTCAGACAGTATTGTGGAGTTTATCAATTTTCTCCGCAGACTTCTAGATGACAGCAACTTCAAAGTTTTGTACGGCACTTTACAGGTGATAAACCTACTCATTCAGAAATTGGATTACAATGTAGACACATATTTCAAACAGTTAGCGTGTGTGGCTCTGAAAACCCTTGGGGACACCCGCGCTGTCACCAGGAATGAGTATATGAATGTGTTCAGGCAGTTGACTAGAATTGTAGGGCCACAGAAAGTGTTGGACCTTGTTATTGGACACCTGAGACACAAGAACTCCCGGGTCAGAGAGGATGTCATCAACATCATCACAGCAGCTATGCTCACCCACCCCAGGAAGGACTTCAACATCCCCAGCCTCTGCTTTGAAGTTGCACCATACCTGGCAGACAGCAAGAAGAAGGTCCGCCATGCAGCCCTAGAACTATTTGCCGTTTTTGACCATTGCCTTGACACAGGGAAAAAACAGCCCCTAATGAAGGCTGTAAACAGAGTTGAGCTCAATGGGGATGTGGAGGGTCTTATGGCAGCTGTGCAAGCAAGAAGAGCCAGACACATACTTCCCAGACTGTCCTCGGATGGAATGGTGGAGTATGCCCTTGTAATCCCTAAACCAGGACAACGATGCTCACCTCAGTTTGGGTCGGGAGCTGACCTGGAGTGGGTGCTCAATGGTGGGCGGATCAGCAGTGCCAGGAGCATCAGGACAGAACCAGACTCTGACAGGCTGTATCATGGTTATGGAAGCTTGGGCTCCCTTGTTGATGACCTTCCACTGCAGAGGAGAATTGTCAGTGCAGGCAAAGGGAAGAACAAGCTGCCCTGGGAGAGGTCAAGCCTCCCTTCCACAGTGAACACCCAGCCACGCAGTGCCCCTAAGGGGAAATCCTCTGATCAGGTTGGTCATCGATGACAGCAAGGTTACATCAAGCAAAAGTCTGAAGACGACACTGATCTATCTAGCTGTTTTGATTTAGCAAAGTCTCATTAGAGAAAAAAATATCAAGACATCCTCTCTAGGCTATATAGTTATAAGAATCTTATTTCCATAGAGGCACCATAATTCCATTGAATAAGGTGCAAATAGAATGAGGTTTGCAACCACCCAAAGTACAAATCTATCAAATATTAGTTTGCAGGAACCTGATGAAAACGACCCCAAACATGTCTACACTGAATCAATAACACGCTGTATACTACATCAGTATACAACACGCAGTATACTAGATATTGACAAATACTTGTGTTAGGACTATATGGAGTTGTACGTGCAAAATGAAAATGGTAGGCCTAATATACTGAACAAAAATATAAATGCAACATGCAATAATTTCAAAGATTTTACTCGGTTACAATTCATTTGAGAATCAGTCAATTGAAATGAATTCATTAGGCCCTAATCTATGGATTTCACATTATTGGAAATACAGGCATGCATCTGTTAGTCACAGATACCTAAAAAAAAAATAGGCATCACAAAGGGTCTCAGGATCTCATCACGGTAGTTCTGTGCATTCAAATAGCCATTGAAAATGTAATTGTTTTCATTGTCTGTTTTACGCCCATTTCCATAACTGCACCGCCACCATGGTGCACTCTGTTCACAATGTTGACATCAGCATACCGCTCACCCACATGATGCCATTACACGTGGTCTGCAGTTGTGAGGCATACTGCCAAATTCTCTAAAATTACATTGGAGGTGGCTTATGGTAGAGCAATGAATGTTCAATTCTCTGGCAACAGCTCTGGTGAACATTCCTGCAGTCAGCATTTCAATTGCACACTCCCTCAAATCATGAGACAACTGTAGCATTGTGTTGTGTGACACAACTGCCCATTTTAGTGACCTTTTATTGTCCCCAGCACAAGGTTTACCTGTGTAATGATCATGCTATTTAAACAGCTTCTTGATATGCCACACCTGTCAGGTGGATGGATTATCTTGACAAAGGATACAATTCTCACGAACAGGGGTAAAAACAAATGTGCCCAAAATTTGAGAGAAATAATATTTGTGTGTATAAGAACATTTCTGGGATCTTTTATTTCAGCTCATGAAACATGGGACCAGCACTTAACATGTTGTGTTTATGTTTTTGTTCAGTGTAGTTATGTATGCAGTGATGATGCAAATGTTTCCCTTTAGTTGACATTATTGACTCAGCAATCAAAGTTCACATGTTTAATGGTGTAAAGGGCTTCTAAAAATATTAATGCAGACCCAATTGAATAAGTTGCCTTTCAATCAGTCACTGATTTACTGTGCTCTTGGAGGAGCATCTTTCCTATTGACTTCACCATCCACCTCAGGGGCTGTGTTTTAGTTGATTTGTTTGTCTCCACAATCAAAGCCCTAGTGCACTGATTGCAAATGGCCTGAAAAGGACTGTCACCTGTCTGCAAGGGCTGGTAATTTATTTTGTTTTGTTGCCATGACAACCATTTGGTGAGCAGTCAGTTGCCTTGTGGCTAATTAGGAGGAGAGATGACAGCTACCATGTCAGTGTTTATCAATCAACTTAGTCTAAATTTGAGATAAGAAAAGGGGGGGGGGTCTACCATATTCTGATGGCAAGCAAACTATTTGTTTGATGCCTGATGTGACATTGAACATTCGTTTGTTTGTCATTTCAGAGATGCATTCTCAGGCATTTCAAATTGTGGTCAGTCAAGGAAAATCAAATAATATTATTGAATATTATTGATCGCATACACATACAGTGGGGAGAATAAGTATTTGATGCACTGCCGATTTTGCAGATTTTCCAACTTACAAAGCATGTTTTTATCATAGGTACACTTCAACTGTGAGAGATGGAATCTAAAACAAAAATCCAGAAAAATCACATTGTATGACTTTTAAGTAATTAATTTGCATTTCATTGCATGACAAGTATTTGATACATCAGAAAATCAGAACTTAATATTTAGTACAGAAACCTTTGTTTGCAATTACAGAGATCATATGTTTCCTGTAGTTCTTGATCAGGTTTGCACACACTGCAGCAGGGATTTTGGCCCACTCCTCCATACAGACCTTCTCCAGATCCTTCAGGTTTCGGGGCTGTCACTGGGCAATACGGACTTTCAGCTTCCTCCAAAGGTTTTCTATTGGGTTCAGGTCTGGAGACTGGCTAGGCCACTCCAGGACCTTGAGATGCTTCTTACGGAGCCACTCCTTAGTTGCCCTGGCTGTGTGTTTCGGGTCGTTGTCATGCTGGAAGACCCAGCCATGACCCAACTTCAATGCTCTTACTGAGGGAAGGAGGTTGTTGGCCAAGATCTCACGATACATGGCCCCATCCATCCTCCCCTCAATATGGTGCAGTCGTCCTGTCCCCTTTGCAGAAAAGCATCCCCAAAGAATGATGTTTCCACCTCCATGCTTCACAGTTGGGATGGTGTTGTACTCATCCTTCTTCTTCTTCCAAACACGGCGAGTGGAGTTTAGACCAAAAAGCTCTATTTTTGTCTCATCAGACCACATAACCTTCTCCCATTCCTCCTCTGGATCATCCAGATGGTCATTGGCAAACTTCAGACGGGCCTGGACATGCGCTGGCTTAAGCAGGGGGACCTTGCGTGCGCTGCAGGATTTTAATCCATGACGGCGTAGTGTGTTACTAATGGCTTTCTTTGAGAATGTGGTTCCAGCTCTCTTCAGGTTATTGACCAGGTCCTGCCGTGTAGTTCTGGGCTGATCCCTCACCTTCCTCATGATCATTGATGCCCCACGAGGTGAGATCTTGCATGTAGCCCCAGACTGAGGGTGATTGACTGTCATCTTGAACTTCTTCCATTTTCTAATAATTGCGCCAACAGTTGTTGCCTTCCCACCAAGCTGCTTGCCTATTGTCCTGTAGCCCATCCCAGGCTTGTGCAGGTCTGCAATTTTAACCCTGATGTCCTTACACAGCTCTCTGGTCTTGGCCATTGTGGAGAGGTTGGAGTCTGTTTGATTGAGTGTGATTGACAGGTGTCTTTTATACAGGTAACGAGTTCAAACAGGTGCAGTTAATACAGGTAATGAGTGGAGAACAGGAGGGCTCCTTAAAGAAAAACTAACAGGTCTGTGAGAGCCGGAATTCCTACTGGTTGGTAGGTGATCAAATACTTATGTCATGCAATAAAATGCAAATTAATTGCTTAAAAATCATACAATGTGATTGTCTGGTATTTTGTTTTAGATTCCGTCTCTCACAGTTGAAGTGTACTTATGATAAAAATTACAGACCTCTACATGCTTTGTAAGTAGGAAAACCTGCAAAATCGGCAGTGTATCAAATGCTTGTTCTCCCCACTGTATTTAGTAGATGTTATTGCGAGCAATGTTCCCTCAAAAACAAATCCGGCACTGAGCAAATGTCAGGTCTGCTGAGTACAAACTAGAACATTGTGAAAATTCTGTGCAACTACCGGGGCGCATTCACTGTGAACACTGGGGCTGTACCCACTTTAAGTTACAGTTTTAACAGTGGCCAAGTAGGCTTCTGTGGCTATTTGATCATAATGTATGCCTACCAGAGTGGCCTACCATCAAAAACAATGGAGAAAAATGCATCCCATAATATTTTTAAATGGAAATAGCTGTTCCATGAGACTTTTGAAAAAACATACAGGGCTTGACATTAACCTGTTTATCCACTTGTCCTTCATACAAGTACGTGACTGAAAATGTTGTTTGATGTAAGAAACCACTTTACAAAATAAAAAGTATTATTATTCCCATACCATTATTAGAGAAACAGACCAATTATGCTACCCTCTGCCTATTGGCTACTTCGCTTATTCAAAACCGTCTCAAAATACAACACGGCTCCTTTAAGACATTAAGAAAACTATTTTAAAATGCACACATTTTGTGCTCTTATAGGAAGCAACCACTCACCCATTGTTGACTAGAAATTAGCGATAACTGGGCTAATAACTAATAACTAGCAAAGAATATGAACAAATGTGCACAGGTCTTTTTAAAATTATTTTAAAAAACATTTTACCCCATTTTTCTCCCCAATTTCGTGGTATCCAATTGTTAGTAGCGACTATCTTGTCTCAATGCTACAACTCCCGTACGGGCTCGGGAGAGACGAAGGTTGAATGTCATGCATCCTCCGATACACAACCCAACCAAGCCGCACTGCTTCTTAACACAGTGTGCATCCAACCCGGAAGCCAGCCGCACCAATGTGTCGGAGGAAACACCGTACACCTGGTAACCTTGGTTAGCGTGCACTGCGCCCGGCCCGCCACAGGGGTTGCTGGTGCGCGATGAGACAAGGATATCCCTACCGGCCAAACCCTCCCTAACCCGGACCACGCTAGGCCAATTGTGCGTCGCCCCATGGACCTCCCGGTCGCGGCCGGTTACGACAGAACCTGGGCGCGAACCCAGAGTCTCGGTGGCACAGCTGGCGCTGCACCCGGGAGGCCCACAAGCCTGAGTCTTGTCTGTCAATGCAATAGAATCCTACTCCAATGCGCTTTGCCTACAGCAAAATCTCTTGCATAGTTTTGCATACTAAGTCTTGCGTAGTTTGTTTTGTTTCGGTATGTTACATTGAAAGTGGCTAATATTGCGTTGATTCAAGCACATTTCCCGCAGTAGAGCGAAACATTGATAGTGTTGACTGAAGTGGAAATCTCTGGAAAGTTGAGTGAAGTTCAACCTTGTGCTTCTGTGCGCGGGCTGATATTTCTTTTGCATGGCAGTCTGAGGGGAGCTGCACACCAGCGCAGTTTAAAGGGAACATTGATTGTGGGGGAAACTAAATGCTTGGGTTGCTAGCTCCAACAGTGCAGTAATATCTAACAATACACACATCTAAAAAAGTTGGAATGGAATTGAGAAATATATATATTTTATAACTAGGTAAGTCAGTACACCGGCCAAAACAGGACGACGCTGGGCCAATTGTGCACCGCCCTATGGGATTCCCAATCACGACCGGTTGGGATACAACCTGAATTCGAACCAGGGAGTCTGTATTGATGCCTCTAGCACTGAGATGCCGTGCCTTAGACCGCTGCGCCACTCATGAGCCCGAAATATTAGGACGAGTAATGTCGGAGTCTGTTGTATAAAATATGTGTGTGTGAGTGATGGGATGTGTAGACATGGATAGAATATGTAGTATATCTGAAGAATACGTAGGATAATAATGTAGGCCTACCGTACATCGATAGAGGGTTTGAATACATATAATATAATATAATATATGCCATTTAGCAGACGCTTTTATCCAAAGCGACTTACAGTCATGTGTGCATACATTCTACGTATGGGTGGTCCCGGGGATCGAACCCACTACCCTGGCGTTACAAGCGCCATGCTCTACCAACTGAGCTACAGTTGCATGATCCACATTAGACAGAAAAGGTGAGACTACATATTTGACTGCTTGGGGGAGACAAGTACCTAATATTACAGGGCACCTGTTCCTCGATGAGTGATAATCCAAAGAGCTTTATCTATGTAGCTGCGGGGAACCCCAGGCTACAATGGGTTTACTCCAAGATCCACTCATCAGGGAAGTCAATTTGCTAATCTGCACGTTTCATTCTCTCAGATACTGAAACACCCAGCTGTCAGTGTCAGACAGTGGCATAGGTTCGTAGTGGGAAACACTGGCCATATTCCCTGTTTTGCATAATAGAGAGTAGCCTACTTCGACTACTGAATAGTCGCAAAGATGCAACAAAAGTATAGGCAATGCACTGGGATGAAGATCTGCGGGGGAGAAATCCCAGCACTGTCACAGAGACTGGTGGGGATAACAGACTAAAGGTCTGGTTTCACCCCCCACAAGACGCTGACTGTAGAGTAGGTGGGAGGGGCTGGCTGGCATATTTTATTCATCTCTTCATTCACGGGACTATGTCATGTGGATTGCAGAAACCATCGCTGATGTCTGTCTCAGCAGTCTTGATGTTGTAACGAACCATGAACTTGGAAGATAAGAAACAACTCAATTGAATTATGTTTTTAAACCTATTCATTCCTATGGTTTTGAAAATGAAACCCCTCTCACAGATGATCTCCTTCCCTTGGAGCAGTTTGCCACCAAAATGTCTTGGAAAGAATACACTGCAACAAGTTTCAGTGAGCATTCAGGTACTATCAAAGGCAAAGCTTTAATTTGCAAGAATGACCTTCATTGATCACAATAGTTGAAAACTAGAGCTACTTGTTCAGAGGCGTTTTGTTTGCTCTGTGCCTCAAAGTCATTTTGGAGCCTTCCAGTGAAACCTTGTGTTTACAGTAGTCCCCATCTCCCAGCAACATCTTTGCCACACAACACACTTGTATTCAGAGAGGGTTTGCAACTTAATTCGCAATGCATGTGAAGATCATGCAACTGTGGAACATCAACCACTTACATCCCTAATGTTGATTAAGATCCCAGTGGGTTCGTCTGAAGGCAATGTGAGTTGCTTTTAATCAGATAGCCGTGAGATGGATCTCAACACCCTGTCTGAGGGAAGCTTTGATGTTTGAGGTGAAAACTGCACATCACTCTCCTTACCTCAGAGATCTATTTTACTGTGATGCTTACAAATGTGCCATGGCAACACTTTTAAAAGTTTAATAAGAGTGGTACATGTCATTGACGTAGACAGACGCCAATTTGAGCTCGTGTCTATACACTGACAGTCCCAGAGCACACAATTACTTTGAGCTAAACATTGCTTTGTTGACACCAATGGATGAAATTACATTTGATCCATGGTAGGCTCTCTATGTTTTCAAATAATTGTTTATGTTTGACATGTTAACTTGACCCAGTATTGTAGCTCTCAGTGATGGATAAGTGTCACCATTGTTACCCCTTGATTTTATCTCCTCAGGTCATCAGTGAAGACTGCCTGTCCCATACCCGGAAGCTGAGTCCGGAGACATATGTCCCCAGTTTCGGTAAGTGCCCACTTCTGTCTCTTGCATGCATCAAGAGCTACCGCACAAGCTGACAAGATGCAGTTCAGTTGCTGTCAGTGCTGAAGTTAGCCAGGTATAGATTAAACCAGTTTTGAATAGGATTATCACACAGAGTCAATGGATCCACACCATTGCACGCCATTCAGAGCACTGACATGACTGAGTAGAAAGAAGAGTGCCATGCAGGTCTCACGCAACAAGGATTAAACAAATTCATAGCCGTTGGTTATTGCTGGACATTATAGGGAAATAATGCCCAGTAGAACGCCTTTTAAGCTAATCAGAAACTAGTATTTAACAATTCCATGGTGTAATTGCCTATATTTTGCTGCCATTGTTGGGAAGACATTGAGTACACAAGACAAGTACCAAGCAAGGCCAGTATGGACATTAGCATGCTTCACCCTTGAAATCCTAACCACTGTTATGCTTTCCATCTTGAACTGGTGTAAAAATGTCTCTACAATAATGCTTAGGTAGATGGAGAGTTGTGTAATGTATTGTGACAATATATGGAGGTGTCCTTGAAGTGATAGGGTGGTGCTTTCTCTAAACATGGTTGATGTGTCAGTGGGAGTCAGTCAGTCACTCCTCTTCATGTTCCTGCTGTTTAGCGCCAATGCCGTTCGTAGGCGTTCAATAAATAGACACTTAATATGAGGCATGGAGGCTGGCATTGAGAATGAGTTGTTGAGAATGCAATACGTTAGTACTAAACCTTGATCTGGTTCTCACTATGAAAACAGTGTGATAAAATACATTCATTTTGTGTTCTCTGTTGACAAAGGAGAATATATGAGGTATTGATTTTTAGGTAGAAAGGCCAGTAATTACTAAAGTTGATGAAAGCAATAGTTAGCTTCAGTGATTTATCAGAGTTCCTCCACTTTGCAGTCACAGTTGGTTTGTGATCACGGCCACCACCCTGTCGGAGGCTTCCTTCCCATTGCAGTCAACTAGCCCACGGTTGACTTGGCTCAATGAAAAGACCCAGTCAGACAACCAGAGGCAGTGGTCAGGAGAAAAGCTCTCAAAGGATGGAAAGGACCAGTCTAGGTGGGGAAGCCAATAGAGATTATACAGCAGATACTGTCTCATAAACTTGGTATCATCTGAAGCGGGAATGCTAGCGATAGTACTTAAGTATTCAATTGCCAGGGTATTTTAGTGCAACTTGACCTCTCGTCAAGATACCTTACAGTGAAGCAGCAGAGTAGTGACAGGAGAATAAGATGCATGCCACACTCCTGATGTGGTTTGTATGGTTGGTTGATTTGGACATAATAAGTATTGTTCTGTTATAGGACTTAGAAACTAGTACCTCCACTACTTTTAGTACTTTCTGGTATACTAGAGCTGGGCGATATGCCCTAAAAATCATCTCAATTATTATTATTTTTGCTTATGGGCAAATCACGATATATACAGTACTAGTCAAAAGTTTGGACACCTACTCATACAAGGGTTTTTCTTTATTTGTACTATTTTCTACATTGTAGAATAATAGTGAAGACATCAAAACTATGAAATAACACATATGGAATCAAGTAGTAACCTAAAAAGTGTTAAACAAATCTAAATATATTTTATATTTGAGATTCTTTAAAGTAGCCACCCTTTGCCTTGATGACAGCTTTGCACACTCCATTTGAACAGCATGCTAGTTTGTCCACTTTGTTCAGATGTTGAAATCAAGTGAATTTACTTATTTCTCAGAATGAGAACGAATTGCCAATTCCTTATACACTGAGTATACAAAACATTATGAACTCCTGCTCTTTCAGTGACATAGACTGACCAGGTGAATCCAGGTGAAAGCTAGGATCCTTTTTTGATGTCTCTTGTTAAATCCACTCCAATTAGTGTAGATGAAGTGGAGGGGACAGGTTAAATAATACTTTTTAAGCTTTGAGACATAGATTATGTATGTTAACCCTAACCCTTAGCAATGCTGCTGAGTTTTTCATGGTCAACAGTTTCCCGTATGTATCAAGAGTGGTCCACCACTCAAAGGACATCAAGCCAACTTGGCACAAATGTGGGAAGCATTGGAGTCAACATGGACCAGCATCCCTGCGCAACTCAATATTAGGAAGGTGTTCTTAATGTTTTGTACACTCAGTGTATAATTGTTTTATGCTTATTGCACATTTATAAACGGACTAGACAGCCAGTATAACAGTCTGGCTAAAATGCTGGCTTAATGCCGCGCGTGACAAACTGAGCATTCATTTTCCAGAATCAATGTTCACTGATACTCCTGTTTTAGGAGTGTCTACTCTGCACACACTTTGAGGAGTTTATACATAAAAAGGGTAGCGTTGGAAATGTTAACTACTTTTCTATTACAGTAAAATAATCTCTCAATGTCTTTTGGTGTCTAATTTACCGATTCTGTTGGACCAAACCTCAAATGCAATTAGTGTGCAAAGCTGTCATCAAGGCAAAGGGTGGCTACTTTGAGGAATCTCAAATATAAAATATATTTTGATTTGTTTTCACGTTTGGTAAGTACATGATTCCATATGTGTTATTTCATAAACTCAGCAAAAAAAGAAATGTCCCCTTTTCAGGACCCTGTCTTTCAAAGATAATCCGTAAAAATCTAAATAACTTCACAGTTCTTCATTGTAAAGGGTTAAAGCACTGTTTCCCATGCTTGCTCAATGAACCATAAACAATTAATGAACATGCACCTGTGGAACGGTCGTTAAGACACTAACAGCTTACAGACAGTAGGCAATTAAGGTCAAGGTTATGAAAACTTAGGACACTAAAGAGGCCTTTCTACTGACTGAAAAACCCCAAAAGAAAGATGCCCAGGGTCCCTGCTCATCTGCGTGAATGTGCCTTAGGCATGCTGCAAGGGGGCATGAGGACTGCAGATGTGGCCAGTGCAATAAATTGCAATGTTTGTACTGTGAGACGCCTAAGACAGCGCTACAGGGACACAGGACGGACATCTGATTGTCCTCGCAATGGCAGACAACGTGTAACAACACCTGCACAGGATCGGTACATCCGAACATCACACCTGCAGGACAGGTACAGGATGGCAACAACAACTTCCCAAGTTATACCAGTAACGCACAATCCCTCCATCAGTGCTCAGACTGTCCACAATAGTCTGAGAGAGGCTGGACTGAGGGCTTGTACGCCTGTTGTAAGGCATGTCCTCACCTGACATCACCGGCAACAACATCGCCTATGTAAACAAACCCACTGTTGCTGGACCAGACAGGACTGTCAAAAAGTGCTCTTTATTGACGAGTCGCGGTTTTGTCTCACCAGGGGTGATGGATTCGCGTTTATCATCGAAGGAATGAGCGTTACACCGAGGCCTGTACTTTGGAACGGGATCGATTTGTAGGTGGAGGGTCCGTCATGGTCTGGGGCGGTGTGTCACCGCATCATCGGACTGAGCTTGTTGTGCGTTACAGGGAAGACATCCTCCTCCCTCATGTGGTACCCTTTCTGCAGGCTCATCCTGACATGACCCTCCAGCATTTCAATGCCACCAGCCATACTGCTCATTCTGTGTGTGATTTCCTGCAAGACATGAATGTCAGTGTTGGCCATGTCAGCCATGGCCAGCGAAGAGCCCGGATCTCAATCACATTGTGCACATCTGGGACCTGTTGGATCGGTGGGTAGGGCCATTCCCCCCCAAAATGTCCGGGAACTTGCAGGTACCTTGGTGGAAGAGTGGGGTAACATCTCACAGCAAGAACTAGCAAATATGGTGCAGTCCATGAGGAGGAGATGTGCTGCAGTACTTAATTCAGCTGGTGGCCACACCAGATACTGACGGTTACTTTTGATTTTGACCCTCCCCCCATTTGTTCAGGGACACATTATTCAATTTCTGTTAGTAACATGTCTGTGGAACTTGTTCAGTTTATGCCTCAGTTGTTGAATCTTGTTATGTTCATACAAATATTTCCACATGATAAACGCAGTTGACAGTGAGAGGACGTTTCTTTTTTTGCTGAGTTTAGTGTTGATGTCTTCACTATTGTTCTACAATGTAGAAAATAGTACAAATAAAGAAAAACCCTGGAATGCGTAGGTGTGTCCAAACTTTTGACTGGTACTGTATTGCCCATCAGTACTGTATACCTACAGTATGTAATCTAACACAATGCTGAATGTATACTATTGAGTACTATTGAATCGGGTGCATTGGGAATTTGAAATGAGTCCAAAATATTGTACAAGACTTTGCTAAAGTAGCCTACAAATAATGTAAAATTATAATACAATATTTCTGCTGTATGTTTTTTGCTAGTAAAGCATGCAGTGAAATACAAAAGTAAAACTTGTGTGGGTTAGTTATGTGTTTTGGGGTTGGGAGTGTTTGTGACCCTCTACGTAGCCACTGTTTACACGTTTAGCCTGTGCTTGCAGGCAAGACTGGACTTGGCTATTTTTAAAGCAGGCTACAGAACACGCCAACAACTTTTACTGCACAGTATAAACAAACAGTGTCCGAACAAATGTCCCCCTTCGCTGCTCTCTCATAAAGTCTGTTTTCAAACATTACTGAACGAACGGGTTTGTCAATGGATGTTTTAACTAAGCTTTGGCTTAGCTAAAGGTATTAAACCTAGACAGAATAATTTATCAAGTGAAACAAACTAGGATCCAATTACATTCCCCATGCCAGGAACTGGGCTCACAAGCCAGCCTGACCCCAGCTTTAGCTTGGCCTCAATGAAGAGGACTCCATTGACCATATCACTTTGAAACTTAACATGAGTTGCTGAAGCAACCAGTCATCGTATTGTATTGATAAACAATATATGATGGTTGAGGTACACTACAGTAATAGCTGATTTGTTGTCCTCTAGGTTCTGCAGAGCCCCATAAAACCCTGTCCTCTAGGAGGGAATCCCCTGGACGCTTGAGAAGGAGTGGGAGTCTTGACTTAGACCCTGATATCTTTAAATCTACCAGCTTCTCTGACACAGAGGGAGGTGAGGAAGTCTTTACTGTGCTCAGTCTGTGCCTTCTACAGAACAGTTTCATTGAAAGGTAACTGAAGGATCTTTGTGTTGCAGTGGTACACAAGGCCCGTCTCCTCTGTGGGACCTCCGGCTTTGAGCACACCTTATCCAACCCCTCGGCCCAGGGCACCTTCCTACTGCCCTCCTACCCTATGGCTACACTCCCCGGGGGCCTGCTGACCCCAACACTGTCCCACCGCCGCGCTGACTCACTGTCAATGTCCAACACTTGGCCCAACAAGAGAGAGAGCAGCCCTCAAAGACGAGACCCCAGCCCCTGGAAAGACATATCAAGTATGGGTCTGGTGTCTTTTGCATATTGGGTAGATCTTGATAGTCATGTAATTTATTTGAGGCATGTTGTTGAGTGCTTTCTTTGTCCCCGCAGGTGACTTCTCATCCAGCAGGTGTTCTCCACGGCCTCACCGTGCTTCTCTGGTGAGCTCCTCATCTGCCTCGTCTTTCCGACAGGCTCTGAGCAGGACGCGGACCGGGCTGCCTATCTCCCCATCCCCAGGCCTTCTCCTGCCAGAGCGGGGCTTGTCTCAGAATGGCCAGTGGTCTAGTCCTCTAGCTCCATCTCCATCCAGCCTGCAGGACCACCTGTCTGAGAGGGACCTTTGCCTAGACCTGGATCACCTCAGCCTGCAGGACCAAGACCAGGAAGAGGACCCCTTGGACCGGCAGGAGGTCAGGATCAATGTTTTACACACAAGGTTCTGCTTAGTGAAGTCTCCAGATGGATTTAGCTAGGACACTGTCTTAAAGCTACCATCTTGCCATCGGGGTTTTATTCATATCTGTACTCAGAAAAACTCAGTGCAGGAATATGCAATGTGGATAATGTTTCCCCTTCATTATTGCAGTGGTGGTGAAATGGGTCATATTTGGGACTAAGTATCCTTGATGTAATGTTAGTGCTGGGGAAATAGTACTTGACATCTAAATTGTCATGGATATAACACCCATGCATAAAATATTATCTGTATGCACAGCACCCTCTTGCCTTGCTCTCAGGTTACTGATGAGCTAATGTGTTGTTGTTTATAGATGTTGAACTCCCTGCGCTCCCTGCGCTGCAGCGCAGCTAAGAAGAAGGCCAAGGTGAGTCTGAGTGGCTCAGACCCTGACCCAGATAGCCCAGACTCAGCCATGAAACTGGAGCTGACTCTGGACTCCCCCTCTCACAACTCCCCACCGTCACCAGCCCAGCTAGCGAGAGCGGCCTCTCCAGCCTCTACTCACCCCCAAACACCACCCTCAATGGCACCAAAACCAGGTACATTCCATTAGACCTACGTAGACAACCAGTAGACTAAGTTGAACCATTTGGTTCAACTAGGTTGAACCAAATGAGATCCTGTTTCAAGAATTATGGTGGGCAAAGGGGCCATGCTATGATGGTCCCACTTTCAAGTACACACACCCGAGGTATGATGGATCTGATATCCCTCCTGATGACTCACCTCTGACCTCTTTCAAAAGCCCTGCGAATTCTGCCTCCTCTTCAACAAAGCCTCACATTGCTAGAGTGCCTTCTGCTAAGCTGAGATCTTCCGTCTCCATGGACTTCAGTGCTCTTCAAGGTACAGTGAGGATTTAACATGTAAAAGGATCTCTCTTATTACTGGCTGAGTCGTTGTTTCTATTTAGCTCTAATGGTGTTTCTGTGTTTTCTCCACCAGGCTTTCCACTCAGAGATAAAATCATACCTGAAGTGAGTGTGGTTGGTCAAAGAGTCACCTACTCGAACGGACCAATGGAACCTGAGGAAGAGGACAGGACTACAGAATACTCTCCACCCCCAAGTAGACTAGCCTGCCGTGAGCCAATCAGAGCCCTGAGGCCTGCCAAAGGTCAGTCACTGCAAAGAGGTCTGCTCCATTGAGGCATATCGCTGTCTAAAAACAGTGTATTTTCATTATGTTTGCAATATGTTGTTTGTCCAGTACTACACTGAACAAAAATATAAACAGAACATGTAAAGTGTTGGTCCCATGTTTCATGAGCTGAAATAAAAGATCCCAGAAAGTTTCCATACGCACAAAAAGCTTATTTCTCTAACATTTTGTGCATACATTTGTTTACATCCCTGTTAGTAAGCATTTCTCCTTTGCCAAGATAATCCATCAACCTGACAGGTGTGGCATATCAAGAAGCTGATTAAACAACACAATCATTACGCAGGTGCACCTTGTGCTGGGGACAATAAAAGGCCACTCTAAAATGTGCAGTTTTGTCACACAACACAATGCCATTAGACGTCTCAAGTTTTGAGAGAGTATGCAATTAACATGCAGACTGCAGGAATGTCCACCAGAGCTGTTTCCAGAGAAAGTAATGTTATTTTCTCTACCACAAGCCACCTCCTATATCGTTTTAGAGAATTCTGCAGTACGTCCAACCGGCCTCCCAACTGCAGACCACATGTAACCACGCTAGCGCAGTACCTCCACATCTGGCTTCTTCACCTGCGGGATTGTCTGAGACCAGCCACCCGGACAGCTGATGAAACTGTGGGTTTGCACAACTGAAGAATGTCTGCACAAACTGTCAGTAACTGTCTCAGGGACTCTCATCTGCGTACTTACCGTCCTCACCAGGGTCTTGGCCTGACTGCAATTTCCGGGGGTACCCAACTTCAGTGGGAAAATAACGCCGGAGAAGTGTCCTTCAGAGATGAATCCCAGTTTCATATTTCATCTGTACCAGTCAGATGGCAGACAGCATATATGGTGTCGTGTGGGCGAGCGGTTTGCTGACGTTGTGAACAGAGTGCCCCATGGTGGCGGAGGGGTTATGGTATAGGCAAGCATAAGGTACGGACAATGAACACAACTGCATTTTATTGATGGCAATTTGAATGCACAGAGATACTATGACGAGATCCAGAGGCCCATTGTCGTGCCATTCAGCTCATGTTTCAGCATTGTAATGCATGGGCCCCATGTCGCAAGAATCTGTACACAATTCCTGGAAGCTGAAAATGTCCCAGTTCTTCCATGGCCTGCATACTCACCAGATATGTCACCCATTAAGCACGTTTGGGGTGCTCTGGATTGACGTGTGCGACAGCGTGTTCCAGTTCCCACCAATATCAACTTCGCACAGCCAGTGAAGAGGAGTGGGACAACATTCCTATGGTTGCAATGGGTCTGAAACTTTCCAGTAAATTTCCGGAATTTTTCATCGGAAGTTAAGCCCTGGATTTGTATTTTTTTTGTACTCGTTTTTTTCTAATCTAAGAGGAAAATGCCACGGGCACTATCTGATGTGTGGAGACATTTCACTGCAGCTAATGTAGAAGAAAAAACTGTGTACATTCACAGATACTGTGCCAAATCATATGTGAAGAATGCAACAAAGATGCAGAATCATATGGCCAAGTGCATAAAGTTCCCTCAGTGCTCACAACAAGCAACCTCTGACAAAAGTCCCTCTACTTCTATTCGAGGTGAAAATTATGAATCAGACACCTTATCGATAGCAACAGCTCATGGTCCTCAAAAGAGTTCAAGTGAAGGTCAAGAAAATCATAGAGAAAGCAGACTGTATTGCAATCATCTCTGATGGGTGGTCGAATGTTTTTGGGCAAGGAATAATTAACTACATCATCTCCACCCTTCAACCAGTATTCTACAAGAGCACAGACACAAGGGACAACAGAGACACTAGTCTCTACATTGCAGATGAGCTGAAGGCAGTCATCAATGACCTTGGACCACAGAAGATATTTGCACTGGTGACAGACAATACTGAAAATATGAAGGCTGCTTGGTCTAAAGTGGAGGGAGTCCTGTCCTCATATCACATCCATTGTCTGTGCTGCTCAGGCATTGAATCTGCTCCTCAAGGACACCATTGCACTGAAAACAATGGATACACTCTACAAGAGAGGCAAGGAAATGGTTAGGTATGTGAAGGGTCATCAAGTTATAGCAGCAATCTACCTCACCAAGCAAAGTGAGAAGAATAAGAGCACCACATTGAAGCTTCACCCCTTTGGATGGTGTTGTCATCATGTTTGACAGTCTCCTGGAGGGGAAGGAGTCTCTCCAAGCAATGGCCATAACACAGTCTGCCGATATGGCCAGCCACATCAAGAGGATTCTCTTGGATTATGTACTTTGGGAGAGAGTGGTAAGCAGCCTGAAACCTATAGCAGTAGCCATTGCACGGATTGAGGGAGACAATTTCATCCTGTCTGATGTTCAGACTCTGCTTGCAGATACAAGTGAAGAAATCCGTACTGCCCTACCCACTTCACTGTTGCTTCAAGAAGAGGAATCTGCAGTTCTGAAATACATCAAAAAGCTTGAAGACTTCTGTCTGAAGCCCATGCACACCGCAGCATACATGTTGGACCCCAAGTATGCTGGAAAGAGCATCCTGTCTGGTGCAGAGATCAACACAGCCTATGGTGTCATCACTACCATGTCTTGCCACCTTGGCCTGGATGAGAGAAGGGTTCTTGGTAGTCTGGCGAAGTACACTTCCAAGCAAGGGCTTTGGGATGGAGATGCAATATGGCAGTCGTGCCAACATATCTCATCAGCCACCTGGTGGAAGGGACTTGGATCTGAGGCTCTTTCCCCTGTTGCCTCCATCATCCTCTAAATCCCACTAACTTCAGCCTCCTCAGAGTGCAACTGATCATTGTTTGGGAACACACACCAAAGCATGCAAGAGGCTGACAAATACAAGGGTTCAAAAATTGGTGGCCATCCGGGCAAATTTGAGGCTTTTTGAGCCTGACAACGAGATATCCTCAACAAGGTTGGAAAGTGACAGTGAAGATGAGGCCTCAGAGTCTGATGTTCAAGAGGTGGACATTGAGGAGGTCCAGGGAGAAGACATGAAACCTGAGAGGAAGACAACCAAAGCTTTAGTTTCTAGACTATGTATATGTTGAAAATGTTTTTGGGAGATGTGATGGATCATTGGGGATAATTCAATATTCCCTTTATTTTGTTGCTCAGTGAAATCATCCCATGTGAAGTGTCAACTCATTTAATTAAAGTTCAATTCGTAACTAAATATATATTTTTATTTATATTGGAAGGATTTAGTCATTTGCAATTATGTCTACTTATGATAAGGTTAAATGTTTGTTTCTGTTTCCATATGATATGGTAAATCTATCCAATGCAAAAAACATCTACATTTAAATGGTATTACAGTTTTTCTCAATTGCTAAAACACAATTACTGAAACATTGCTTCATTTTCTGAAAACATTAAACACCAAACCTCATCTTCAAGCACTATTTACCTTATCTCTGACTCCTCTTGCAAAATGAAACATTTGCCTCAAAACAGTTTTACCTGTGTTCAAAATCAAACACTACTCTCAAATCATAAACAAAGTGATCAAAATGATATACACTCTCAAGCAGTCAGTATACAATACACCGAAAAATAGAAAACACATTGTTCAAAACATACAATTCTCAGGGAGAAGTACATTTTTAATCCCCAAAAATATTCATATTTTTCCGTCATTGTCCTTTGATGAACGAAAACATGTTCTATCATAGTAGCTCAAAATTGATCAGAAATTACTACTCTGCTTTGCTCTTTGCAATTTTGTTTATTGTTCTTCCTCCTCCTTGTACCCCTATTTTTACAGTACTGTACCCTGCATCTCACAAACTTGTCCTTTGTCTCTGTGATACTGTAAATCTTGTTCTTTGTTGATATGAACCTACAACCAGTCAAAATCTATTGAGCAGTCAGTACTGTTAATAAATGGAAAGCACAATGTTCAATGCCATACAATTAATCCATTGTACAGTATACAGCCTACAATGCACTGTACTACAGTATCCATTCTCAGACTTTCTCCTTCCTACCTTCAACAACCTGTTTGCTCTCTGAACTGGCTTATATTGGTTGTGTCGCATCATTTGAAACAGGTTAAATCAATTTTGAGTGGTTGTGTTCAATCAATGACATATGTTCTCTATTTTTATTTGATTGTTGCCACTTGTGTTTACCAGTATGGATGACATGTGCATTAGAGTGCAGAATGCGTTTTGAGAATGAGAATGTGTTTAGAGTTTTGCTGAAAAGTCTAAGTGGGATAAGAGCGTCTGCTAAATGACTTAAATGTAAGATCTGCAAATTGTGTTTTATCATGTGAAATGGTTTAAGGTATTGACAACAGACTGCATAATTAGCTAAATGAGTCCAGACAACTGATAACTTTGTTCAGCCAATGGGTTTTAGTGTTTTAGCAATTGAGAAAATCTGTAATATCAATTTGCAAATATTTCCATTAATTCCCATATATTCCCGTTAATTCCCACGGATAGTTTCCACTTCTGAATATTCCCCAACATGTGCAAACCTAAACATTCCACAGGCCACAATCAACAGCCTGATCAACTCTATGCGAAGGAGATGTGTCGTGCTGTATAAGGCAAATGGTGGTCCCATCAGATACTGACTTATTTTATGATCCACGCCCCTACATTTAAAAAAATTATCTGACCAACCAATGCACGTCTATATTCCCAGTCATGTGAAATCCATAAATTAGGGGCTACTGGATTTATCTCAACTGACTAATTTCCTTATAGGAACTGTAACTCAGTAAAACATTTGAAATTGTTGCATGTTGAGTTTATATTTTTGTTCAGTATATGTGTTTCTCCATTATCTGTTCCTCAGGTTCCCAGAGCTACAGCAACAGGAACTCACCAGCCACTGACATGCCTGAAGGTGTGGTTGGCAGAGGTCAGGCCACATCCGTCTTATTTACGACTCTGTGCCATTGTTCAGATATCCAATATTGTGTTCTGAGGTCGTGATGTTCTGGTTCAGGACTGTGTTTAACAACAGATCGCCCAAGTCTGACAGTACACAAGCCCCTGCCTGGGGCCACACAGTATCAGGGCCAAGTTTAAAGAATTGTTTGGAATAACTCTTGTGGTTGGCAATATACTTACTGTTGGCAGATAAACATATGCTAAGACATGCAAAGGACAGAGCATGCCATATTTTGGAAGTCATCACTGCTTACAGTATTTTCTAGCTATGTGAATACACTGTGCTGTTTAAAGTTTCAGCTTTGCTGAATAATGGTGTCAATGAAAATTAGCTTAAGCACTCTTGAATTTTCCTCACCTCCCCCCTCTGCAGGAGTGTTTGGCTCGGTGGTTCTGTCCAGCCGTCCAGGGGTTGCCATGTCGATGGAGCAGGGCGACTGCATGACCAGGCTGCCCAGTGACCCCCCAGCTGGCATCTATGGCCATGCAGTTCCCGGCAACCATCTGGACCCCGATGACATCCCAGCCTCAGAGGTGGCCAGGGTGAGCAGGTCCACCATTCTGTACATACACCACCAACAACCTCGTTGATACTACATTTCCCATCAGGCTTTGCAGCTTGAAAAAATCGCCCTCTACCACTGCTATCCGTCTGTGGAATGTGTGTAACTGGGGGTTGTGTGTTTGTGTGCAGGATAAGGAGAAGGTGAGAATGACAAGGTTTGCTCGGGACAAGATGCGGCAGCACCGATTGGAGCAGCAGGAGGGCCAGGTTGCCCTGGGGGATCGCCAGAGAGCTGACAGGATGCGTCTGCGCCTCAGACAGGTGCAAAATGACGTGGCTACAGAGGATACAGCAGCCATTTCCAACGGTGCAATATTTCTTCCTTAACCCTCCAAGACTATCCTTTACCCTAGTACAAACTTTCACTTCATGCACGAGAATCTAAATAAACTGGCTTTTGTTATGTTGCAATAATTTGGGTAATTCTACTCTGACAGTAGGATGTCTTCCTGCGTGGGCTTGTGGCTCATCTCTTAAATGTTTTTTCTTCCCCTAACAGACTTTCATTTGAATGGTAGCATGGTGATGTCCACCAAGGCTGACTCTCTCCGAGATGAGTCACCCACCAGCCCCCAGGGATCCCAGAGCCCTATTAAATGTTTCAGTCCCCCCCCACCAGCCCAGCCCCCCCCACGGTCCCTGCCAACCCCGGGAGCACCCTGCCCCGCCTGAGGAGGGCTCCCAGTCTCAGCAGGACACGGCTGTCTCTCTCACACAGCTCAGGTCAGTGTAACATTATGGCAGTCATCATGTAATATCTTTGCAGTTATAGGGTTATAGCAGCTAAAGCGCTACACTGTTTATCATTATAGCGTTCAATACAGAACTGTTTGTTCTGTGATTTCTCTCATTAATTTGAGCAACTTAATCATGTTTTTTTAACATGGGGAATAGATGAATAAGTCAACACATCATATCTCACTCAGGCATTTAGGTATAGCCTGACTCGAAAGTGTTTTAGTGCACTACTAATTAGCCTCTCAGAGCCCCCCAACAGTAGCAGAGCTTAGCAATGGTAAATGAGATGTAGATAATGGAGTGCAATGCTTTGCTTTCACACATTCTATTAATACATTTCCTCCCACGCACGCTGCTTCATTTAGCCAATGACTGATACAACTGTAATGTACCAATAGAGGTGTAATGTAACAATCTGCTGTGTGTTGTTGTGGCCATAGAGATACGTTATTATAGTGTTCTATTTAATGATATGGTTGTCCTCCAGATGAGATGTCCCCAGGCATTCCCAGCCAGAAGAGAGACCTGACAGAGCAGCCTGAACTACGGCCCTTCTCCAAACCTGAGCTAGCACTGACACAGAGTTTCAAACTCCTCAACTCAGACGACTGGTGAGCTTTATTCTTCATTTGGATCCCTATTAGCTGATGCTTTATGAACTGCAAATCTTCCTGGGGTCCAACTGAACCCCACCTCCCGCATTTAAAGTAACTGTCCAGTGTTTCCGGATGTCTATGAAATATGGCTAATAATTAATTACAATGAGTCAAATAATTTTTCTTCACATTCATTGTAATTAAGGGTGTTTAAAAAAAAGCTTTTCTGTGTTGGAATGGTGTAGGCATACCCCAACAACAGAGCGCCATGGCTGCGATTCTGAATTTTCTGAAACTCTATTTTTTGTAAATAAATACACTACGCGACCAAAAGTATATGGACACCTGCTCATTGAACATCTCATTCCAAAATCATGGGCCTCGTAACAGCCTCCAGTATTCTGGAAGGCTTTCCACTAGATGTTGGAACATTGTTGCGGGGACTTCCATTCAGCCACAAGAGCATTACTGAGGTCAGGCAATGATGTTGGGTGATTAGACCTGGCTCGTTGTCGGCAGTCCAATTCATCCCAAAGGTGTTCGATGGGGTTGAGGTCAGGGCTCTGTGCAGACCAGTCAAGTACTTCAACACTGATCTCAAGAAACCATTTCTGTATGGACCTCGCTTTGTGCACAGGGGCATTGTCATGCTGAAACAGCAAAGGGACTTCCCCAAACTGTTGCCACACAAGTTGGAAGCACAGAATCGTCTAGTATGTCATCGTATGCTGTAGCGTTAACATTTCCCTTCACTGGAACTAAAGGGCCTAGCCCGAACCATGAAAAACAGGCCCATACCATTATTCCTCCTCCACCAAACTTTACAGTTGGCACTATGCATTGGGGCAGGTAGCATTCTGCTGGCATCCGCCAAACCCAGAATCGTCCGTTAGACTGCCAGATGGTGAAGCGTGATTCATCACTCCAGAGAATGCGTTTCCTCTACTGCAGTACAATGGCGGCGGGCTTTACACCCCTTTTGCCAACACTTGGCAATTGCATGTTGGTGATCTTAGTCTTGTTTGCCAGATCCACTAATTTGAAGGGGTGTCCACATACTTTTCTATATAGTGTATATAGGGATTTCTGCACATTTAAAAAAAAAAATGTTTTAATGTAACCTTTATTTAACTAGGCAAGACAGATTAAGAACAAATTCTTATTTACAATGACGGCCAAAACCGTCCGCCCTATGGGACTCCCAATCAAGTCGGGAGGATTCCGAGGACCCTGCAGGGTCCGCTACCTCCTCCTTTCAGCTGCTGCTCAGTGCTCCGCTGCTGCGTAAACACAAAAGACAGTTTGAACACAGTAATCTATTGCAAACATAAGCACCACATAACATGCAGTGTAGCGATTTCATGTTCTTTTTTCAGGTGAGTTAGCCTATATGCAGCTATTTAGGCAAGCTATATGTATGCAGCATATCAAACAAGCAAGACACAGACAGGCAGTCAACATCGATTTAATGTGCAAACATAGGCTATTGGGAGGCAGACAGGCAGTCAATGTCATGGTGTTCTTTATTCAGCAACTCTGGCCATATGGCAGAAAAGCTGATAGATTTTCCCCAATGCAATGTGTAGACTGCGTCTTGCTTGTGCTACAGTAATATCTGTTACAGCAGACAGAAGGTTGTAGCCTTCATAATATATTTTTTTATATTATTTTTGCAGTTTGAGCTTGAGTTTTTAAGTGTTTTCTCTCCAAATCATGCTTTGGCCAGAAATACGAGTATAGGACGAGTCAACAACATTATTTGGGTATGAGTTAACATAATATTTACTTTTCACTGGACTTTTCATTTGTAACTGGACAGTTACTTTAACCAGATGCTATACTTCAACATTGTCTAGTAAGACCCTATGTCAAAAGTCAATGTATGACTGTTCTATGCAATGGGATTGGATTTACAAAATGTATTTTTCTCTATTTTTGATTGAAGGGAGAAGAAGATTGAGGGCCTGACCTTTCTCCGTGGTCTGACGCAGTACCATTCAGACATACTGCTTAACAGGCTGCATGACGTCTGTCTCGCACTCATCCAAGAGGTACGACCACGACTCCTCATTCTTTTAGTCTTCTATAAAGGTTCACGTGAAACGGCAGTCCATTGTCCTGGGGACCTTCATCCAATCCCCTTCTATTCATAATCTCTGCCTCAATCAATTCAATACAGGGTGGGTCTTGTAGACTTTAGCCCTCAATGATTGATTTTCCCATGTCCTGATGAGGGCATTTGACCATCCTTCCTCAGATGTCTGATTATAATTTTTTTTATCTAACTGATTTAATGATATCATCTGAGTGTATTGCTCCTCAGGTGAGGAACCTTCGTTCGGGTGTGTCCCGTGTTGCGGTTGGGGCAATGGGTGAGCTGTACACTGCTCTGCAGAAGGGAATGGACCAGGAGCTGGAGGGCACAGCCAAGGCTCTGCTGCAGAAAGCTGGGGAGTCCAACGCCTTCATCAGACAGGATGTGGATGCAGCGTTGGACAGCATGGTGCAACACTGCACCCCGACACGCAGCCTGAATGCTCTGCTCACCAGCGGCCTCAGGTCAGACACACTCACAAGAGAGCACTTATAGCAGTTATTTACCTGAATTAGGGCTACATGCTTTGCGTATAGACATTACATTTTTATCATGCTTGTATCTTATCATTAAAATAGGTCATTAGGCTTTATTTTCTATGTGGCACTGACCACATCCCTGATATTGTCTCTTGTGAACAGTCACCTGAACTCTGTGGTGAGGAAGTGCGCGGGTCATCACATGGCCAACCTGATGGAGAACATTGGTGCTGCCCGCCTGCTGTCTGGAGTGAAAGACCTCACCGACCGATTACTACCTGCTGTCACCAAGCTGGCACAAGACTCCTCCCAGGAAGCTAGGTAGGGAGGGAATTCTGTTCAATACCAATGAGTGTTTGTTTTAATAGTAGCAGGTGTGTCTGTAATCAATAGAGTGAGTGACATTGTTTGACTCTGAGGCTGTTCTGCTCCTCAGGTACCAGGGACGCCGGATGCTGTTATTTCTGTCACTGCACAGTGATTTCGATAAGATGTTGGAGAAATATATCCCTGCCAAAGACCTGGCTCCCATCAGAGACACTGTCTTCACACTGAAGACTAAGGTACAGAACACTGTCTCCACACTGAACCCTAAGGTACAGAACACTGTCTAACTGAGAAGGTGTGTGGGACTGTTATGAGTCATTCCTGTCTATTTTAGTCTCCCCTTGCTGGGGACTTGCGTTTTGAGACAAGACACTGTTACTGTAAGAAAGCAGCAGTTTAGACAGGAAACGCCACATTCGTTTAAACATTTATTAGAAAAGACGACAATAAATGCAGTACATTAGTCTTTGCGTTAGGCTCTGCTCCTTCATGGTAGCTATACCAATGCCAAGGTATACTATACCAATGCCTCTGACTGTACAAAAGCAGAGCCCAAACAAGTGGAGGCTGGGGAGAGTGGTGGGAAAGCAGAAAACAGAAATGAATGGCGAGTAACATGTTACAGCAATGGCATGTCACCAAGAACACCAGCACATGGCACTGGGCAGCAGCCATCAGAATGTGTGTGCAGAACCAGGTCAACTAAATAAACCGCCATATTAAGGTAGCGTGATGAATCTTAATTGCTGCAATATCAGCTGATGCTATCAGTTGGGGTTCCTGTATGAACCTGCTGCACTTAATTTACAGTACCGGTCAAAAGTTTGGACACACCTACTCATTCCACGATTTTCCTTTATTTGTACTATTTTCTACATTGTAGAATAATAGAGAATACATCAAAACTATGAAATGACACATATGGAATTATGTAGTAACCAAAAAAGTGTTAAACAAATCAAAATATATTTAATATTTGAGATTCTTCAAAGAAGCCACCTTATGCCTTTTTATTTACACTTTATTTAACTTCATATGGATCAACTTCCGGTGAAATTGCAGAGCGCGAAATTCAAATTAAATTACTATAAATATTTAACTTTCATGAAATCACAAGTGCAATACATCAAAAATAAAGCTTAACCTGTTGTTAATCCAGCCGCCGTGTCAGATTTCAAAAAGGCTTTACTGCGAAAGCAAACCATGCGATTATCTGAGGACAATGGCTCAAATGCGGTCACAACTGGCAGACGAAAATTTCAAATAGTATCCGTAAAGTTCGTAGAAACATGTCAAACAATGTTTACAATCAATCCTCGGGTTGTTTTTAGCCTAAATAATCGATAATATTTCAGCCGGACAATAACGTTGTCAATATAAAAGAAAATCAAGAAAAGCGGGCTCTCGGTCGTGCGCAGTAACCAGCTCTGGGGTCACCCCAGGGTCCACTCACTCAATGTGGTCATTCTCCCTCATGTTTCAGAATAAAAGCCTGAAACAATGACTAAAGACTGTTCACAACTAGTGGAAGCCATAGGGAACAGAAACTGGGTCCTATCCCTTTAAATGGTGGATAGGCTTTCATTTGGAAAAACAGCCATTTCAAAATAATGGCACTTCCTGGATGGATTCTCCTCAGGTTTTCACCTGCCATATCAGTTCTGTTATACTCACATACATTATTTTAACAGTTTTGGAAAGTTTAGAGTGTTTTCTATCCAAATCTACCAATTATATGCATATATAGCTTATGGGCCTGAGTAGCAGGCAGTTTACTTTGGGCATGCTTTTCATCCAAAATTCCAATGCTGCCCCCTATCCTAAAAAAAAGTTAACCAGGTAGGCCAGTTGAGAACAAACAACTGCGACCTAGCCAAGATAAAGCAAAGCAGTGCGACAAAAACAACACCACAGAGTTACACATAAACAAACGTACAGTCAATAACACAATCAAAAAATCTATGTACAGTGTGTGCAAATGTAGAAGAGTAAGGCAATAAATTCCATGGTGAAATAATTACAATTTAGCATTAACACTGGAGTGATTGATATGCAAGTCGAGATACTGGGGTGCAAGAGGATAAGTTACAATATGGGGATGAGGGTGTGCTATTTACAGATTGGCTGTGTACATGTATAGTGATCAATAAGCTGCTCTGACAGCTGATGCTTATAGTTAGAGAGGGAAATATAAGTTTCCAGCAGAACTCTGAAGATAGATGGGAGGAAATCAATCCACATAGGGTGTCCAGGACACAGCTGGGAGCTGAAGGGGGTCTATAACAAGCAGCAGCAATGGTGAGAGACTTGTTTCTGGGAAAGGTGGATTTTTTATAAGGTGGATAAGTATAAGCTTGAATTGTTTGGGCACAGACCTGGATAGTATGACAGAACTCTGCAGTAAATTGCAACTCTGCCCCCTTTGGCAACTCTATGTTGTCGGAAAATGTTATAGTTAGGGATGGAAATTTCTGGATATTTGGTGGCCTTCCTAAGCAAGGATTCAGACACCGCTAGGACATCCGGGTTGGTGGAGTGTGCTAAAGCAGTGAATAAAACAAACTTAGGGAGGAGGCTTCTAATGTTAAAGCTGCCTTAAATGACAGCTTTGCACACTCTTAGCATTTTGTCGACCTGCTTCAAGAGCTGGAATGCATTTCAGTTAACAGGTGTGCCTTGTTAAAAGTTCATTTGTGGAATTTCTTCTTAATGCATTTCAGCCAATCATTTGTGTTGTGACAAGGTAGGGGTGGTATACAGAAGATAGCCCTATTTGGTAAAAGACCAAGTCCATATTATGTAGATATTATGAACATTTCAAGTGCAGTCGCAAAAAAACATCAAGCGCTGTAATGAAACTGTCTCTCATGAGGACTGCCACAGGAAAGGAAGACCCAGAGTTACCTCTGTGGCAGGGGATACGTTCATTAGAGTTACCAGCTTCAGATTACAGCCCAAATAAATGCTTTACAGAGTTCAGTAACAGACACATCTCACCATCAACTGTTCAGAGGAGACTGTGTGAAACAGGCCTTCATGGTCAAATTGCTGCATAGAAACCACTACTAAAGGACACCAATAGAAGAAGAGACTTGCTTGGGCAAAGAAACACTAGCAATGGACATTAGACCAGTGGAAATGTGTCTTTGTCTTTGTGAGACGCAGAGTAGGTGAACGGATGATCTCTGCATGTTTGGTTCCCACCGTGAAGCATGGAGGAGGAGGTGTGATGGTGTGGGGGTGCTTTGCTTGTGACACTGTCTGTGATTTATTTCGAATTCAAGCCATCCCATCTGGTTTGCACACATCATTTGTTTTTCAACAGGACAATGACCCAACACACCTCCAGGCTGTGTAAAGGCTATTTGACCAAGAAGAAGAGTGATGGAGTGCTGCATCAAATGACCTGGCCTCCACAATCACCTGACCTCAACCCAATTGAGATGGTTTGGGATGATTTGGACCGCAGAGTGAGGGAAAAGAAGCCAACAAGTTCTCAACATATGTGGGAACTCCTTCAAGACTGTTGGAAAAGCATTCCAGTTGAAGTTGGTTGAGAGAATGCCAAGAGTGTGCAAAGCTGTCATCAAAGCAAAGGGTTGCTACTTTGAAGAATCTAACATCTAAAATATATTTCGATTTGTTTAACACTTTTTGGTTACTACATGATTACATATGTGTTATTTCATAGTTTTGATGTCTTCATTGTTATTCTACAATGTAGAAAATAGTAATAAAAACAATTATAAATTGAATGAGTAGGTGTCCAAACCTTTGACTGGTACTGTACATTTGTGTGATCTAGGAGTTACGTGTGTTAATGTGTTCTGCAGGGCCTGGGAGAGATGCCCCAGGACACCCCGTCAGCCAGGGGCCGGCGTTCCCACCCCGGCAGTGGGACAGTGAGGGCCTCATCTCTCAACAGGGAACCACTCAAAGTGGTCAACAGGTGGGAAAACGCAGCACCAACCGAAACATGTAGCGCTTTCCATACTATCCCTGAATTTAGTCTCTCTTCAAGTCAACATCTCTTATATACTGAACTGTTATGATTGAAGCCATGGCTAGCCTTGCTGTTTGTTTTTGCATTAGCACAGTTTGTGTCAATGAATGTAGAGTTTGTTCATGTGTGTATCCATCAGTATGAACTCCCTCTCCATGTCTTACCTACTGTTTGTGTATCTGCAGGCAGTCTGGGCAGTATAACGGAAGACCTCAAGCTCACAGCATTGCAGACAAGATCGAGTACATCAAGCAGCTCACAGCCCTGCTGGGTTCAAAGGACTTTAGAGAGCGCATCAAGGGCATCGACCAGCTAATGGTGGACTGCGAGCACAACCCCAACATGGTCATCAGCAGTATCTTTCCGGTAACTGATGTCAGCTGAACAAAACTGGATATTCTTTAGCCTCATATACCCTAACATGCTAAAGGCCGAAATCCTCTGACTATCACAAAAAATACTAGCTATACATTTTATTGACGAAATCAACCATGCAAAAAGTACCATAGATAAAATGGCCTGTGTAAGCAGGTCATAGTTGAATCTGTAGTAATGCTTCTCTCATCTCTCTGTCCTTCTCGCAGGTGTTTGATGCCTTTAAGGCCAGACTCCAGGAGTCCAACAGTAAGGTCAACCTGTACGCTCTAGAGTCTCTGCAGAAGATTGTCACTGTGATGAAGGATAACCTTGCCCAGGTAATCTACATCCTGGTCCCAGCCATCGTGGACAATCACCTCAACTCCAAGAACAACGCTATCTACACTGCTGCTATTGGAGCCATCCACACACTCATCCAAAACCTGGGTGGGTGTCTTATGATGTTTCCCATCACATCATCTGGTTTGAGGCTTGAACGTAGCTTGACTTTTTGTGCTTGACTTTGTTCACAGATAACGCTCTCCTCCTCCAGCCCTTCTGCACCAAGGCCCAGTTCCTGAGTGGTAAGGCTAAGGTGGATCTCATAGAGAAGGTTGCAGGTATGTTCACTGAAACAGTTTGAGATATTCCCTTCAGTACCTGAGTTACATAGATGACACTTTGTAAACTTCATTTGGCTTTTAACATTTTGATTTGGATCTGAGTTGACAAAAGCTCTTAAGCAACAGTGCACTGGCAACTGTCTTTATTTCTTGTCACTCAAAGAGTCTTTAGCCTCTTAAAAGGAGGGAGAAACATATGTCAGGCCCATATGCTCTCAGCATTTCGTAAGTTCCTTGTTACAACATGTTTGAACTCTGCCAGCTGACTCCTCATCCTCCAACCTCCCTCCCCTCCTCTCCTCCTCTGGTCTGTCTTTCAGATCTGGTGATAGAATTATATCCCCGTAAGCCCCAGATGGTGGAACAGAAGGCGTTACCCCTGCTGTGGCACCTCCTGGGCACATCCAGCCACAGTGGCACTGTCCACGGCCGGGGTGGCAGCGTGCGGGGAGCCACCTCCAACCTGTGCCAAGCCCTCTACACCCACATGGGGCCTGGGCTGGCAGAGTTCGCCGCTTCCCAGTCTGCCAACGTCCACAAGAGCCTCAACGAGCTCATGAGGACCCTCTCCTACCCCTGAGGGCCCCTCAGAAAACACAACCTTCAAAACACAATCAACCCCCCCCCCCCTCCCCCTAGACAGAAGAACAGAAACACTGACCTTCCTTAAAGACAGAGATGTTCTACATTTCTGATAGTGCCTGCACTTTTTTTACCGTTACAGAGTATAGAAAGTCCTTAAGATGAGAGCCCTTAAATCAACCCTCTTCTCAGCAAGCTATGGTGTCCTTTAATAAAGGAGCACAGGCAGACAGAGACTTCAGCTGTTGGCATCAGGTCTTACACTCTCAACAACCTGCTCTCTTTGCACTTTGAAGATGTCGCTCACTATCATGATAGTTGTCGTCATGAATATGGCTTGGTATGTATCGTCATATGATTGTTGCTGTTGTTGTTTTTTACGAATCTTATTGTACGCATTTCGGAGACAACATTATGAAGAATGTACATTTGAAATGCACAAAAAGGAAACGGGACCTGAAAGATATATATTTTAGCTGTTTCATTTGATGTGAAATTTCTAAGATGTCTTAAATGGTTGTTTAAAAGATTTGTCAGAGTGAAGATTAATGATTTCAAATATTTTGTATAGCTCAAATATGTGATTGCACAGTACTAGCCTAATCTGTATGCTGTACGATGTTGCGGTATATAATGTATCTATTGTATATGGTTTGTAAATCTTATTGTAACAATTTGTTGATGAAGTGGTGTTCTGGCATGTCTTAGCGTTTTACTTTTTGCATGACCAAAATGTACTGACGTGATCAAAAAATATATTTATATTTTTGTTAAAGATATATATATATATGTGTATATATGTATGTGTATATATATGTATATACAGTGGGGCAAAAAAGTATTTAGTCAGCCACAAATTGTGCAAGTTCTCCCACTTAAAAAGATGAGAGAGGTCTGTAATTTTCATCATAGGTACACTTCAACTATGACAGACAAAATGAGGAGGAAAAATCCACAAAATCACATTGTAGGATTTTTAATGAATTTATTTGCAAATGATGGTGGAAAATAAGTATTTGGTCAATAACAAAAGTTTATCTCAATACTTTGTTATATACCCTTTTTTGGCAATGACAGAGGTCAAACGTTTTCTGTAAGTCTTCACAAGGTTTTCACACACTGTTGCTGGTATTTTGGCCATGCAGATCTCCTCTTGAGCAGTGATGTTTTGGGGCTGTTGCTGGGCAACACTGACTTTCAACTCCCTCCAAAGATTTTCTATGGGGTTGAGATCTGGAGACTGGCTAGGCCACTCCAGGACCTTGAAATGCTTCTTACGAAGCCACTCCTTTGTTGCCCGGGCGGTGTGTTTGGGATCATTGTCATGCTGAAAGACCCAGCCACGTTTCATCTTCAATGCCCTTGCTGATGGAAGGAGGTTTTCACTCAAAATCTCACGATACATGGCCCCATTCATTCTTTCCTTTACACGGATCAGTCGTCCTGGTCCCTTTGCAGAAAAACAGCCCCAAATCATGATGTTTCCACCCCCATGCTTCACAGTAGGTATGGTGTTCTTTGGATGCAACTCAGCATTCTTTGTCCTCCAAACACAACGAGTTGAGTTTTTACCAAAAAGTTCTATTTTGGTTTCATCTGACCATATGACATTCTCCCAATCTTCTTCTGGATCATCCAAATGCTCTCTAGCAAACTTCAGACGGGCCTGGACATGTACTGGCTTACGCAGGGGGACACGTCTGGCACTGCAGGATTTGAGTCCCTGGCGGCGTAGTGTGTTACTGATGGTAGGCTTTGTTACTTTGGTCTCAGCTCTCTGCAGGTCATTCACTAGGTCCCCCCGTGTGGTTCTGGGATTTTTGCTCACCGTTCTTGTGATCATTTTGACCCCACGGGGTGAGATCTTGCGTGGAGCCCCAGACCGAGGGAGATTATCAGTGGTCTTGTATGTCTTCCATTTCCTAATAATTGCTCCCACAGTTGATTTCTTCAAACCAAGCTGCTTACCTATTGCAGATTCAGTCTTCCCAGCCTGGTGCAGGTCTACAATTTTGTTTCTGGTGTACTTTGACAGCTCTTTGGTCTTGGCCATAGTGGAGTTTGGAGTGTGACTGTTTGAAGTTGTGGACAGGTGTCTTTTATACTGATAACAAGTTCAAACAGGTGCCATTAATACAGGTAACAAGTTCAAACAGGTGCCATTAATACAGGTAACAAGTGGAGGACAGAGGAGCCTCTTAAAGAAGAAGTTACAGGTCTGTGAGAGCCAGAAATCTAGCTTGTTTGTAGGTGACCAAATACATATTTTCCACCATAATTTGCAAATAAATTCATTAAAAATCCTACAATGTGATTTTCTGGAGATAAAAAATCTCATTTTGTCTGTCATAGTTGAAGTGTACCTATGATGAAAATTACAGGCCTCTCATCTTTTTAAGTGGGAGAACTTGCACAATTGGTGGCTGACTAAATACTTTTTTGCCCCACTGTATACATATGTATGTGTGTATACTGATGCCTAGCTCAACTTTGGGTGTAAACCAATGATACTGGCTGAGTGTAACATTGAAACCATTTATCTTTAAACTAACAACTGATACAGAGACGGTGAAGCCCAGGTCTGTGATTCTGTTTCAGTATAGTGCCAGTCTTAACGTAGCCTTTCACTATTCTATGTTTAAATTATATTGAAATTGTTTGTTAACGAGATGAAAGACCGACTGATATTTAAAGTGTTTATTTCTATAAACTATATGCTTTGTTTTTTTATTTATGTACTTTATTGCTTCACATCTTTGTTGTAAAGAGAACTTTCCTATGCCATCATTGTAATGCCTCAGCTCAGTGTGGTTGGCCTTGTTGCCTTGCGTCGCCTAAAGGGGGAAAGATGTGTGCTCCTGGTCTTTAACTGTCTTGAGGAAGAGGGCGCTGTAAGGTAAGGATCTATTTCCAATTAGTTGGATTAGACATACAAGATTGAGCATCTGAGTCGGTTATTAAAACAAGACAACTGTCACTGATTTACACGATTTGCTTTTATTTACTTGTAAATAAATACAAAAATTAGTTTAGTTACATGACAAATAATAGCAAAGCAAAAGATTGTAGAAAATGTTAAGTTTCTTGAGAAGCTAGTTCTCATTGACATACAGTACCAGTCAAATGTTTGGACACCTACTCATTCCAGGGTTTTTCATAAATGTTTCTATTTTGTGAAGACGTCAAAACTGAAATAACACATGGAATCATTTGGAAACCAAAAAAGTGTTAAACAAATCAAAATAAATGTTATATTTGAGATTCTTCAAAGTAGCCACCCATTGCCTTGATGACAGCGCTGCACACTTGCATTCTCTCAACCAGCTGGTATACAGAAGATAGCCCTATTTAGTAAAAGTCCATATTATGACAAAAACAGCTAAAATAAGCAAAGAGAAACAACAGCCCATCATCATTACTTTAAGACATGAATGTCAGTCAATGAGGAGAATTTCAAGAACTTTGAAAGTTTCTTCAAGTGCAATCGCAAAAACAATCAAGCGCTTTGATGTAACTGGCTCTCATGAGGACCGCCACAAGAAAGGAAGACCCAGAGTTACCTCTGCTGCAGAGGAGAAGTTCATTAGAGTTACCAGCATCAGAAATTGCAGCCCAAATAATTGTTTCACAGAGTTAAAGTAACAGACACATCTCAACATCAACTGTTCAGAGGAGACTGCGTGAATCAGGCCTTCGTGGTTGAATTGCTGCAAAGAAACCAGTACTAAAGTACAACAACAAGAAGATACTTACTTGTGCCAAGAAACTCTAGTAATGGACATTTGACCATGGTCTGATGAGTCCAAATGTAAGATTTTCGGTTCCAACCTCCGTGTCTTTGTGAGACGCAGAGTAGGTGAACAGATGATCTCTGCATGTGTAGTTCCCACCGTGAAGTATGGAGGAGGAGGTGTAAGGGTGCTTTGCTGGTGACACTAATTTATTTTGAATTCAAGGCACACTTAACCAGCATGGCTACCACAGCATTCTGCAGCGATATGCCACCCATCTGGTTTGCGCTTAGTGGGACTATCATTTTTTTTTCAACAGGACAATGACCCAACACACCTCCAGGCTGTGTAAGGGCTATTTGACCAGGAAGGAGAGTGATTGAGTGCTGCATCAGATGACCTGGCCTCCACAATTACCTGACATCAACCCAATTTGTTTAACACTTTTTTGGTTACTATATGGTTCCATATGTGCTTTTTTTTCATAGGTTTGATGTCTTCACTTTTATTCTACAATGTAGAAAATAGTAAAATAAAGAAAAACCCTTGAATGAGGTGTTCTAAAACCTTTGACCGGTAGTGTATTTTGATTTGTTTAACACATTTTTGTTTACTACATGATTTCATATGTGTTATTTTATAGTTTTCATGTCTTCACAAAAGAAAAACCCTTGAATGTGTAGGTGTGTCCAAATTTTTGACTGGTACTACCCAATTCACAAAAATGGTTCGCTCCCACAGATAGTGAGTCAGGTGCGCAGGTTTCATTATGCGCCAGTAATAGCCAGCCTCCTGGGCTTTTCACGCATGACAGTGTCTAGGGAGGTGATCACCAAGGCATTTGTAGATGATCACCAAACATTTCTGTAAAAACTACGATAAAGCCTTGTGTTTTGTGCTGTTGGTGTTAGGTGCACTTGATTCAGCAGCCATAGCAGCGGGAAGGCAAAGTGTCAGCATTTTGAACTATTTAATGTGTCTGCTTATTGCTTAGATCACTGTGTCTGCACAGTTTCCTCGAAAAAGAAGCCTTGAGCGCATAGCAAAGTTGATGACTTGAGACTCAATGAATACAGCAAAGAGCTTCTAAGTACGTTCATGTTAAATTGTTATTCAGCACGGTCAACATTTTGTTCAACACTTTTAGGCCTATAAGCGTGTTTCTGATTTTGTGTCCCAAAGCTAGCGTTCCCACTACTTCAACTCACACTACAACCAGCACTGCAGCTGTAATGAATGAGTACAGCAAAGTGTTTCCAAAGCTTGCGTTGTTATTTACATTTACATTTAAGTCATTTAGCAGACTATTATTAGCGGCTTGTCCTTTTTAATATCAAGGAATATTTCACTGTCTCTGATCGGTCATCGGAGTGATAACATGAATCGCCATCAGCTGGAAGACTGTGTCCTCTTTTCTCAGCGGAGGGAGGGAGAGAGGAGGGAAGGTGAGTCAGGTGAGAGGCAGCCTCACCAGTGCTATCGCCATCCCCTATCTGACATCAGATGCAGGCCATCAGTTCAGTAAAAAAAGAAAAGGTAATGATTATGCTCACTCAGCTGTGCCTCACAAGTAATACAACAACATATATATTACCAGTGTAATGGTCTGAGAAGAACAACATTGTCAGGGCAATTCAGGTGTTGCTGATATGCAATGATAATGTATTGGGCCTATAGCCTACTGCACAAACATTGTTACAGAACTGTTTTTAATAGGTTAATTCTGCATAGGCTTATTTTGCATAGGTTTTTTAAGTCATTTTAAAACAAATCTGTGCGGTAGATCTCGGCTTCCTTTTGGACTCAGAAGGTGATCTTGACTCAGAAAAGGTTGGTAACCACTGGTCTAGGGTTTACCGTCAATGGTGCGACAAACAAAAAACATCCAATCAGCGGCAGTCCTGTGGGTCGAAAACAGCTAGTTGATGAGAGAGGTCAACGGAGAATGGCAAGAATCGTGCAAAATAACAGGCGGACCACAAACAGGCAAATAACGTTGCAGTGCTTTTTAAAAAAACTTTATACAGGTAGGAACTTGTTGCAACATTTTCATTTTTATAGTGCCATGTTGGGGTAATCACAGTAAAACATAATTAGATGGAAGTATAGGCTAACAGAACAATAGCCTACAGAATGCTAGCTCAATACATGACATCTCACAACATCAATCACTGTGTCACTGTTCGTAAACCCTAGATCAGCCCAAATGAGTCAATTCTACTAGCTAACATACACAGTACAAAATTAATTTCACAGCCCATCTGTTTTGCTGCTACATTATTGCTTGCTGCTATGGCTACAGAGTATTCTTGGCACCCATATCTCTAATGAGCTAAAGGGCTTTCGCACCACACTCACACATACTGTACACTCACACATACCAGACCACAGCAGTGGATGCTAGAAATCAAACTAACAATGGACACATTTCGGGCCTGAAGTCAAACTTTCTGGTCTGTCAGTGTATGCTGCCTATCCACAGCCAACTACTGCGTGCCTGGATAGGATGTGAAAAGCATTATCACATTTGTGGACTGGATGTTGTCCAAAAGACGTGAGTGTGATAGATATTTTTTTTATTCAAGAGCATCTGCTAAGGATGTAAACATGAATGTGTAGGAACAACCACACTCTGCTTATTTACAGACAGCATGTAAATAACCATTGCCCTTTTAAAAAAATATATATATATTTAACCTTTATTTAACTAGGCAAGTCAGTTAAGAACAAATTCTTAATTACAATGATGACCTAGCATTGGCAAAAGGCGCGAAGCAGCCACAACTGTCAGTAAGAGTGTCCATGATTAAATCTTTGAATGAAAAGATGTAAATAAAACGGTCTAGTTTGAGTGTTTTTGAAGCTCATTCCAGTCACTAGCTGCAGCGAACTGAAAAGAGGAGCGACACAGGGATGTGTGTTCTTCGGGAACCTTTAACAGAATGTGACTGGTGGAACAGGTGTTGAATGTGGAAGATGAGGGCTGAGTGAGGCCTAAGAGGGTTTTATAAATAAGCATCAACCAGTGGGATTACATGTATACAGAGATGACCAGTTTACAGAGGAGTATAGCGTACAGTGATGTGTCCTATAAGGAGCATTGGTGGCAAATCTGATGGCCGTATGGTAAAGAACATCTGGCCGCTCGAGAGCACCCTTACCTGCCGACAAAAATTACCCTTACCTGCCGATATAAATTACTTTGAAATCTAGCATGGGTAAGATGGTCAACTGAATCAGGGTTCGTTTGGCAGCTGAGGTGAAAGAGGAGCGATTACGATAGAGCAGGTATTTCCAAACTGGGGTACAACAAATAAAAATGTGATTCACATTTCTTTTTTTATATATACAGTGAGGGAAAAAAGTATTTGATCCCCTGCTGATTTTGTGTGTTTGCCATTGCTTGCTGTTTGTGGTTTTAGGCTGGGTTTCTGTACAGCACTTTGAGATATCAGCTGATGTACGAAGGGCTATATAAATACATTTGATATGATTTGATTTGATGTGCTGAAAGAAGGACAGTGTACCATCTAGCCATACTCCCAAGTACTTGTATGAGGTGAATACCTCAATCTCTAAACCCTCAGAGGTAGTAACCACACCGGTGGGGAGAAGGGCATTCTTCTTACCAAACATTTACATTTACATTTAAGTCATTTAGCAGACGCTCTTATCCAGAGCGACTTACAAACCACATGACCTATGTTTTGAAGCTGTACAGAACAAGTTTAAGGGCAGAGAGAGCTTGTTGGACACTAAGAAATCTTTGTTGTAGAGCATTTAGCACAAAATCTGGAGAGGAGCCAGCTGAGTATAAGACTGTATCATCTGCATACAAATGGATGAGAGAGCTTCCTACGGCTTTCAGCTATGATGTTGATGTAAATTGAGAAGGGAGTGGGGCCTAGGATCGAACCGTGGGGTACTCCCTTGATGACAAGCAGTCGCTAAGACAGCAGATGTTCTGACTTTATACACTGAGAGAGGTAGTTAGCAAACCAGGCCAAAGACCCCTCCAAGACACCAATACTCCTTCCATTCCAATACAGGAATGGAATGGTCTACCGTATCAAAAGCTTTGGCCAAGTCAATAAAAATAGCAGCACAATATTGCTTAGAATCAAGGGCAATGGTGACATAATTTAGGACCTTTAAGGTTGCAGTGACACCTTTATATACCTGTATAAAATACAGAACTTCCTATGTAACCATTGCACTATGGTTTAATGTAAAACAAATGGACACATTTCCACTGAATAACTGGGTCTCAGTATTCACAGGGATGTCCATGGTCATCTTACCAAAAGCCTGCAATTTTATGGAGTGGAAGTCATTGAGCAGGTTGAGGAGGCCTCCCTCCATCTCTCTCACATCAGAGATATCCGTAAGGATGGAGTGCTGCGGTGTAGAGTACTGGGCCAACTTACTGGTGGGCCCTGCTCCTTATTGGGCCTGGTGAAAAGAAGCCAGACAACTGGAATCAACAGAAAACAGGAGTATAGCAAACATTAAGCTGGTCAAACCTGTACCCTAATACCATATTTATACAACCTCCATTTGACTGACCTGTAAAATTAGACATTGTGACTGTTCCAAAACTTGTTTGGTGTAGCTGCTATGCAGCTGCTATGACCACATATTTGACAGTCCTGCTATTCCGATGGACCTCTTGAGCTTGCCTCTGTTTTTTGGGGAGAGGGGGTTGGGGGAGGCTAAGGGAAAATGTGGCTGGAGGGGAGGACAGAGCTTGCGGGGGTTTACCGGGGGAGGAGGGGGCTGGAGGAGAAACACTTTGGGGCTCCACTTATTGCGATTGTCCTCCATGGCTTGTCAGTGTGAAGCCCTCTGGGTAAGATGAGTGGCCCCTGCCTAAGCTTCAGGACGTCCTGTAACAACAACAAAGGTAGGAAGTCAGGATCTAGCGCATCCCATCCCTGACAAGACTGGAGAGGGATTGGAGGATGAATATGGTGTGAGCTAAGGAAATGCATGTAAAGTACAATCATAACAGTTTCTCTGTGGATTTTAAGCTAGGAAAACGGAAAATCAGACCTAAGAGGCCAAAAGTAATGAGTGAACCACCAGCCAACAGACATTTGACTTGGTAGACCTGCTGAATGTCAACTCGATGTAATTATCTCATTTTAAAAGGTAATACTTGCTGTATCTTGAATTCTGCCAGTCAATGTAGGCTGCTACATTAAAGTAGCCTCTTGTACCACTGACACACAATCCTCTGGAAAACAACGCAGGGGTTAACTGCAGGAGGTTCATGGCTGGATGGCTGCCAGGGTGAAAGCACATGACCTAATACCCCCACCTGAGCTTTAGCTATATTCTCAAATATTCAGCATTTTGACTAGCTTTGTACATTTTCAAGGTGAACAAGCTCACGCATCCAGGTAATAATATATGCTTGTGTTGAAAACGTCCAATGGGGAGGATTCATTTGAGAATGCCTGTCCCTGTACAACAGGCTTGTGCAAACAGTTCCACTGAGAGGTATTTTTAGAATGCATAATTTCCTTGTAATTGGTCTGACAACACATTGCAAACAAGTCTTTCAACTTCTGTAGGTGAAAACCTGTGGACAATCATGCAGGTGTAATGATTTTACATACAGTGCATTCAGAAAGTATTCAGACCCCTTGACTTTTCCCACATTTTGTTACTTTACAGCCTTATTCTAAATTTGATTAAACCATTTTCCCCCCTCATCAATCTACACACATTATGACAATCTTTACTCAGTATTTATTGAAGCAGTGATTACAATATTCTTGGGTATGACACTACAAGTTTGGCACACCTGTATTTGGGGAGTTTATCCCATTCTTCTTTATAGATCCTCTCAAGCTCTGTCAGGTTGGATGGGGAGCGTCGCTGCACAGCTATTTTCAGGTCTCTCCAGAGATTCTTCTCAAGTCCGGGCTCTGACTGGGCCACTCAAGGACATTTAGAGACTTGACCCGAAGCCACTCCTGTATTAGGAGTTTTTCCTAGCCACCGTGCTTCTACACCTGCATTGCTTGCTGTTTGGGGTTTTAGCCTGGGTTTCTGTACTGCACTTTGAGATATCAGCTGATGTACGAAGGGCTATATAAATACATGTGATTTGATTTGATTATCTTGGCTGTGTGCTTAGGGTCGTTGTCCTGTTGGAAAGTGAACCTTCACCCCAGTCTGAAGTCCTGAGCGCTCTGGAGCAGATTTTCATCAAGGATATCTCTGTACTTTGCTCCGTTCATCTTTCCCTCAATCCTGACTAGTCTCCCAGTCCCTGCCACTGAAAAGTCTCCACAGCATGATGCTGCCATCACCATGCTTCACTGTATGGATGGCGTCAGATTTCAGCCAGACGTGATGCTTGGCATTCAGACCAAAGAGTTCAATCTTGGTTTCATCAGACCAGATAATCTTGTTTATCATGGTCTGAGAGTCCTTTAGGTGCCTTTGGCAAACTCCAAGCGGGCTGTCTTGTGCCTTTCACTGAGAAGTGGCTTCCGTCTGGCCACTCTACCATAGAGACCTGATTGGTGGAGTGCTGGAGAGATCGTCAGAGTGACCATCAGGTTCTTGGTGACCTCCCTGACCAATTCCCTTCTACCCCGATTGCTCAGTTTGGCCGGGCAGCCAACTTTAGGAAGAATCTTGGTGGTTCCAACTTTCTTACATTTTAAAATGAATGAGGCCACTGTGTTCTTGGGGACCTTCAATATTTATGTAAACAAGCTATTTCTGTTTTTTTTATATACATTTGCTAACATTTCTAAAAACCTGTTTTCACTTTGTCATTATGGGGTATTGTGTGTTGATTGAATGTAATACATTTTAGAATATGGCTGTAACAACATAATGTGGGAAAAATCAAGGGGTCTGAATAGTTTATATTACCTGTAAGTGATGTGTGACATCTTGTAGGCCTACATTTCACTGGTACCAAGGTTCTTTATAATTTCAAGAAATCAAATAGATATAGAACGATCCCACGAACACATTGCTTTACATTTATTAAAAGGGCTAACACTTTCTGACAGATGGCTGCGTGGGTAAGCGGAGTCAGAGATAATGACAGTGGATTGGATCAGACACCAATGTGGATGTCCAATTACATGACGTGTTTATTCTAGGACGTTTTATTATAGTCTACTATCTAGCCCAGATACTAGACACTATTATGGTTGTTTTTTTTGTATTACAATGGTTAATTCATTTTATCTTTCATACACTAGTTATTACGGATACAGAATGGGCTATATAGTCATCCTCCAACTTAACTTGAATCAGTGGACTACTATGGTCCACAGATGGCCACTAACCACACTGTCAACTTGTTCACCACCACGCTGTAAAATACATTAACTCACTCGCAATGTTGTAAACTGGGAGTAAGAAAAAGAAGTGCATAATATAAGTAAATATAAATCTCAATGGCGCATTTGCAGTAAACCATGTCAATGACATGAACAAATGTATGCGTCTATCGGAAGACAATGGATCACTTACCGAATGTATAACGCACAAAATAATCTGTTGAATGAACGCCTAGTTAGTTTTCCCAATAAAATGTTTCTCATTGAGGTTGTCTAATTTGGAAAAAACGACAGTAGACTTGTGTACAAGAGCCCCATAGAACACTTTAAATATACTGAACACAAATATAAACGCAACATTCAACAATTTCAATGACTTTACTGACTTACAGTTCATATACATTTCTGCTGTCCGGGTGGTCAGTCACAGAGGTGAAGAAGCCGAATGTGGAGGTCCTGGGCTGGCGTGGTTACACAAGGTTTGCGGTTGTGTGGCTGGTTGGACATACTGTCAAATTCTCTAAAATGACATTGGAGATGGCTTATGGTAGAGAAATTAACATGACATTTTCTGGCAACAACTCTTCAGTCAGCATGCCAATTGCACACTCCCTCAAAACTGAGACAACTGTTGCATTGTGTTGTGACAAAACTGCACATTTCAGAGTTGCTTTTTATTGTCCCCAGCACAAGGTGCACCTGTGTAATGAGCATGCTGTTTAATCAGCTTCTTGATATGCCACACCTGTCAGATGGATGGATTGTCTTGGCCAAGGAGAAAAGCTCACTATAACAGGGATGTAAACCAATTTGAGCACACAATTTGAGAAAAACAAGCAATTGGTGCATATGGAACATTTCTGGGATCTTTTATTTCAGCTCATGAAACATCGGACCAACACGTTACATGTTGCGATTTTATTTTTGTTCAGTATAGAATCCCAAGCAGGGTACATGGAGCGCACTGAGACATCTTTATCTTGCATTTAAAGTTGCAATATCTAACTTTTTGGGCGACCCGACCAATTCACATAGAAAGTTAATTTATAGATCTGCCATTCTCATTGAATGCAAGACTAAGAAGCGGTAGAATTGTTCTATTTGTGCTATTTCTATGCTTCCCGTTCATAAGTTTAGTTTACTTTCAGTTTTGTACACCAGCTTCAAACAGCTGATAATATAATATTTTTGGTTATTAAAAAAAAAATCACAGCTGTCTAGATGGTACCTTTAAAAGGCGAAATATACAGAAATACACTCTACCATTTCATGGTTGCTAAAATTCTAATAGTTCGACTAATATCAGGTTATGTGACAAAACAAGCAACAAGTGTAGAGAATCATTGTACCATTTAAGCCATGGTGAAATATATGTTCAATAACCCAAAATGTTGTATTTTCAGTTGTTTGAAGCTGGCATACAAAACTGAAAGTAACAGACGGGAAGCATAGAAATAGTACACATAGAATAGATCTACCACTTCTTAGACTTGTTTTCAATGATAATATATCTATAATACACATTTTTATGTGAATTTGGTGGGGTCACCCAAAAAGGTACATATTGCAGCTTTTAAAGGGCCAGATACTACATTTTCCCCAATTGGAATGGGATCCAATGAGCGGGAACATACACTATAATTGAGGGGATTCTGATTGTTTTGATCCAGGTGCCCAGGTAGGCGTGTTTTGCAACGGTTGAAAGTTGATTGCATTTGGAACCAGGCCGCCTCCCGGCATGAGTCAGATGCCCCTTTCAAAGCCCATGGTGAAGTTGTCTCAAAACAAAAGTGACGTAATTAAGCACATGGACTAATGAGTAGGATTCTGTGTTTTCACATGCAAAACTGATTGCTTTTGATAAAAACGCTTTATCTGGCTACCTAATTAAATGACTTAAATGTAATGTAATTAAAACTCATTTGAAAATGTAAAAACATTAATTTTATGGAAAAGAGATATTGAATGTTTCTGGACAATGTAACATAATGCCTTGTTGACATGGCCGGCAACGAATATTACTGTTCGGTTTGAGAAGGGTGCTTCTCCCTCACCACTTTTGCCAGTTCATGTCGTGGGTCATAGACTGGTGCCCTGCGGCTCAGCATAATCAAATCCACCCATTGTCATATTATTCTAAGGGTCTCACAAGTCTGATTGGTCAAGCCCTGGATGGAGTGCAAGCCAGGTAATTGAGGTCCCATGGGATGGTTGTTAGAGGATGCTCAAGTGCATTCAATGTGGCTCAGTCAGGTAGACCTGCTTGCCAAGAAAAAGGGGTGAATTGAAGATTATTTTGCAAGATACCCTTGGGAAAATAGCAAAACTCTCTTGAGAAAAATGTCCCCAGCCTGTAGTAGAGTTGAGGCCCCTGAAGAAATTGTAAAATGTTTGAATTGTTCGCTTAAGTTATTAGCAGCTTCAGGGAGCCCTGTCTTCTGCGAATAGGCTTTTTTTTTTTAGAAAAAAAAGAAACACAGCCTAGCTATATATAGGGGCTCTGGGGCCACACTTTCTTTGTCAATTGTTCACTCTTTGATTATATTGAAATGCTGCATATCTAATATCTATATTGACAAAATAATTATATTGACATCTGTTGGTGAAAAGAAGTATAGAGTTGTAGGGAGTGGTACTGTAAAGAGCCCTCTAGTGGAAAACAGATCATGGAGACACCAGAGAGCCCAGTTAACTCAAGAGTTCAACTATAAAATAATCACAGGCACAACCTTGAAAGGAATACAAAAATATGTTTATTTTTATTATGGCAGATCAGAACAAAAACAACAGTGACACAAAATGCAGTTGTAGAAAAAATACAAAGCTTTCATGCGTGTTTTTCTTGTTCCATAATAAATGACCAACAATAGCTTATCTTTAACTTATCTTCTGGTCAGATGAGCTGTTTGAGTATGAGTATGCCTTGCCTAAGACTATTCTGTCTCTGAGAAGCTTGAAGAAGGCGTAGTAGTTGCTGAAGAGAATTAAAGCCAAGGATATCGTCTGATGCCACTTTTCTGAGCATATCAACGAGTAGAGCTGGTAGAATATCATCGCACCTTCCAAGATGATGAGGATGTTCAATATTCGTAAGGGCTTGTTGAAGAAAAACTAAAGGATAAAAATAGAAGAAGAAAAAAAAGGAGGCATGTTGTTATTGAACAAACAATGTCTGGAAGTGCAACCAGTCCTTTAGCTGTGGCTGCCTGAGGCTCAAACAAGAACAGTCTTGCAGTTGGTGTTACTTACATAGAAGCGATAGTGGGAGACGTCTGAGGGGACAGCCACATTGTAGTGCCCCATGGCCTTGTAAACATTCTTATTGTGTTTGACCAGGACACCCTGGGGCCACATGTACTCTTCCGTCCATCTGTAGGAGAGAAAGGGTTCAAATATCAGATTAATGATTTATATTCAGTTGTTATACCGGTGTCATAGCACTGTAATAACTGTAGTAATATACAACAATTACTAACATGTTATTACTAGAGTACTTAGTGTTATAATCCCTCCCAAAACACTGAGGAACACCTATCATTAGTGCTCCTTGGGCCGTGATGCCACCTCACTAGTGGTACTTACATGTGCTGCAGGACGTTGGAGCAGAGAGAAGGGTCCACTTTGTGCCAGCAGCCCAGGTGTGCTGCAGCCTTGTGGAGCAGGTCACAGTAGCGCGGGGGCAGCAGGTGTCTCATGAGGATGACTGAGGTACTGACAGACACCAGGATGAAGAGCTCACAGGACCAGCGCTTGTCCACGTACTGTGTGCTCTTCAGAGGACCAGCACACAACCAGAATCCGAAGACAGAAAAACACAGCACCTCAGACATACATTACATTATTATTTGTTTAACCTTTATTAAAACTAGGAAAGTCAGTTAAGAACAAATTCTTATTTACAATGACGACCCATCCCGGCCAAACCCTCCGCTAACCTGGACGACGCTGAGCCAATTGTGAGCCGCCCATTACAACTGCAGGCATTAAGAAATGCAAGTATTCCATCTAATGATGTTGACATAACTCGTCAATATATAACAACGCTGCCCTATGGTGAAAAACAAACAGCTCTGACGACAGACCATCATTTCTCAAATCTCAGTCAGCGCAGCACACATCTTCATAGGGAATTGGACTAGCGCATCCTGCAACATACATAGCATGAGGCTTCTCAGTTATAACAGTGAAAGTCAGTTATAGGTACTCACCTTAACAAACCATACAGGTACGAAGGCCACGTAGTAGGCACTGAGCATGGAGCTGACCAGCACCTCCTTCATCCTCCAGTTGAAGTCCATCTTCAGGTACTCCACCTCCTTGCGGATGAGGTCTGGGGAGAGGCAGCAGGCGTGTGTGGGCATGGCCTGGACCCCGTACAGCTGGCTGGTGTGCTGCTTCCACGTCTCCTTCAGCACCGTCAGGTAGTCCCGCCCGCGCCCCACGCTGCCCACCTCCTTCGACCCGATGCTGGTGATGGGTGAGAGCGGCCCCACCCGGCGGAAGTCGCAGTTCAACCGGAAAAAGGGAATGTACATACCGAACCTATGGAAACAGGGGATTTCAGAAATTTCAGGTCCCAATCTATTCCAAACTGACAGGGGTATGTAATAGTCTATTCAGATCATAGGAATCTAATCTGGAGTTAGTCGGTACTGTGATGATTAACTTTGAACTGTATAGGGAAAATCACATACTGTGGCTCTGAAACATTGTGGAGCTTGACAAATGCTCTGAGCTCTAGTGAAGGTTGATACTAGTGATGTGGTTGTTTGGCAAGTAGTACGCTATGTATGGGTCTCTCTGTATCATTGTGAAGTCTGGCTTTATTTGTATGTGATACTGAGGTCTGACGGCTGACCATACTCACGGGTAACAGAGGAAAAGCAGGCTGAGGACAGAGTAGGTCCTGAATAGGTATATGAGGGAGCGACACAGACTCCAGCCCGTCAGTGTGAGCACAGCGAACCGTGCCATCACTAGGAAGATGGAGTGAGGGAACGAGAGCTTCCCACTCTGGGATGCCTGGAGAGGCAGAGAGAGAGAGAGGCAGAGTCAGACAGACATGATGTTTGTTATGCCAATAAGGTACTATTCACCTGAGAGACAGAAACAGACCTGAGTGGTTTTAGAAAAACAGAAAGAGATAGAGGTGCCGGAAAAAAATCCTACATTGACAAATATCACACAATAACACTTGCATTATTAAAGAGATGCACATTGGTGGAATTGTTTACAACAAATCTATAATATCAAACTTGCCAAGCAGTGTGAATTCCTACCTCTTTTACAATCGCTGCAATCAGCCTGCGAGCCAGTATGATGACTGTGAACACCAGCATGTTATAGTCGATGAGGTGGAAGTTCTGCATTAGACAAAACAAAATATTTTATAATTATGTTATATTCCTTACTGGAAATGAAGTTAGCATGCCATAAGACGTGAAATCATTTATAACAGTATAGTGACAACATTTGGAAAGGAATCCCTTTTCAGATGTAATTTGTAAGATGTCGAAGTACACAGAATGGAGATGGCAAATATGCACACCTGGACCTTCTCCTAAACGGGACATTTATAAAAATCTGCAGGAACATTATCAAACCTGATACTATCTCCATTATGTTTTTATTTAACTAGGCACGTCAGTTAAGAACAAATTCTTATTTACAATGACTGTCTTACTCGGCCAAACCCTAACCCGGAAGACGCTGGGCCAATTGTGCGCCACCCTATAGGACTCCCAATCACGGCAGGTTGTGATACAGTCTGGAATCGAACCAGGGTCTGTAGTGACACCTCTAGCACTGAGATGTAGTGCCTTAGACCGCTGCGCCACTCGGGAGACCAATGTGGTCAAATACAATCAAACCCTCACACAATGGCAATGAAGTCACCACACAACCAAACAAACAAACTCACACAAAATCAAATCACCTCCCAAAGTGAGCCACAAACAAACCCTAACAGACAGATTACAGACAGACAGCAAATAGTAACACAGTCAGATAACATCATCAGTCAGTGACAGTCTGAGTGGGGGGACTCACCAGCGAGGTGTGTGAGGGGGGGTGTGAGGGGGGGTACCACCAGACAGTCTTGTAGATGTTGACATAGTGGACAAAAAGGGCGATGAGGTGGCAGAAGAACAAGTGCAGCTCAAACAGCACATTCCTGTCCATGGATAACTCTGGGATCTTACAGTGCTTCAGAGGAACCACCGTATGGGCTGCCAAGGGGGGACTAGAGATGCCCGTTCCTGAGCCGTTCCTAGAACACACACATGATCAGGGGCTTACAGAAATACTTTGTGTTACTACATGTTCATATCTAAAGACTTAATAGCCTTTAGCTATTATCACCCTCCATAATGACATGACTGTGGTATAGGCCTACACACTGGGGCAGTAGGTAGCCTGACAGGTAGGAGCATTGGGCCAGTAACCGAAAGGTTGTTGGATCGAATTCCTGAGCTGACAAGGTAAAAATCTGTCGTTCTGCCCCAGAGCAAGGCAGTTAACCCACAGTTCCCCGGGTGCCGAAGACGTGGATGCCGATTAAGGCAGCCCTCCGCATCAATCTGATTCAGTGGGGTTGGGTAAAACGCAGAAAACACATTTTAGTTAAATGCAATCAGTTGTACAACTAGGTATCCCCCTTATCCTTTCCCTATGCAACATAAACAAATCACTCTCACAACAACATATCATTACAACCACATATCACAGTGCTCTACACAGAACCCAGACACCCCATACTATGCCCTTGTCCTCTCACCTTGTCCGAGACCGCACCCCTGTGACTGGGGAGCTGGTAGAGTGGTTGCCATTGCCGACCGAGCCTGGCTCACTGCTCAGCGGAGACCTGCAGTAAGCAGTGCGGTTCGCCCCTCTTCGTCCGCCTGCCATCGCAGACTCCCAACGTTTCTTTGTCTTGTGAGTTTAAGTTTGTCTGAGCGCTCCTCTTTCTCTGATCACCGTGAAGGAAACCACCCTGATGATTTGAAAAGTTGGTTAATTTTCTTAGTTCTATAGGCACCACTGCTCAAAAGTTATGCTAAGTCAGCTAAATGTATGATATACTGCAAACTGGTGATGACATGAACAGTAGTCAATCCAGATTGGGGCTTTACATTTCAATCATAAAAGGTTACTATGCATTTATAATGCTCAAATAACAGATCATGTTTATATATGACACTATTAAGCAAAACATGTACAGTGACAGACCATGTTTATATATGACACTATTAAGCAAAACATGTACAGTGACAGATCATGTTTATATATGACACTATTAAGCAAAACATGTACAGTGACAGATCATGAATGAATGTCAGTGACAGAAACAATATCTCCATTTGAAATGTAGATGAGAAATGTATTCATTCCAACCTGACCTGATAATAACGTGGCCTGAGTACAATGTGACCAAAATACTACACTAATCTTGAAATATCTGCTAACCCATGCATCTCCTATAAGACAAGCTAAACTACAGCTAGTTAAACAAATATTTTTGTAGTTGGTAGCTATTGCGATGCATGTTTTGGGTTTTGTATGTAAACAGCTAGTTGATTCCATGTGCTCCTTCCCAATGCAGCTAACTAACTAGTTAAACAAGTTTGCTGAATTGTATTGGCATCAACTAACTAAACACATTTACTGAGGAAAGACCAACACCTTTTGCGGAAGCTGACATACAAAACAGATAGTTGCATCATTATGAAGTGACAGGTCATAAATATATTTAAAAATGTAATGCATCTTATCGTTGCGTGTACCCGATAAAACGTGTATTTTCCGCCAAGACGGCAAATGCATGCTCGACGAAATACAAAAGACTGCGGCCTAACGTAACCACATAAACAGGCTAGCTAGTAGCTAGCTAGCAACCCAAATCATACAACATTTAAGCTTACCGGAGTTTGGACAGCGATTTTATCTTAGATGCGGTTGCAGTATATGAAGTAGCAAGTTACACAACACAGATTTTCTGAGCCTTTGTTGAAAAAAATGCGCGTTTTCCATTATAATAAACGAGGTTGATCATTGTGTTGACGTGATACTACCGCTGTGTGATAGGGATGGGACGCGGACGTGATTGAGGACATCACGAGGGAGGGGAGTGTTTCTTTACTTTAAAGAGATCATGTAATACCAAAGATTTGTATAGCTCATTGTTCTATCGGTGATAATACTGCATTTACGTAATACATCCTGATAATTTACATCTGGAGATGCAGGAGTTAACTATTTTACCACAATGCTATGATATAAAAGCTTTTATATTTTAATCAAAATATGTTTTACATAACTATAGAACTTATTGTGTTTTTGCAAGTGGTACCAGAGTAAATTAATTTAATCCATACATTTTACAGTGCAGTATGAACACTGCTTTGCTTTCATGATTAGATCAACATAATATGTAGTCTATATTGTTCAATGCATGAATTGGCAAAGACCTTACTGTAAATCCCATTCTCATCAACCTAAAGATTCTTCATTGCGTTTCTGCATCCCCTTTCCTTTATTTCTGGTAGGACAGGACAGGTGAATGCAATAGGGTGGATGGCTCCTGGAAATTTGTTTTCGCCTGTCAAACTCTTTGACATCTATCAATATGATTTGGACAAGAATCCACTATGTGAAAAGCTATGTTATTGTAATTATTTTCTTACCACTAGGTGTCAGCATTTAGTTAGCTGTGTTCTAGGAAAACGTTATACTGTATATAGGAACATGTCTGAAAAACGGGAATTTCTTTGGTAATGGGAAAGGCATCATTTTTTAAATTTGAATTATGTATTTTATGAATCTCCATATACATATGCTTTTGATCCGAAGCATAATAAACTAATCCTCAAATGTAATCTTGAAAGATCTAACCTAATCAGCAGCATGTCCCTAGAGCCATTTGTACTTTCACTGAACCCTTCCACTTCTACCTCACATTTTAGGTTGTCAAATTGATGAACTTAAATAATCAGCATTTCACCATGCATGTGCAATTCTTTGCAGGTAATAAGTATGGTAATGAGTTAACTGCCTGCAGTTTTCTAAAAGGGCACCTATTGGTGAGAAAAAAAAGGTGTGTCATCACTGTGGAAAAAGCAGCATATTGTTTCTGACAACGAGCCTCAGAAGATCAAATGGCTGATAATGCCTTCATCCATTCTGAGACAGATATCGTGCATGCTTGCAGTTTTTTGATGGCTGATTATGTCACAGGGGGAAAGGGTACGAGGTGTGAGAAATGATAAGAACCTTTGAGAGATATAGCATTATTGTTGATATGCATTTGGAGTCAGGTTGGGCTCAGAGGAAAATATATGTACATGTTTTCATTCCTTTCAAAGGTCACAGATGATTCCCCACTATATGTATTCAAAAATGATCTATTATATTTACAAGATAGTCGCGTGAGTCGTTTTTCTGAAAGTTTCCAGAATACCACATGCATCCACTTATGTCAGTACATTTGTAACAGACTACACATTACGAAACTTGTATTAGATAAAATAAACATCACGTAATTCGGGACTCTCACAAACCATACAAAAAAAGCCTTATCTCACGGGGATAGAATTTGGGCAGAGTAAATCCTTTCACTTCCTCTCTGATTTATTTCCATCCAGCTGAAGTGCCCTCCAGTTGAGGAAGGTTTCCATTAGTTACCACATCCACAAAGTCAGAATGGCGATTCAAAAACATTGATGAAAGTAAAAAATGTGCTTTTTGGACTCAATTTAAGGTGAGGGTTAGCAGTGTGGTTAAGGTTAGGTTCAAAATCACATTTTAAGAAGATGCATTGTAGAAATAGACGGGGTTTATGACTTCGTGGCTGTGGTAACTAGTGACGACTGGTTCAGGCATCTGAGGAACTGCTTAGCCCCAGACAACAGGAGCTTCATAAAACGTTTTTTATTAAACCTTTATTTAACAAGGAAAGTCAGTTAAAAAAAAGTCTTATTTACAATGACGGCCTACCGAAAGGCAAAAGGCCTCCTGCGGGACGGGGGCTGGGATTAAAAATACACATCATGACAAGAGAGACACCACAACACTACATAAAGAGAGACCTAAGACAACAATATAACATGGCAGCAACACTTGACGACACAGCATGGAAGCAACACAACATGACAACAACATGGTAACAACACAACATAGCAGCAGCAAAACATGGTAGAAACACAAAACATGGTACAAACATTATTGGGCACAGACAACAGCACAAAAGGTAGAGAGAACAATACATCACGTGAAGCAGCCACAACTGTCAGTAAGAGTGTCCGTGATTGAATATTTGAATGAAAAGATGGAGATAAAACTGTCTAGTTTGAGTGTTTTTTGCAGCTCGTTCCGGTCTGCTGCAGCAAACTGAAAAGAGGAGCGACCCAGGGATGTGTGTGCTTTGGGGACCTATGTGACTGGCAGAACGGGTGTTGTATGTGGAGGATGAGGGCTGCAATAGGTATCTCAGATAAGGTGGAGTGAGGCCTAAGATGGTTTTATAAATAAGCATCAACAAGTGGTTCTTGCGACGAGTATATAGAGATGACCAGTTTACAGAGGAGTATAGAGTGCAGTGATATGTCCTATATGAAGTATTGGTGACAAATCTGATGGCTGAATGGTAATGAACATTTAGCCGCTCAAAAGCACTGTTACTTGCCGATCTATAAATTACGTCTCCGTAATCTAGCATGGCTAGGGTGGTGATCTGAATCAGGGTTAGTTTGGCAGCTGGGGGGAAAGAGGAGCGATTACTATAGAGGAAACCAAGCCTAGATTTAACCTTAGGCTGCAGCTTTGATACGTGCTGAGAGAAGGACAGTGTACCATCTAGCCATACTCCCAAGTACTTGTATGAAGTAACTAACATATTTCCTCCAACATTATAATGAAAAGGTGCCTCTCGGTTCCAAAACACATGTTTTCTGGAGACTTGTGGGAGGAGTACTGATGAGGTCGCTCACTGTATGCGCTTTCGGTAGAGTGACTCTGTTCAGACTGAGGAGAAATCTGCACACAAATTATACATCCCAGACCACCTCCTGAAGTGGTCAGCCAAATCTGAACACAATCAGACCACAAAGTGATCTTTGTATTCTGATAGGGAGTCTCACTTACATGCGACTTCTACTATGTACAAAAGGCTGTGAAGTATTTGTAGTTAATCATATCAGTAATGTTAGCTTATCATATCAAAGCTGTCGCTCCACCCACCGGTCAAGTGGAGCAGAACATGCTGGGCGATCTCAAACTCAAGAGAAGAAGATCAAGAGGAGTCAAGTGAGAGAAAGTTCCAGCCATCCTTGTTTTTATATCAGTTAGCGTTAATTGTGTTAGCCAAGGCCAGTGTGCGTCCTTGTTGATATGTAAATACATATTTCATATCTTTCAGGTGTTTATGTCTGAAGATGCACTCTGCGACAAGAATGACATATTTATGATAATACTACTTAGTAGTTTCTACTGCGAGCTAGCTATTGTAACTTGGCCAGCTCTGTTTTGGTTGTCATATAATTTTGTACATTTAACCCTGTATTTGTATAGGATAATGTCCCCCAGTGCTTTGTTTATATGCCCTGTAATTGTATAAGTAAAGTGGGGCAAAAAAGTATTTAGTCAGCCACCAATTGTGCAAGTTCTCAGACAAATTGAGAAAAAGAAATCCAGAAAATCACATTGTAGGATTTTTTATGCATTTATTTGCCAATTATGGTGGAAAATAAGTATTTGGTCAATAACAAAAGTTTATCTCAATACTTTGTTATATACCCTTTGTTGGCAATGACAGAGGTCAAACGTTTTCTGTAAGTCTTCACAAGGTTTTCACACACTGTTGCTGGTATTTTGGCCCATTCCTCCATGCAGATCTCCTCTTGAGCAGTGATGTTTTGGGGCTGTTGCTGGGTAACCCAGACTTTCAACTCCCTCCAAAGATTTTCTATAGGGTTGAGATCTGGAGACTGGCTAGGCCACTCCAGGACCTTGAAATGCTTCTTACGTAGCCACTCCTTCATTGCCCGGGCGTTGTGTTTGGGATCATTGTCATGCTGAAAGACCCAGCCATGTTTCATCTTCAATGCCCTTGCTGATGGAAGGAGGTTTTCACGCAAAATCTCACGATACATGGCCCAATTCATTCTTTCCTTTACACAGATCAGTCGTCCTGGTCCCTTTGCAGAAAAACATCCCCAAAGCATGATGTTTCCACCCCCATGCTTCACAGTAGGTATGGTGTTCTTTGGATGCAACTCAGCATTCTTTGTCCTCCAAACACGACAAGTTGAGTTTTTACCAAAAAGTTATATTTTGGTTTCATCTGAACATATCACATTCTCCCAATCTTCTTCTGGATCATCCAAATGCTCTCTAGCAAACTTCAGACGGGCCTGGACATGTACTGACTTAAGCAGGGGGACACGTCTGGCACTGCAGGATTTGAATCCCTGCTGGCGTAGTGTGTTACTGATGGTAGGCTTTGTTACTTTGATCCCAGCTCTCTGCAGGTCATTCACTAGGTCCCCCCGTGTGGTTCTGGGATTTTTGTGATCATTTTGACCCCACGGGGTGAGATCTTGGGTGGAGCCCCAGATCGAGGGAGATTATCAGTGGTCTTGTATGTCTTCCATTTCCTAATAATTGCTCCCACAGTTGATTTCTTCAAACCAAGCTGCTTACCTATTGCAGATTCAATCTTCCCAACCTGGTGCAGGTCTACAATTTTGTTTCTGGTGTCTTTTGACAGCTCTTTGGTCTTGGCTATAGTGGAGTTTGGAGTGTGACTGTTTGAGGTTGTGGACAGGTGTCTTTTATACTGATAAAAAGTTCAAACAGGTGCCATTAATACAGGTAACGAGTGGAGGACAGAGGAGCCTCTTAAAGAAGAAGTTACAGGTCTGTGAGAGCCAGAAATCTTGCTTGTTTGTAGGTGACCAAATACTTATTTTCCACCATAATTAGCAAATAAATTCATTAAAAATCCTACAATGTGATTTTCTGGATTTCTTTTTCTAATTTTGTCTGTCATAGTTGAAGTGTACCTATGATGAAAATTACAGGCCTCTCTCATCTTTTTAAGTGGAAGAACTTGCACAATTGGTGGCTGACTAAATACTTTTTTGCCCCACTGTATATGGTACATCATTATATGAGTATTACATCAGTGGCAACCTGTCCTTCAGGGCAGGTGGGACCGAGCGACACCTGTTTTGAGACCCACATTTTTAGGTAAAAAACAACAACAGGGTTTACCTGTTTCACATGTTATTTTGGCATTAATACGTTGGCATTTATCATTGGAACGATCTGCAAAAATCACTGAAGCTGGAGACTCATATCTCCCTCACTAACTTTAAGCACCAGTTGTCAGAACAGCTCACAGATCACTGCTCCTGTACATAGCCCATCTGTAAATAGCCCATCCAACTACCTCATCCCACATACTGTTATTTATTGTGCTCCTTTGCACCCCAGTATCTCTACTTGCACACTCATCTTCTGCACATCTATCACTCCAGTGTTGAATTGCTATATTGTAATTATTTCGCCACTAATGGCCTATTTATTTCCTTACCTCCCTCATCCTACCTCATTTGCATACACTGTATAAATACTTTTTCTATTGTATTATTGACTGTATGTTTGTTTATTCCATGTGTAACTGTGTTGTTGTTTGTGTCGCACTGCTTTGTGTTATTGTGGCCAGGTCGCAGTTGTAAATGAGAACTTGTTCTCCACTAGCTTACCTGGTTAAATGAAGGTGAAATAAAAAATAAAATAAATAAATTAACTGTAGGTAATAAAGCCACATACAAACATGGTCTATTTTTGGATTTCTTGTGAGTAAGGCACATCCAAAAGGCAGGTGTTTCAGCCTAGCTCAGTGCTTTCTGTGGCGGTGGGACAGCCAGTGGAAAATACAGAGCGTAGGTGTTGGTAATGTTCTCTAGTTGCGCCATGATTAGCTCAGTGTTCTGTCACTCCTGGCGACAGTAAGTCACTGCCAAGTCTAAGGGTAGACCTCAAAAATTCAAGCCCCTTGGGTGCTGCCATAGAGTTACATTAGAAGTGCCTATCCAATCAAGGTCATTGGCCACAGATAAAATGATGTCATATCACGTTATATCTACAGTAGCTTTGATTGGACTGATCATGTCAAGATCATACTTTCAAAATTCAAAAGCCACAAACACATCTGAGCTATCTTTTTTTGCAGGTGCATGGTAACAGTTGAATAACATGAGAAAAAAGAAAACCGCACACAGCTCTTAATAGTAAAGATCATTCAAGAACAATGATACTATCGGCCACAGGCCTTCGTCAGAGCTTTGTGAGTAAAAAAAAAAAATGAGAACCCTTATGTAGACATAACCCCACCCACATCCGTTCCACCCATCGAATGGGGTTGGAGTCGAGGGAAAACAAGTGCGACCAAATATAACAATGTGCATTTCATAAATATTCGAAAAAAGTGTATACATAAAACGCATGTAAAACCCCAATGAGTACATCGACCTACCAAATAGGATTTCATAAAACATTGGTTACAGCGCAAGAAAAACGTGAAATGGGGGCATAATTCATGTTCACATTTACAACATAACATACATAGGCATTTCATCATTAAGACCTCTAGGAAATCATGTCTGGAGTGTGAAAATCCCAAAACATTATTTTTTTTCTCCGAGTATTTTTATATCACTTCTCCTGTCTGATATCTTAACTTTCGCTATGCCACAAAATCTGAAGGTAAAAATGTAATGTTTTAACTCATTAAAATGTACTGCGACGATAATCCCTGTTTCTCCTGATTGAACTTTTATGTTAACACATTCTCTGCTTGAGAGAACGAGATGTTTTATCTACATAACACAGCCCACGTGGACATTTAATCATGTAGATAACATGGGCGGTGGAGCACGTAATAATGCAATTTATTTGGAACCGTTTTTCTGTATGTGGGTGGCAGAAATATTCACACTTCATCACATTGCACTGTGCGCAACCTCTGCATTTATATCTACCATTCGGAAGAGGGCGTAAAAGAGCCTGGCCGATTTTCTTTTGTGCCTGGCAGTTCGCTTCGACCAATTTATCGCCGTAAATTGCGACCTCTCCTATATACACGTGGTGGATTCTTAAATTCTGCTGGCAAAGCTGGGTCCGATGTTAAGACATGCCAGTGTTTCTTGACAGCATCTCCCACTTTTCGCGAGTTCGAAGAATATGTGGTGGCGAACATTTACAGTGTTCATTAGCTCTAATGGGTCTTTTTGTAGCAGTTCATCTCGTGTTTTCCCCAATGCCAAATTAAGAGCTTCATCCACACATTGTGGAGAATAGTCTCTATTGCGTATCTCCGCTGCTTTTCTAGATAGTCCCCTGTGGAGTGGCATATACGACTCACTAAAAAACTGGCTCCTTCAAAGTCCTCAATGTATCGATACCACTTCAGGATTTTATTCAAAAATATATTTTCGTTTTCATTGTTAACAAAACGTTATTAAAAAAGACCCACATAAAGGTCAGCATAGGAGCAAATCATCATCACACCTGAAATAGTTATACGTCAAATCATATTCAGCCAGCTCTAGTATAACATTTGTTGGTGGGTATTCGTTAGTATCTTTGTCTCTCAAATAGCGAGCTAGGGCTGCCAACCCCCGTATGGGGAATGCTGGTATATATAGACTCTCGACATCTAATGTCTCCTGTTAATCCCGTCATATTTAAGATCTTGTTTATGAAGTTTATAGAATCTTTCACATATGATGGTAATTCTTGCCCATGAGATTTAATAAAGGAGTCTACGAAGGTCGACAATGGCTCTAGCACTGGGCCTATTCCTGCAACCACTGGCCTGTCTGAATAATTTCCTTGTGTTTTAGGTTTGTGTAATTTCGGCAGAATGTACAGGCATGGATTTATGGGACATTTGCAGCAAATGTATTCATATTCAGGTTTTGAGATAAGGTTATTTAATAGGGTTTGCTCCAGATTAGAGCATATATCCCTTTGGAACACCTGTGTGGGATCAACACTCAATTTTCTATAGAAACGTTCATTACTGAGTTGTCTCAATCTCTTCTTTGTATTTTTCATAGTCTAAAACGACCACAGCACCCCCCTTATCTGCAGGTTTGATAACCAACGCTGACTCTTTCATTAGTTCATTAAGTGGCTGTTCTTCTGTCCTAGTGAGGTTCTTCTGAATGTAGTTTGTTTTTCTGCTACATGGCTTCTTGTTCGACTAACCTAATCGAAGAGGTTTTAACTAAAGGGCAGAATTTGCTTTTGGGCTTAAAATGGGTACCAGTTCTTTGTTGATTTTCTAGGCCTGAAACAGTGTTTTCAGAAAACATGCGCTTTAGTTTAATCCTGTGAAAGAATTTAAACAGATCTACTTTCATATCAAATGGTCTGGGCGTCAGTGATCTCTTTAAAAAAAAGTTTCATTACCGCGTCCTGCTGTAGCTTTCAAAGTCTTACGCTTCGAACACACCGATTGTGCCTTTGCGTTTTGTTACACCAGGAGTACATTCATTTCCAATGGAACGCTGCGTTTGCCTCTCAGTATTGGGTTGCAGAGGCAGTTGCTGGACGTTCTGAATTGATCGAATGTGGTGAATTTATCGAATGTATGTATCAAAATGTATGGTAGACTTGACAGAAAGTAGCAAAATGTGAATGTTGAATTTGTGTTGCACACATATCCAGTCAAAAAATGTGGGATAACATAATAAAAAAGTTTGACTGTAGAATTTCTTTACATGTTTTATTCATTTATTTGCCAATTATATTATTTATTCGATGACATCCACATATTCATTGTGAGAGCCTATAATATAATTTCCCTCCAAAAGGCAGTTTTGGTGCGAAATGCAATAAATAGTCAAGATAGCAGAGTAGGCACTTTCAACAATGAGACCAACGTTGAGGAAGGGGGTCTTGATCGCGCTGTTGGGCCGGGACCAGCCTCGCGGAAAGCGCAGGTCTGTGTGGTTCCAGAGATGGTTAAAGTCCCGAAAGCAGACAGGGGAGTTCCACCGTCTCATTCAAGAGCTTCGAATGTTTGGAGAGGAATTCCGAAGTTACTTTCGTCTGGACCGAAGCCAGTTCGATCACCTGCTCCAGATGGTTGGAGCCAGGATCGCCCGGATGGATACAAACTACCGGGAGTCCATCAGCCCAGTTGAACGCCTGGCGACGTTCGGTAAGCTACGTTCTAGTACATTTTTAAAGCTTTTGATACCATAATTGATTGATATTGATATTTAATATTTGAAATTGTTTTTATGTGCAACCTAGCTAGCTAAAGGGCTCTCTAGTTAATTGTCTCTATTTGATCAGATTAACTTTTACAGAATGTTCATTAGGCCTATAACTTTCCCCACTGTTGGTTTATAATCATTTTTTTTATTATGCAATGTTACCAAATGAAAAGAAAGGTGCCTTCTGCCCTGATGAAGGTAGGATAGTCTTCTCCAGGACCCATTGTCGTTCAAGACAGTTACAGTCATTCATTACATTCTTATTGGACTCACATACACTCTTAGAGAAAAAAGGTTCCAAAAGTGTCCTTCTGCTTTCCCCATAGGATAACCCTTTCTGGTTCCAGGTATAACCCTTTGGGGAAAAGGTTATACATGGAACCCAATAGGGTTCTACTTGGAACCAAAAGGGTTCTACCTGAAACCAAAAAGGGTACTACCTGGGACAGCCGGATAACCTTTTTAAGTAGATAGTACCATTCTTTCTAAGAGTAGAGTTGACCTGTGCTACAGTTTAATGATATAGTCATAGACTGAATTGGACTGTTTCAAGGTATTGTTAATGATGGTTACAATAGAAATAGTAGAGCATAATAAACAGTAATGAGGTAGCTATATGAGTAGATTATAATATGTGGGTGGAATTCAAATTACACACAATATTGATAATTATATTTCAGATTCTTGGCGACAGGGGACTCCTACAGGACCATCAGATTCAGCTTCCGAGTTGGTCGGTCCACGGTGGCAGGCATAGTGTCAAGGTGTGGGTGTAGCTGGTCCATTGGAAGTCAGGCGCAGAAGAGCTCTTTTAAGAACCATCCACCATTGTCCATAAAATTGCATTTTTCCCCCAGATTACTTTATGTATCACTGTCTCTCTTCATTTGGAAGTTATATTTAAGTGACATTTGGGAGTAAAGACCACATCTTAACCCCTTCCCTCTCCCATTAATGTCAGTGTTATACACACCTGGCATGGTACATCAGATGAGCGGGAGCACTAATTAAGGTTATACGACATAGATAGTATGATAAAAGGGAAAGGCTAACCTAGGGTCCATACAAATAGTACAGTTTACCACCATGTTCACTGGCCTGACAAAATACAGGTGGAAAAAAAATAAAAAGAGAATGTGTTTTTACTTTCATCTTGTCTTAGATCTGCAAAGGTGTAGGGAAGAAATAAGCAGATTAAGTCTAAATGAGATATTAGGTACAGGAAAGAACATGACAGGAATGTGTGTTGTGAAAACGTCTTAAAAATTAATTAAACTATTGAAGGTGGTGTGTGTGTCTCTGAAAAAAAAGAAAATAGCCATAACACAGCTAAACAAACAAATGGCCCCTGGACGTCATGGATGCACCGGTGGTGACAACACTTGTGGATGACGTAGTAGAGGGTCTGGCTGTAAAATTGCCACTCGTTGCCCTAGGCACAATAAATGGATCCAGAAAAGAAAGAATGTGGCAGAAGCGCCAAGGCTGCTGACCTGAAGCTGCTTGACCCAGACCTCTTCTCTTTCTCTGCCCTTCTCTTGCTCTGATACCATTCCCTGAGTCTTCTCCACTTCCTCCTACAGTCTTCTTCTACATAGACATGAACATGATAAGCCAAACCATTACCTAGCATAACTATAGTTACTAGATAGCAATCATGGACATGTCACCTACTGTACACACACGGTTATCTGACCAAATTATCAGGGATACAATGAAGCTCAAAACAACTTTTAACCCAGAACTGCAGTCTTGAACTCACTGAAGTCAAGTTAACTTTGTAAATGAGAACTTGTTCTCAACTTGCCTACCTGGTTAAATAAAGGTGAAATAAAAAAAACTGCCAATTCTGGAGAAAAAAAACAAGCTCCAACTGAGAAATACATTATGAATGGTCATCCAACTCGAAATTGTAAAAATAAATATTTAAAAAATAATAATAATCGGGAACTCGGGCTTCTTTCTGGAGCTACGACCTGAAGATCAATGACGTAATTGTTATTCAACCTTGTTTTTTCCGAGTTACCAGTTGTCTTGAAAGCACCATAAATCCAGAGAATGCCAGACTTTGATGATAAAATTTGACCACGAAGGACTGCCGTGCCACCTTCCTGTTCAAGTGAGCACAGCACAAGGTGAGTGCAAAAATGTATTATATGCTGCTGCATAAATTATGTAATATGCCAGGGAGATATGTATACTGTAGCTAAGAAAGTATTACTAAGTGTATGTTGTGTAGTAAGCCGTTAGTATCCCATGTGCCTCACCCTAACAATTTGGTCTATTTACCCTCTTAATTTCATCTACTGTTCTGATTTAGTGGTGCACATGTAGCCTATAACCTGCTTTAGAGAAATGTAATCATTGAATATTTTAAGAGCTTTCATTGTCTGCTTATATGCCCCCTTTATTTAACATATGGTTATGACTTGGTGTACAGGGAGAGCACTTTAAGAACAGCCCAAGTTCTGAATTCTGTTGATGTACATTTCAAAAGTGCTAAACAAATAATTATATTGACTATGTCCGTCCTAGCTCACTCATTAGTCTTAATCAAAATTACAGATGGCCTCTTATTCGCTTGTTGTCCCCTCATGCTATAGTTTGTACATCTCAATTGTAATTAGAAACCACATTTGTTTAAGCAAGTCAGCCATATCAGCTATGTTTTTTTAAAGGCAGTAAATGAGGCTGAATGAACTGTTCCGCTGCCAGACAAGACTCCGCTGTTAACGAGGTGCAACAGTGGTAAGATGTTGGGACAGCTTTATGTAGGCCCTAACAGTTTGTGGGCACTGTTTGTAGTGCAATTCATGTATTGTTTAGTGTTGTGTAGTGGCTCTGCTGACATGCATCCCACTTAAAGTTTTTTTTTTTTTTGCCCCTCCACAATTTGCATGCTAAAATCACCACTGTTTTACATCGTATTTCACTGTTTAGAGGTTTTCAAGTTAATTGTGCAATTGTAGCCCTTTACTGAAGATGGTACTATTCTTTGTAGTACACGTGCTGATCTCAAATTAGTACAGTCACATTTCATTGCGCTGTATGGCCCAGTATAGCATTGTCATCATATTCATGTTAAAGCCATGCACATTGTTTATAAGAGATGTGAATTGGAGATTGTATTCTGTCATTCACTATTGTATCTTTATCTCTCTTTACTTGCAGACCACACACACTTACTTTGGTTGAAGGAAGATGCCAGACCACTAAGTGCCTTAGCCCATCCAGACTACATACACAGTGCCTGTGCATTTTCAATGTTATCAAACCACGTCAACTGGAATCTTACCTGTCTGTCATCTGTGCCCTTACCAATACACTGGAGTGAACATAAAAACCTAATTTAAAGAATATACAGTCCAAGTCAACACTTAATCCCTATGTGATTACTGACTGTATTAAATAAAACGTCAATGCCAAACAAAAATTCTGGATTCTGTCATTTATAGACAACGGTAGTTCCCAGTCAGACAATTACTATTAAAAATCTGTTCCTCACTCAGTACAATGTTTGGTGAATGTACGTTGTTTTGTCCTCAGCCCTCTTGAATGCGGTGGACTGATTCAGTTCTAAATTACCATCAAGTCCATCCTTATCTCTTCCATCACTGCAACGGATTGTCCAGTCTGCTGAGGGTCATTGCCTGCCATCTGCCCTCCATCAAGGTTCTGCACGACTGCAGGGCAAGGAAGCATGCAGGAAAGATCACCGCCGACCCCATTCACCTCCCCTTCCTTGGCAAACGGTTCAGGTCAATCACGACCAAAACCTACCGTCACCTAAACAGTTTCTTGTGCTGTGGCCCTCACCAACCATCCTCTCCTCCATGGACTTTGCATTCTGCACTATTCATCCACAGACTCTGCAAACTAACAGTGTGGAAAGGGAATAGGGACACACTGAACATTTTAAATGAAATAAATACAATATTTGCAGAGAGAATTTAACTAGGACTATAAAAGAATGAAATATTTTAAATATGTAATTACTAAGGCCTTTTGGAATCCACATTTGACACTAAATAAGTGATATTTCCTGGGGACATAAAAGGCACCACTGTAGGAATAACTCATCTTTCACGTCCAAAATCCGATGAGAGCACTCAAGTCGTGATTGGTACAAAAAAAAGAAAAAGACCAATCGCGTTTCAGTAGACTGCTACGTTCATTGGCTAGCATTTCCTCCGATATAAAATTATTTAGTAAGTAGTTGCAAGCGCAAAATAGATTTGAGAGCAAACTGAAAAGTTGGTGAGGTGAAGAAAATGCATTCGTGTGGGGACGCTTCTTATTTGTGAGTGCAATAATTTGAGTCTCAACATGTAGTAAGAACTTCTTCCGGCAAACACTTCTACTCTCGAATTAATGTAAGGCTACTGCGTGCAAAATTGCAGTTCTGCTCGATCACAAACTCAAGTTTAATTTTCGCGCACCACGCTGGCCAGCGCTCGCGGCACCCGTCCTCTGCTCGCTCGACCACATTTCTTCTCTCGACTCAAGCGCCATTTCGTGCCCGCTCGATTTTTGAATCCTACGGTAAACTACAGCGTATATCCTTAGTGGTCACCAACCGCTCGATCTTCAATGCATTCATAGTCGATTACCAAATATTTATTTTAAAAAGCCAACGATAAAGGAATACGCTCATTTTTTTTCGTGTTGCGCATAAAGGGAGTGTATACATTTTCATACTGGTTTGCCGTGGGAATCGAACTCATTACCCTAACAATGTAAGCGCCATGCGCTACCAACCGAGCCAGATATCACAAACCACTTGTTCAATGTACTCAATTACTTTATTGTACATCGTTTCCTCTTCTTGGTGAGAAATTATACAGGTACAAACCTAATGACCAGCCTATGTACAATACAGTAACATAAATGTACATTAAGTGGTTTGTAAGGATACATTAATACTGTACAAATTAGCGGTTGTTTTCCATGTTATATCGCCAAGAAAAATATAACATTTTACATGGAAGTTGCGTCTTTGCCCACAACTTGGCATAGGACTGTGCTCGTTCTTGACTCCATTTGAATGACAACCGCAGAGGGCAACAACTTACAATGCGAAGTATTGGATCCTGCAAGATACTGTTCTTAATTATAAAACTACCTTTCTTGCCAAAGTGGAGGCGTTGGAAAAAAATTGCCTGCTCTAGACGTTTATATCGTTGATAATATTAAATAAATGCCCAGTGCACTAATTGTGAAAAATTGTTTGAGCACCCCTACTTCCCACTGCTTTGCCTTTGTCAATATTCAGCCTTCCCATCCTCCTGACAGAATGGGGCCAGACATCTCCCAGCATAAGACAGTGGAGGGAAGTGAGAGCTTGAAAGAAACCAGACCAGCTGCTCTCACAATACTGCCATTAGATACCTGGTCCACAGAAAGATGCTGTTAATTTATTTAGAGTGAGAAAATAGATGGGACATGGGAGCATGATACAAGAGATGCTTTGTCAATGTTGAGTAACCAAGTTTATATTTATACTGAACAAAAATAAAACAACGTGTAAAGTGTTGGTTTCATGAGCTGAAATACAAGATCACAATAATCCAGTCACCTGACAGGTGTAGAATATCAAGAAGCGGATTAACAGCATGATCATTACACGTTACACCTTGCACTGGGGACAACAAAAGACATCCTTTACAATGTACAGTTGTCACAACACAATGCCACGTGTCTCAAGTTGAGGGAGTGTGCAATTGGCATGAATGCAGGAATGTCCAACAGCTGTTGCCAGCTGTTAATTTCTCTACCATAAGCCTCTCAAATTATTTTTAAATATTTTGGCAGCGTCCAACCGGCCTCAACCCCAGAACACATGTAACCACGGCAGCGCTGGCTCCCAAGTGGGTGGGACAATGCACTCCCATGGCTGCACCTCTACCCAGTGATGTGAAATCCATAGATTAGGGCCTAATGAATATTTCAAATGACTGATTTCCTGTAAGTCAGTAAAAGGGTTGCGTTTACATTTTCTATCAGTATAAATAAGGGAGGCAGCTGAAGGGTTGACCTTATATACGAGCCTCAAAACAGCAGGTTGAGCCCATTATGCCAGTGACCTGGTTTGCTGGTTTGAATCTGAGCAGACTGAAAAATCTGTCAATGTGCCATTGAACAGAGCACTGAACCCCAATTGCAACCCCGATTGCTCATGTAAATTGCTCTGGATAAGTATCTGCTAAATGACTAAAATGTAAAACATAATTTGACAAAAAGATAGCTTAATCAGAATATTGAGATTTATTTAAGAAAGGAAAGTTATTCTGCACAGAAATGATTCAAGACCTTCCTGAGGCAACTACAATTTTACAATCACAAAAAAAAAGTAAAACGAGGTTAAAAAAATAAAGTCAAGGAAATGTAGCAATTATAATTTTAGGAGGTAGATAAGTTTTGATATTGCAGATTGTACCTTCTATCAATGTAATTGTCTGCATCATTTCCCAGAATACAACTCAGCTCCTCTTACTCCAAGCTGCTTTGTCAGGAACCAGTGCATTTACTTCATCCTCTCAAGTTGAATGCACTGTAAGCCTCATGTTCTTTCTCTGGAGACTTGCAGACATTAAGCAGCCATATTCCAGGGAGTGCCATTATCCATAAGTGCTGGAGCGAACACACATCCTCATTTATAGCAAACTGATGGGCATATCTTGTGTAAGAAAAGCCTTGTGGCAATCCTGACAGTTAAACCCCAAACAAAACATGGGGCTGCTAGGCTTCTGTTACCTGTGCAGTCTTCAAGGCCTTTCACTGGATTATACCTGTTGAAACGATAAACTCACAAGTCACCCTGTTGAGCAACTAAAAACAGAGCACTTCCCAAAACCTGACTGAGAACAAAATTGGAGATCACCAACATTTCCACCCGCCTTCCTCCAGTCTAGCAGTAAGTACTTTGTCACAACACTGGTTTGATCTTCTACTACAGCTGGTAAAGACCCTGACAAAATTCAGCTTGAGGGTCCATTACAAAAACATTGCAGTTAGTCGTGAAGAGGACTAGGAGCTTTCTGGCCAACTTCAACAAGCACACGCAAAATGAGGAATACTCAGGTGGATAGCAGACTTTGTTCACTCATCGTTTCATCAGTTTTCCTCAATTTAAGTAATAGTAAAACCTAAAATACTATAGCAGCTTTAGCCAGTCAAATTCCATGACATTGCTGAAGAGTAATGGACGACTTACCCATAGGACTTTATTCAGCTCAAGTCCGATGCCTTTCTCAAACCCAGAGAGGGACTTACTCGGAATACCTGGGGACAGAAATACAATGAGACCCCTGTGCAAGTGCTGTTGACAACTAACATGTACTTGAAAACGATCATTCATGCAAGACTAATATTTCACTGCAAATGTCATGCAACTCAAGCGGAGGTTGTAAGTCTTTATAACCATTACTTATTGACTTATTATAACATTATTCTAAAAATACCAAACAAAAAAAGCCAGGGAGGGCAGTTGAAATGATTGGACCATTAACTGTTTTCAATTTTAGCAAGAGTTGCATTACAATCATTTCTAATAATTTTGCACAGCTATTTTGTTTGAAACAAGTCATCATAGCATATTATGCAGGTATGTATTTTTGGACAACTGGTTTTGGATGACTAGCAGGTTCTAGCATTTTGTGCATAAGACAAAAAAATATCTAACAAATGACAGTTGGGGTTCGTTTTACCTTCTTGACGTGATCTTTAGGCTTTTAGCATCCTCTCCCCTGCGATATTTTTCTTTGATGCAAAGTCATGCTGGCTGGTTTTATTAAAGTCAAGTAAGAATCCTGCAAGCTTGACTTGAAATACTGTTGAAAATCAGTTATTTCAAATGACTAAAAATACATGGATCATTGGGAAGCTTGAGGAAGTGGGCTGTCGTAACAATTGACTTCAAATAATACAAGTCCAGGCACTATCATTGTCAGGCGAAGTATTTGGAAATACATTACCTTAAGGAACCATCGTTATTTTTACGTGACATAATGGGTCTCTTCTAGATCCTCTATTAAAGAGAGAGATGAAGAGGATGTGCTCTTTATCAAAATAGAGCAATGTTCTTTTTGGTTGCTTTTGTCTTCTATGTACATGCAATAATCTGGTGATTGTTTTTGAGTTTTGTGAAGAACCTCAAAATGAGGATCAGTTTTATTAGTGGAAGGCATTACTATACAACAAAAGCAAAATACCAGGTTTAGTTGGATAAAAAACAAAAACAAATTAGGCTTTATTGATACAACGCACTGCAGCAAAACAGTTGTGGATATATTTAGTATCCTATTTAGGCAAGAGTACACATATAGCACTATGCATTTTGGAGACTGCACAACTTTAGATAGCAATACAATTGTCCTTAGTTTATGTACATAATATTGAGTTGGCTGCAGTTCTTTCATAAAGACCATGTCCAAATCTTGGTAGGACGCAAAATAGAATAATTCACCAGAATTTCCATCAGTCAGCCCAATAAGATGTAGACTAAAGTAAGCCAATCACAAAATATATCTATAGTAGAATGTACTACACAATCAAGTCAAATTGAAATGACTCTAGATATTTTAGGACAGACCGTCTCAAGTGTCTAATAAGGATAGATTTCAAAACTCAATAAGAAAAATAAAAAAATTGAACCTATGGAATTTTAGATACAAAAGAAATTGTCCAGAAATTTATTTAGGTTCTTCCCCATTCATTCTAAGTTGCCGATGTTACATTGATGTCATTGATCAAGTTTATTAGCTAAGAATACTTTTGAAATGCAGCCTAAATGAGTCTGCAACTGCCACTGAATCCTCTCATGACAGACAAACTGAAATAACATTTTTGAACATTAAACTACACATGGTATCAAGTTTTTTTTTTTTTTTTATCTTCAAGCAACCATTAAATTAGATCTTAACTCAAAGATGCAGTGGAAACAAACATTGAATGAAACTTTTTTATCAAAATCCTTGCATTTGCTTGCTACGCCCACTCAATACGATACATCCAATTACCCTGCTCTCAAACCATTTTTTTAAAATTAAAGAAAAAGAGGGAAATTACTTCAGAGAGTTAAAAGTGATTTACAATGGGAGACAGTTGCCAGGGCAACCCTCTACCAGAGCCGTTCAGTATCTTCCGTATGGATGCTCTCTGTAGGACCCCCGCTTATCCTGCCTTGCAGGAGGGGCTTTGCCTCCAGTGGTGGGCCACGAACCCTCCCAATCGTCCTGGGCTACGAGAGAAAATGCACACAAAAGTCCCAAACAAAGGTCAATGTTTAGATACACTCAGTGTGGCAATAAAGAGCGATGGTCAATTCATTCAGTACAAAACATTGACAGATGACCGGTTTGGACCAATTATGTCATTTTAATATCTGAGAATGTATGTGAAAATAAGAACATTGGTTATACCAATTTTCACCATTAAATTTACCATCATCTTACCATAGGGTTCAAAGGCCTCCTGAGCCTCTCCATGTCCATAGTCATAGTACTCTGTATCCCTGAGAAGAGAAGGTCAAACAGTCTTCCACCATTTTGACACTACATTGAATATTGTGAGAGGAAATGTCTGCGCCCCTACACAGTCCTGAGGATTGGCCACTTCATTGTTTAAAATCTCACAATGAACCATTATACTATGAGATAGAAACTTACGCTTGTGGAGGTTGTTGACTGTAATAACTGTCATAACCTTCATATGCAGGCTCAGCATAGCTTTCTTCATAGGCAGGCTGGGGAAAAGACATAAGCAATTAACCACAGAATGACACAGTACATGTACAACGCTAGAGTAATGTCAGAACAAACACCTCAAGTGTACTAGAAAGGTTCCATTGGGCTGATACCAATGATTTATATAAACCCTGGATTGCTGATGCTATACAGACTGAAGCAAACGTCAGCGGCACTCCCCAGTAGGAGCAATCCTCCTTAATTAATGGGATTTTATAGTAGTTCAATAATTTCTCAAGGACACAAGCAGTTGTATTTGAGTTTGTGGGGTCTGTAATATTACTAATCGAAAAAGAAAATGTAAGGAAAAATTGTTTATGTTAAGCTCACATATGCACCAAGGTATACAAAAGAACAAGTGTGGAAAAAACAAATGTAGACATCAATAATTGAATGCTCCCAAAATATTTTACAATGTTAGGAATGCCAAGATGGAGGCACAGCTGATTCAACACAGCACCCCATATCAGTGATCTAGTGTAGAAAAAAAAATCAATGGTAGATTTGTCAGCCGTGATAAATAGACCTATAATAAATACGACCTTAAACTGACAGCTCCTCTTTAGTTCTGAAAGAGACTAGGTACACAACACAGTGACTTAACAATCGAGTGGTTTGACGTACATATTCATCATATGCCTCAGCCTTGGGTGGTTGCGCATGTTGGTGCTGCTGATGGTGCTGCTGGTGGGAGTGGGCTGGGGACGGGAGCATCCTTTGCGTCCCTTGTGCGGGGGGTCTGGAACGTTGAGCTGTGCCTCCTCTAGTGGGTGTGGAGGGGGGTCCACCCCGACCAGCTGGAGCCCCTCTGGTGGACCCACCCCTGGGTGGCCCTCCTCGGGAAGCTCCACCACGAGGGGCTCCTCCACGAGGTGGCATTCCTCGCCCCCTGAAGAAAAACAAAATTGATTTGTAAATTTAAAGTGGGAAAGATTGTAGTCTCGTAAAATAAGGGGTTTCCAAAGGCACTGAATCCTACCTGGCTCCTGCAGAGTTGGGTGGGGGTGCTCCCCTGCCCCTGCCTGGGGGGCCCCCTCTTCCCCTGGATTGTGAGTCCTGACCTCCATTTAGGTAGCCAATCTCCATGAACTGATCCTGGCAAATACCATCCATGGTGTCCTGCTTATAAGTAAAGAAAGTAGTAGCTACATTAACATGGCAGGTCCGTGATTAGAACATGGCAGCAGCATGGAAAATATTGGGCCATTGCTAAGCCATCATAAATTAACCCATAGATCACAACTTTAAAATGTCTGTGGCTGAAGCAGGATGCTGTCTGGGATACTTACAGGGATGAGGAACTTCTTGACCTCGTCCATTGCATGAGCCATGCGCAGGTATGCCTCAGGTATGGGGGCAAACACCTCTATGAAGACATGCAGTTCCATGCCCAGATGAGCATATTTGGGCTCACCGCCCTTTCTCAGCTCTTCCTCCTGAAATTAACGTACAAAATTACATAAACTAGGTGGCTCAAGCCCTGAAAGCCATATACCACAGGTATGACAATCTTTTTAATGCTTTAATCACATTGGTAATCAGTTTGTAATAGCAATAAGACACCTCAGGGGTTTGTGATGTATGGCCAACATACCACAGCTAAGGACTGTGTCAAAGCGCACCGCGTTGCGTCGTGCCTAAGAACAGCCCTTAGCGTATTGGTCATATTTCACAACCCCTCTGGCCTTATTGCTTAAATTAAATCCAATGCTACTCAGTAAATTTGATTGCTAAATGTTTGTTTCAAAGGGACACCACGCATGTACCTGGTCAGCTCCTCCCGACATTCTTACCTTCGCCTTGTCTCTCATGGAACCTTTGCCCAACACAGAGATCTTTGCTCCTGTTTCCTCCTGGAGTCGCTTGATCGTGTTCCCCTGGGGTCCCAGGATCTTACCAACAAAGTTGAACTGAAAAAAAATCATTTGTAAAGAGATTACACACAAATAGCCTCTGTTGATGCAGATTGTTTAATTCAGAGTCATATATCATGTTGCTAGGCTGAGGAAGATATCGTAGCACAGCCTATTCAACCTACAGTGTGATGCACGCCTTTCCCACCCCGGCTAAGGGAGATCAGGGACAGTCAGTCTGCTGCCCGAGACAGTCATTAACATTAATAGATTAATTTGTCACTCAGGCACTCTAACGTGCTAGCTAGGGCCATTTGGTTTCTCCTAACCCTTTTCCTTACTCAAATGAAAAAGAGGGCAAGAGCCTGCCCAGGAGACTGAGATCGGTCCATGTTTAATGGCGGTAGATATGAGAGCTGTTTCAGCACATCGAAATTAAGATGAATGAATTTCAATTATCAGATGGTCAAACCAGCGCCGCTCTTTCTGCAATTGCCCATTTATGTGGGCCATTTTGTGTTAATTCATATCTAGTAGCCTTAAGCCGTGCACATGTCAGCCAAATTCTGCTAGGTGAACGAGCAAGCTTGCAAAATGACAAGAGTACCACTTGTCCATCTTGAAACGCAATAGCCAGTAAACATCCTCGAAATAGATTAATTCACCATAACTCAAAATCTGTCATTTATTGAAATTTTTGCAGAAGAGATCTTAGAAGAGATCTTCAAATTTTACATGCAACTAAGATGTTTGGTATTTCTCAAGTGAAAATTTGCACAAATGACAACAATCCCCATTGTTGACCAATCACCAACAAAGAGACATGTCATAGTCATAATATATGCACGAAGTTCCAGAATGGAATGATGCAGATGTCTTTATTCTGCATGTCTGAATGAGCACTGTGACATACCATTTCAACTTCACTCCCCTGAAATCAAAAAGCATCATTCCACTACATGCAGTCATATCCATTAAAGTTGGTCACTGAAAACCAGTGCCAAGTGATTTCAATTTTGGAAATCTGTTCTAAATTATTCCCACGCATAGAGATATACACCAGTTAAGGTACACCACCCAATTCATGAAAACAGTTCACACCTACGGACAGGACAGTGAGTCACACGGCCTGCTATAGAAAGCAGGCAGACAGGCATCCAGTTACTGTTCTATTGAACGTTAGAATGGGCAAAGAGAGTGACAGAAGCAACTTTGTGTCGTATTATAGTCAGTGCCATCTGCGTGGGTTCCAGAATCTCAGATATGTCCAACATCCTGCTATTTTCACATACAACCGTGTCCAGGGTTTACCAAGAATGGCGAGAAAGCACGCTCTCTCACCATGCCTGTGGGCAAAGACAGCTTGTTGATGGGAGGTTGAAGGAGAATGGCAAGAATCTGCAAGCTAACAGGAGGGCCACAAAGAGCGCAGTAAAAAGGGGTGCACAGAATGGCATCTCAGAACACACAACTCATCAGTCCTTGTCTCAGATGGGCTATTGCAGCAGACGACCACACTGGGTTCCACTCCTATCAGCTAAAAACAAGAAGCGGCTCCACTGGGCACGCAATCACCAACCGTGGACAATCTATGGCCCCATCCTGCCTGGTGTCAACCATACAGACTGGTGGCAATGGTGTAAGAAATGTTTTCCTGGCACACATTAGGTCCCTTGACAACTGAGCAACGTATCCATGCCCTGAAGAATTCCAGCTGTTCAGGAGGCAAAGTGCGATCCGACCCGGTACTAGATGGGTGTACCTAGTGAACTGGTCACTGAGTGCATGTAACCATATTACAAACAAGGTTTGAGATTATGTTCTAGTACAATATTATATCTGTTTGGGCTTCCTGCAGTCTACAAATGTGTAATTATGTCCCCCCACAAAAGTAATCACATTTTAAACACAATGGCCCAAACTGCATGATTATATCATAAATCTTTCAGATGTTAAGCTAAAAATTGAGGAAAAAAATAATTACAGTCTTTCGATGGAGACCAAGAAAAAAACTTTACTCACCCTTGGGTACTGCTTGACGGGAATTAGCACACGTTCTTTGACCTTGATGTTCTTTGTGGTACACAGGTCCAAGTATGTTTCTCTTTCTGCCTCTTTCTTTGACTCTCCTTTCTGAATCCTTTCAATCTCTACAGACAGGAAAACATGGGTTTTTAGTTTGAGTAAATCATTACTGTACCATTGATAATGATTGAACGAATTGTATTGCAAGTGCTTCATGAAATGTTCATAATTCACAAGCAATTAGCAGAGCTTGGTCAAATCCAAGTATAAATAACTAAAGTAGCGACATCTGAGCATTGCCCTACTAGAGAACATCCTGGAGTCAAGACAAAAGCCAACTGATCTCGACATTTTAGCACCTGCATTTCCTCAAAGACAACTGGCATAGAACAGACAGTTGTGACAATTGGTCTCTAATCCTCTACAACACAGATGCCCCAACAGTAAAATGCTGCAGGCATTTGACATTGCACAACATCACAAAACATTATGGGGAAACTGAGCTCCGCTCACCAGATAAACACCCGTATAATTATGAAAGCCTCAGAACTGGCAAACAGGCCTCAAAATCCTACTGAAAATGACAAGTTGGCCATTAGTCTTCAACCCTGATGCTGTAATTGTTACAATGGGGTGCAGTGGGGCTGTTAAGGTGAGTCTCAAGAATCAGAGACACCATTAATTTGACATAATTAACAAAAAATGGCTGATCAGACTGTAGAATCCAAATTTATACACACTCCTGTTTAGTTTGAGACAGACAGGTAATGGGGAACTGTCTGGTAGAAATTGGTGCTAGGAGTGAGGCAAGCTGCGATAACGCAGTTAACTAGCACTGCAGCAGGATGAAGCAGTTTATAACCTGGTCTGACACTTTGCCAGCAATGTCATGGCTGAGGTCCCAACATGCGTAACAATTTCCTGCCTAAAGAATTGTACAGTAACTTTGCAGCAGATATCAAATTGCAGATGTGCACACTAGCTGGTGTCTACTATGAATTTCAAATATCTGCCAGAAATTCAGGAATCAAACTGTAAATGCTGGATTTACACAAGTAATTTAGTAGACTCCCTTATTCAAAGCAGCTTACAGTTAAGTGCATTCATTCTAAGTGAAACAACCAGAGTCGAGAGAAGTGATAGCTACTAAGTTTTGTTAACTACACATTTTTTTACAGCACTAACAAATAAGCAGCCACATTTCATATAATGTCAGCCAACTAGCTACTGTTCCAAACAAAAACTGCAAGCCACGGCCGGTTGTGATACAGCCAGGGTTCGAACCAGTGGCTGTAGTGCCGCCTCCAGCGTTGAGATGCAGTGCCTCGGAAGCCCAATTTGCGAGCAGTCAGAAAGAAAATGGCAGGGATGTGTACTGTCTTAAAACAATTTCCCCATTATTTTCAGACAATTTAGGATATTGCACACCCTTGGCTGAAGGTGGGGGCAATTGTGTTTAATGAAGGCGATACACGTTTCCCGTTTTTCCCATGGATCGCCATTAGATGGCTGAGGGAAAGTATGCCTTGCAGTCTGAATGGATGCTTTATGTCTGAGCCGGTCTACACACGTATTACCGGGAATGCACAATCCTAGATGTGCAGGATCTAGCGCCAACTATATGTTGCCTCAACAATATTCAATCCGGCCGGCAGGTTTGAGTAAAAAAAAAGTGCACATTGTTCTCATTCTTCCAGAACATCGGTGCAGGCCTCTGGATATTTTTTAATCCCCATGTGGTCCTCTATACAAAATTATGGCCCAGCCCTGCCATAGAGATGTTCACATGCTGCTACCAAGCTTATATAAAAAATGTATCGTTCAATTGTTACTTTACACAGTACATCACAGGAATTAGTGGTTTTGGGTGGATTATCCCGTTAACGTTAGTTACATCATTACACCCCCACTTGGTGCCATGCCTCTACCTTAAAACCTCGTGCCAACATGCCTCTTTCCATATCAACCATTGTCTCCAAGCGAATACATTATATATATATATTAGTACAGAGCGGTGTGTTTAACCAAAGCCGTTTCATTTATGACAAATATGAACGAGATGTCAACGTTTAACAAATCATTTGTGCAGTAATCAATGGGTTAACGTTACAAACCAGAACGGTTTGACTACTAGCTAACGTAGCTACAGTACGTTAGCTAGCCATCGTCATTCTTTCAACTAACGTTACCCCAGAGATAAGCCTACTATAACTAACAAACAAATTCAGGAGTCACTGCGAATGTGCATTTTAACAAAAATATTTGTGATATTTTACCTGCAGATATCAGTTTCATTGCGTGAGTAAATGACGAATCCAGGCTGTCTTTTTCTGCCAGAAGCTCAGGGAGATATTTGCTTTCATTCTCCATTTTGCCT